>NW_027397127.1:6259383-6509688 GCF_003265705.2 Callorhinus ursinus
CCCCCCCCCCGCCTATTCATTTTTGGGGTGTGATGCGAAGGACCGGAGAAATCTCAAGCCCAGATCTCCCCTTCAGTCCTGTTAGTGCCTATAACTGACAGTCTTTCATCACTCCCCCGAAGGTCTCTTGGTGCCACCATTATGTACGATGGGGTCAGGCATTAACTACATTATCAGTCATTAATACTTTGCCCCTCAAATACATTTATCAAATCAGCCTCAACAGGAATTTGGGATCCCTGGGGGAAATGGACTGGAAGTATAAAGCTTTCTGGGGTGACTAGACAGGATTTTGTTTGCTTAGACTTTTTACCCCTTGACACCTGCTTTCTAGGTCATCCTCAGGGACTGAGAGTCCCTGCTTCATGTGAGTTCACTTCTCTGCCCAAGAGCCTTATCATTGGTAAGACCACCAGAGGACTCTATATCCCAGCGGCTTGTTGCGTTGGCTCCATTCAGCAAGTCTCTGTTAAGCATTGGTTCTAGTACTGGGCTAGGTCCTATCGAGGAGATGGAAAACATTTCTGTAATCTTCCTTCAATGAGCTTGCTTTCTGGTTGTTGGAGATAAGTCAGTAAAATCTACACATTTAAGAACCATCTGCTGGAGTGACATAATAAGCGCTCCAGAGAGTTTTCTAGTGATGGAACAGATGGATTAGTCAGAATGGGCTTCTTGATGGAAGCGGGACTTTTCCTGGAGCCTCAGAAAATGGATATAATTTTAATATGGAGAGGAGGAAGAGGGCAGTCTGTGCAAAGAGAAGCACATGAACCAAGGTCCAGAGGTGGGAATGAGCCTATAATGTATGTGGAGGGGTCACATAAAAGACACAAGGGCAGAAAAAAACAGCTTCGGACCAGAGAGCAAAGAGCAGAGGAATTTCGATTTGATTCTTTAAAGCAGGATTTTCAAAAATATCTGGATCATACACTCCTATCAAAGAAATACATTAGATATTTCCTGCTTGGGGCGCCTGGGTGGCTCAGTCAGTTAAGCGTCTGCCTTTGGCTCAGGTCATGATCCCAGGGTCCTGGGATGGAGCCCCATGTCAGGCTCCCTGCTCAGCGGGAAGCCTGCTTCTCCCTCTCCCTCTCCCTCTGCCTGCCGCTCCCCCTGCTTGTGCACACGCGCTCTCTCTGTCAAATAAATAAAATCCTTAAAAAAAAGAAAAATACATTAGTATACCCCAATATATGTATATTTATTTATAAACTGTATACTTGTACTAATGCACTCATATAATAAGGCATACACAAAAATCACAAAGGATGATGTAACGAAAATGTCAAAGTTCTGATATTTCCTTCTCACATGCCAAAGAATCATCTTGCACTCCCCCGGGGGGCCTGTGCCCCGACCCTGGATGCCACTGTCCTAGAACATCAGCTGACCATTTTGGGACCGCGGAGCCCTTGAAGAATCTGATGAATGCTACGTATACTCTCCTCTCCCCAAAAATCCATGCACAGCTGCTTTCTCATACATTTCATTTCAAGGAGGGTAGGGCAGGCAATGAACGCTCTGAAGCTCATTCGTGGACCGCAGTTCAAGAACCCCTTTTCTGGGGAAAGAAAAGCACTGAAGACTTTCGAGGAGCTTCACGGCCCCTAGACTTTAATCTTTTAGGAAGTTGAATCTGCTCTTTGTGCCTAAGATGAATGGGCTGTGGCCTGGGTGGGCTGGGGTGGGGCAGGTTGGGAGAAGCAAGCAGACAAGTTGATAGGCCATTTCAAAAACCTTAGGCCTGAAATGCAAATGTCATGATCATCGAAGAGGGAGAAAAGAGGCAGGCAACATTTCAAAGGGAGTCTGGACAGGTCTCAGTGATCAATAGAAGATGAAGGGGAGGGAAGGGAATCCATGACAGCTCTGAGGCTTCAAGTCTGGGGTGGTCAAGGGAGGGCAGTGGCTACTGGATAACATACACTGGTTTGGATCACAGCCCAGCATCTCAACAGAAATGGCCTGAGGGCAGTGAGAAATGGGAGGGACGGTGTTGGTGAAGCTGGGGGCAGCGATCAGATAGAAGACACGGACTAGGGAGTTGAAACTTGGGAGGAGAGCAGCTGTGAGAAGAGACGGAATAACAATAGTAAACATTTATGTACCAGGAACGGTTGTAAGCACTTTATTACCCAAGTTGATTTGATTAACCCTTACGACAACCTCTGGGAAGCAAGTGCTATTATTATCATTACTCCATTTTCCATAAATGGGAAACTGAATGATTTTATAGGTGGGGAAACTGCTCCCAGGTCACACAGCTAGGAAGTAGCAGAGTAAGGATTCCAACCCATGAGTGCGGGGGGGGGGGGGGGGGGGGGGGGGAGTGAGTTACAGGAAATTCCACAAGGCATAGGGGAAGAGGGGGAGCAGAGGAAAGGCCTGGCCCCCACTGGGCACCCGCGTTGGATCAAGCTTGGTGCCCACACCTAGTGAGAATACCAATCAGCAGCAGCAGCATAGTTGAAACCAGCAAGAGCTTTCTTTCAGTGTGCAAGGCACCGTGCCAAGCACTTTATGGGGCAAAGGGAATATATGTCATTTTTCAATCACTCAGCACCCAGTTGCCTTTTCTAGTTGGAAAGAACCTCTCATTGTGTGAGTCTTGTGGTGGGCCGGGGCCCTGCCTCTCCCTGGGGGAAGACAAAGGAGGCCAGACACTCTCTTTACCTGCTCCTGGGCAGCTAGGGTGTGAGCATAGGACCCATGCTGAACCAGTAGGACACTTCTCCAGCAACTTGCAATCTGGACCAACGGAAGGCTAAGACAATGAGACCGAATTCAACCATGGTGGTAGTCAGTGGCTGTGGCCATGGCCCCCTGACCTGATTGCTCCTGCTTACCTAGGCCCTAAAGCCTCCTCCACCCTTCTGTCTATTCTGGAACTCTCTATGTCGCAGATGGGACAAACTCAAAGGAAGCAAAATTTACTGGATTTACTGGAAGGAGAGAGAGCAGGAGTGGGCAAACATTTTCCGTGAAGGGCCAGGTGGTAAATACTTTAGGCTTTGTGGGCAGCTGTAGACAGCCTAAAACACGCTTTAACATACACTGAGTTGATTTCTTGCCCTTCAGAGCCAAGTACTTTAACTGATAAAAATGAGTTATCTCATCTAATCCTTACCACAACCCAAACGAGTAGGGGCTATGGCTAACCTCACATCGAAGCTAAGAAAACGGAGACCCAGAGAAGTTAAGTCGTCGGCCCGGGATCACACAGATAGTTAAGTGCTGGTGAGCAACCCAGCAAAAATGCCAACCCAGAGTTCTCAGAGTCTCACACATGAAAGAGATGAAGAAAACAGAGATGAAGCACTTAGTAGTCTCAAAACCTCTTCTGGGATAACAAAAGAAAGAAAATTATCGCTCCCAGTTGTTCAGAGGCACCAAAGTGATCAGTGCCATGGAAACAGGAAAAAGGAATAGAGATGCTCAGTGGCTTTGGGTTTGATGTGTTTATCTCCTTCTTGGCTGCTTCTATGTAGTCTATTAGAATACTGGTTTGAGCCTCTGTCGAAAGGTTACACTGACCTCTCAGTTCTTGGAGCTCTGCTGGCCTTTTGCTTGCTGAGAAATCTAGAATGCATTTGAGTGGCAGCCCCGAACTAGACTAGACTGTGGAGGTTGAATTCCCTCTTCAGGTCACTGGAACCTACCTGCACAGGATCCAGGTAACAGGAGCCAAAGTACCGCACTGTTGCCTCGGCTGAGATGCATGCCTTTTTGAGGACAGGGTATAAAGCTTGTTCACGAATGTCACCTGCCGATTGAACTCTGTGGTCTGTGCCCCTTTTGGAGGTGGCTCACATGCAGATGACCACCAAGCCCGATTTCACTGGCAACCCTCTGTCCTCTCCATGTGGCCAGGGCAGATGATCCCTTGCACACTGAGCTCGGCGGTCTGGAGCTTTTGCTCTTTGCTAAATGCAGAAGACAACGGCCCCAAAGCCACAGTTTCTCAGGGGTGGACCGGAGAAGTTTTGGGCACATACATCTTTTCTGTCTTAACCCCTGGGCCCGGAGTTCCTTCCATGGGACTGCTGTGAATGCTTACAATAACATGGTGTTCCCTCTGCTCAGTGCACCATTTAATTGAGCTAATTAATGACAAGTAAACATCTCACAACAGTGAGCCTTCTGTTGGACGAGTTGGAGGTAGGATCAAAACGCAGACTAGTGAAAGAGGCTCCTTGGACCTGGGCATTCGGAGTGTTATTGGCCTGACCTGTTCCTGTGGGTGCATGCATGCGTGCACCCTTCTGTTAAAACTGTCTTTTTGAAAGCTCGTTGGGAAAGTTTGCAAGAGCATTTCTTTATTGTCTTGTCACATGTACTGATGGGAGTATTTTCCTCTGTGATTTTATCCCCAAACTTCTGTGACAGTTAAAGAAGAAAACCTTATTTCTGCCAAGCTGTGGGTTAGGAGAGAATTTGTGACGGCCCGGTGTCTTTTTAGCACATAACTCGTCCCCCCAGAATGTCTTCTTTTTACTTTCTGCTAACGTGGCCAGGGAACACCTGAATGGTGTCAGAAAACAGACATCTCTTCACTGTGGATCAAATCCAGCTCTGTGGCTGTCCAAGCTGGTTTTATTTTTTTATTATTATTTATTTATTTATTTATTTTTTGGATGAGTGCCTGGAGCTAAGTAGCATGAGTGAACTCAGGGAAGCCATTAGGAATTTCCATTATTATTTCTCGATTATTTGCACGTGGGAAAGGAATGGTGCTTAGGCTACCTAAACCAGCCTACCTACAGTTTGCTCATCCTAACCATTTCAGCATGATCAAACATTCTAACAGCCTCATCACCATGCTGGGATCATATTCACCTAGTGCCGAGTCCTTTTTCAAAGCACTTTCCCATGGAAGATTTACATTTGACCCTCACAACAATCCAGGGGCAGTTCCACGATTAGGGGCTGCCCCATAGATGGGTTGGTCAAAACAGCCATGCCATTTGGCAGGTCAAGTGCTTAGGTGTGTATTTCCCAGGTGCCCTGGGCCTGGGCCTTGGGAAACTCTGGTACCATTGGTCAGCCTAAAGAGAAGCAGAACCTAAAGCAAACCGAGCTCACAGTTGTGTGGTTTTGGCTTGGTGACCCCCAGTGCACAGGAGATGACCAACAAAAGACTTTGATTCATCTCCCTGGGCCCTTTGATTTTGCCAGGAAGGTCTTTCAAATTAAATCTATTCTTTTCTGACCAAGCTTGATGTTGATTCTGAGCATTCTAACTCAGAAAATGTTGCTTAAAGGTGAGCACTAAATACCACATTACGCCAGTGCAGCCTTGCTTGGTATAATCAGAAAAGAGTGTTTAAAACTCTCCTTTTGGGCGCCTGGGTGGCTCAGTTGGTTAAGCGCCTGCCTTCGGCTCAGGTCATGATCCTGGAGTCCCGGGATCGAGTCCCACATCGGGCTTCCTGCTCAGCAGGGAGTCTGCTTCTCCCTCTGACCCTCTTCCCTCTCGTGCTTTCTATCTCTCGTTCTCTCTCTCTCTCAAATAAATAAATAAAATCTTTAAAAAAAATAAAAAAATAAAAAAAAATAAAACTCTCCTTTCATTCTCCTGTGAAAGAAGCAAAAAAAAAAAGTTGATGAACATAGCTGAAGAGCTCATTCTTCACAGGACTTTCCAGATGCCCACTCAGGTTAGAAGATCATAAGTCTTGGTTAAGGCCAGGAACGGAAAATACAAATCATTTAACGTTGTCTCCAGCCTTTCTCCTAAACAGAACTAAGAGAAAATACGACAGTTACCATTTTATTAAATGTCACATAAGCTGTCACAACTGTTAAGCAGGGCACTCATGTGTTTGATGGGTATGACTAAGCTGTTTGAGCAGGAGAGGGACTCCTGTCTGTCCTGTAATGAATCAGTGACGTGGGCTGGTAGTTCTCCAAGCATATGTGGGGGGGGCGGGGGCAGGGCGGGCTTTGTATTCAGATGGGTGCAAGGAAGATGCAAATCTGACATGCATTCACTTCAACTGCTATTTAGAGCAGAGGTTCTCAGGCTTGGCTGCGCATTAGTATCACCTGGGGAGCTTCTTAAACCTCCCAGTGCCCGGCCCACACACTATCTCAGCTTGGGCAATTGGAACAAAATATCGTAGACCGAGTGGCTTGAAGACAGCAGACATTTATCTTCTTACAGTTCTGGAGGCCAGAAGTCTAAGATCGGGTGTCAGCATGGTTGGGTTCTGGGGAGAGCTCTCTTCCTGGCTTGTGGAAGGCCACTTTCTTGCTGTGTCCCCACCTGGTGGAGAGAACTCTGGTGTCTAGTCCTCTTCTTACAAGGGCACCAATTGTCTCCATTCAGAACTCCACCCTTCTAATGATCTCCTTTAACCTAAATCACCTCCTTAAAGACCCTTTCTCCAATACAATTACATGGAAGGGGTGAGGGCTTCAACATATGAACTTTAGGAGAACCTAATCCAGTCCATTGGATACCCTAATCTAATTCATTAAATCAGACTCTCAGGGACCATGACCCAGACAGACATCAGTAGGTTTTGGAGCTCCTCAGGTGGTTCCAACACGCGGCCAACTTGAGAACTAATTCAGAGCCTCGCTACTCAAAGTGCAGCCCACCGATTAGCAGCATCACCTGGGAGCCCATGGTTCTGCACCTGCAGAACCTCAGGCCTCACTCCTGACCTACTGAATCAGAACCTGCATTCTAGTAAGATCCCCAGGTGATTGAGAGCGTCTCTCAAGTTTCTACTGTAGGGAATCTTCCTCCTGTGGTCAAACGCTTGCAACAATAACCATGGGAGCTCTTGACATACTATAAGATTATCTCCAGTTCCAGCTGCTTGACTGTGTAGCCTTCTGACCATTGCTTAATGGTACAGCGTCCATGAGGTGTGTGCTGGGGCTCGATCACTTGAGTTACTCAGGGGTCACACCCATTTTTGGGTAACTGCTAGGCAATGAGTGAAGTGACTGGTTTTAGGTTCTTTTCTGAGAACCGGGGTACAGTCTCCTTTTTCTTCCTGGTGACTGATTTGCTTTGGGATTGGTTGCACAGAGTTACCTCCTCTCAAAACCATCTGCAGCTGCTTGTTCAGGTTATGAGTTTCACTCCAATGGGTTGCTTACCTTTTTATTGCCAAAGTTTTGTGTATTAATAGTGTATTGTATGGTGAATAACATAACATAATAAAATAAAATTTTTTTAAAAAAGAAGGTTTACCCCTAACCCCATCTAGATGTTTCCTATACGTACTGCTTATACTTAGCTATTTCCATGGTTTCCATGTAAATCAACCTCTCCGTCTGGTCTGGTACAAGGTAGTTGCTAATTGCATGGTTGTATGTGTTTCTCTCTGGCTCCAGCTACTCTGGACTATAGGTTTTCTTGGTTGTAAAAATGCATTTTACAAGTTTCAGTTGGGAAAGATGAAAAAGTTCTAGGGATGGGTGGTCGTGATGGTTGCACAACAATGTAAATGTACTTAATGCCACAGAATTATACACTTGAAATCGGTTAAAATGGTAAATGTAAGGTGTGCATTTTTACCACAATTTTTAAAATGTAATACATTTCACTAAATGTGATGATGTATCCTGGTTTGGCTCTTGGAACAGAGGAAGGGAATTCGTGTAAAAACTGACGAACTCTGAATAAAGTATGGAGTTTTGTTGATAGTATCATACCAATGTTAATGTTTCAGTTTTGATAAATGTACAATAATTATGTTAGATGTTAACATCAGGGGAAACCAGGTAATGGGCATGTGGAGTATATGGGAACTCTGCTCTCTTTGCAAGTTTTATATAAATCTAAGATTGTTC
The DNA here is from genome assembly GCF_003265705.2 of Callorhinus ursinus. Lineage (NCBI taxonomy): Eukaryota > Metazoa > Chordata > Mammalia > Carnivora > Otariidae > Callorhinus > Callorhinus ursinus. Next base: position 6,267,196 of record NW_027397127.1, read on the forward strand.
CAAAGTAAAAAAGTTTATTAAAAAAGAAAAACTGGGGGGGTGCCTGGTTGGCTCAGTTGGTAGAGCATGTGACACTTGATCTCAAGGTTGTGAATTCAGGCCCCACATTGGGTGTAAAGCTTACTTAAAAAAAACTGATGGGGCGCCTGGGTGGCTCGGTCGGTTAAGCGTCTGCCTTCAGCTCAGGTCGTGATCCCAGGCTCCTGGGATCGAGCCCCACATCGGGCTCCCTGCTCAGCGGGGAGCCTGCTTCTCCTTCTGCCTGCCACTCCCCCTGCTTGTGCTCTCTCTCTCTCCGATAAATAAATAAATAAATAAGTAATCTTTAAAAAGAAAAAAAAATTGATTCTATTATGACCCATCATTTTGAAAAGGAGGTAGGAATGGGCAGTAGAAACAATCTGACAGAAAGCAGCACGATCTGGAACCCTTTTTTTCTCCAGAGGGTGCTTTTCTTTCAGGCTTCTAAATGGTAATACACACACACACACGTGCGTATATATATATATATATATTATTTATATATATACATATATATGTGTATATATATGTATATATATGTGTATATGTGTATATATAATAATATGTTTATTATATACTTTTATGTATTTTATATAATACATATTTGATTGTCTTTTATTTGGTTTATATTTTTTTAATATATAAAACATCACAATAGCACTATTTACTGAATGTCACTTCAGCATAGGGGTTAAGAGAGCAGAAACCTGGCTTTGAATAGGGCTTCTCGCACTTTCCAACCATATGACTGTGAGTAGTAGTTTAACCTCTCTTTGCCTCATTTCCCTTACATATCAAGTGTAGATGATAACAATATCTCCTTCGTAAGACTTCCCCGAGCATTAAATGAGACCATCCTTAGGAGGTGTTTAGCACAAGGGTGACATACTGTAAATACTCAATGTTATTATTATGTGCAGGCACTATATTAAGTGTTTTATATACATTTATATTACTCATGATAGTCCTGTAAATGTCGTTTTTTAAATTTTTTGTACTTTTAAATTACACATAATAAGATGTGCCCAAATCATAAGTGTACAGCACAAGGAATTTTTACAACGTGAACACCCCCATGTAGGCAACAAGCAGATCAAAATACAGAACGTTGTCCCCACCCAGAAGTCTCCCATGTATATGTCCCCTCTCAGTTATTACCCACCACAATTAACTTCCATTTGTTGGGGTTTCTATTCAGTTTCAAAGATCCTTCCCCCTCCCTCTTTCATAGTTTAATTTGGGTGGGATATACAAAACATTAACATGGTTCAAAAGTCAAAACTATACATTTGCAGTAATCTGTTTTTCCTCCTTCCCTCTCCTTCCTTCAGCATCTGATTTGAAGTAACATGGCGTTTAGTTTTAAGTGAGAGTCACATGGCATTTTTGTCAGAAAAATTACATGGATGGTAATTTCCAGAGCATTCTGAAGTACTTTGCAGTCCCCTCTATTCAGTTTAACTAAGAACATTTAAGTGAGCACCTACTGGGGTGAAAGGTGAATCAAAGGCCTGTCTTCAGATGCCCTAAGCCCAGTTAGGGAAGGCCTTTGGACATGGACTTCTGGTTCAGCGCACACTCTGAATATAATGACAGACATACGAAATTCTGTATATAAAATCACCATTCACAATAACAACAAAAAAGAAAACCTGTAACATATCTTTTGTTGTTAGTAATTCATCTAACAAAAAGGATATTAGACTTTTTATAGATAAAGTTTTTAAATTCTACTAGTAGATATAAAAGTCTCTGACTAAAGGGTGGTAGACACCATACGGATGAATGGGATGACTTATCATTGTACAGATGTCAGTTTCTCCCAAACCTACCACTTCAGTGCCCTTCCAACAAAAATTCCAGCAGGATTGGGCACCTGGGTGGCTCAGTTGGTTAAGCGACTGCCTTCGGCTCATGTCATGATCCTGGAGTCCCGGGATCGAGTCCCGCATCGGGCTCCCTGCTTGGCAGGCAGTCTGCTTCTCCCTCTGACCCTCCCCCCCTCTCATGTGCTTTCTGTCTCTCTCATTCTCTCTCTCTCAAATAAATAAATAAAATCTTTAAAAAAAATTCCAGCAGGATGTTTTAATGAACCTGAAAAAACTGATTGTAGAATGCATATAGAAGAATAAACGTCTGTGAATATCCAAGTCTATTTTGAAAAAGAATAGAGACTTGCCTTTCTACAGTTTGAGACATGCTGCAAAGATAAAATAATAATAATAATAATAAATTACTGTAGGACTGGCACCGTAAAAGGCAAATAAAACAAAGGAATAGAATATAGAGCTCAGAAATACGATAAGATCAATGCAATTTCACAGCAAGGGAAGGATGGATTGTTTGGTATTAGAAAGAGTGGATCACCGTGTGACAGAGCTTCTCAATCAGTGTGCCACACCGAAAGCCACACATGGATAACAGGAATGTAGAGCTATTATTGATCCTTTTGACCCTTCGGATGACCAGGCAGGACCTCTAACATGGCCAGAGTTCCCAAGCTGGAAACCTCCACCTCTGGCCATGAGCAGCCCCTTCAGTTTCCCACATTATGCCAAGAAAATACTATCATATTCTCTCTGTGCTATGACGTGCAAAGGTTTGAGAAGCACTGCTATGTGAAGAAAAGTAACGTTGGGTTATTACCCCCATATAACATACAAAGGTGACTTCCGGGTAGATTAAAAGCCTAAGCGTGAAAAGTAAAACTATAAATGAAGGAGACTTTCTTTATAGTTTGAGATGGTATAGGACTTCATAAATAAGACCCTGAAGTACAGAACAGAAGGTAAAGAAGTCATGAGTTTTACTACATCAAACTTAAGGCTTTCAATTCAATCAATGACATCTTAGACAAAGTTGACAGACAAGTGCTAGACTAGGAGAAGATATTTATAATGTCTAAACCTGGCAAGGCATTGATATCTAGAATGTCCAAGGAACAAGAAAAAGGCAGAAAACACAACAGGAAAAAAAAAAGGCAAAGCATATCCACAGAATGGACAGTTCACAGAAGGGGATACTGGATTGGCTAACAAGCATACGAAAAGATGATAGATCTAGCTTGTATTCAGAGAAATACAAATCAAAATAGCAGTGAGATATCAAGTTATACTCATCCAACTGACAAAAATTAAAAAGATAACACCAAGTGTTTATGAGCATGTGGGGAAAAAGGAATCCTCAGCATTGCTCATGGGAGTGTAAGCTGGTCTAGCTTTTTGAAGAGCAATGGGATGGCATGTATTGCTAGTAACAATGGATGTGTTCCTACAACCCAGCAACCTCACTCCTGAGTATGTGTCCTGGGGAACCTCTCCGGGGTTCTAAAATGGGATGCTTACAAGGATGTTTATCACAGAATCATTTGATTAGAAGCCAAAAAGTAGTTGTGCAAATATCAAAGAGATCTTGAAAACATTCTTGTGAAAAGATAAGAAATTCTTTTATAGTTACCTCAACTTAAACACACACACACACCCCATCACCACCAATAACAACGACAAGTATCTATCAATCTATCTATCTATCTATCTATCTATCTATCTATCTATCTATATCCTGGACTTACATCTGATGCATTATAGAAGGTCCATGCGAGGGGACAAGAATGAAAATGGAGGTTTGGGTGAAGGAAAGTAATACAATAAAAGGAGGAACCTTATATGGACTAATGATAGTATTTTGCCATGAACTGAGGGGTGTGATTAACTCAGCTCTCTATAGCTGAGTTCCAAACAACACACACAAAAAATTTTTACGTGCTACGAGAAGGGAGATGATAACCCCAACCAGGGAAATCTGAGAAGTCTTTTGCAAAGAGATCAGATTTGAGCTGAGCTTTGAATGAAAGATAGAGCCTTGAGAGAGAGTTGTGGAAAAGAGGGGTATGTTTGACAAGGGAATCACTTGGGTGAAGCCAGGTGGTGAGCGAGTACAGGATAGATTTTCAGTATCATCAAGGAGACTCACGCCTGGAGTCTAGGGCAGCCAGGGGTGTTTAGTGGAAAATAAGCCTGCAAAGACAGGTGGGAGCTGAATGGTGAAAGGCTTTCAATGCCTGGTTAAGGAGTATGGGTTTTATTTTGAAAATAACAGGGAGGGATTTACAGTTTTTGAGCAGAAGAGCAATACGATCAGATCTAGGAAGATTACGGTCCAGTGTGTTAGATTGGCAGCAATGTTCGGATGCAGGCAGAACTCCAGAGGCTGTTATTATCCAGGTGAGAGCTAATGAGGGACTGAGCTAGGCTTTTGTTATTGATCCCTAAGGGGACCAGTAAGGGGAGTGTAGACATGGACTTGAGAAATTGACAGGGCCTGAGAAATAAATTAGAGTGGTGTCTCATCTTTATAGAGGAGATAGTAGAAGTTTCAGGAGGTGGACAGAATCACTGAGAAAGGAGCAAGAGCCTTGGGGCCAAAGAGAAGGGGCCCGTGAAGAGGACTGAGATGATAAAAGACCGGAGGACCCATAGTGTCATGCAGGGAAAGCCAAGGAGATGGTTGCAGAAGGGAAAAGAGTGTTCAGCAAGGACAAGAGCCACAAAGAAGGTCTATGGGATTTGAATTTACTTTCCAGTTTCCTGGTGACTTTCCAGAGGATGCTTTCAAGAAGGAGGCACTGGTAGGCTCAGACTGCCAGGAATTGAGAAGATTGGTAAGAGAGGAAGTGGAGGCAGTGAGTGTTGTCTAGTCTATCAAGAAGTGTGTTCTGGAAAGACACAGTGGTGGAGTCTTATCCATGGTTGAGGAAGGCATTGCTGCTGGAGGTGTAATGGACGTTAATACTGTTTACAAGAGGTGCTGAAGACCGCCCTCATCCACGATGGCCTAGCACGTGGAATTCGTGAAGCTGCCAAAGCCTTAGACAAGCACCAAGCCCATCTCTGTGTGCTTGCATCCAACTGTGATGAGCCTATGTATGTCAAGTTGGTGGAGGCCCTTTGTGCTGAACACCAAGTAAACCTAATCAAGGTTGATGACAACAAAAAACTAGGGGAATGGGTAGGCCTCTGTAAAACAGACAGACAGGGAAAGCCCTGTAAAGTGGTTGGTTGCAGTTGTGTGGTGGTTAAGGACTACAGTAAAGAGTCTCAGGTGAAGGATGTCATCGAGGAATACTTCAAATGCAAGAAATGAACAAATAAACTTGGTTCTTGTTCCAAAAAAAAAAAAAAAAAAAAAGACACAGTGGTGGAGAGATGGCGTTGGTCAGGGGGTGGGAGGAAAGATTTTTGTTTTACTTTTTGGCATCAGGCAGACCAGAGCATGTTTTGAAGACTGAAGGAAAGCAACCAGTCCAGAAGATATAAGGGGGAGGAAGGGTAGTTACTAGAGTAGGGTAGGATAGGAGGGCTCCCCTGAGCCCCGGTGCCATCTACCTGGCAATTGCTCACTGAAAGCAAGCTTTGCTCTACACTTTGATTCAAACGTTCTCCTAGTCATGGCCCTTCACTCCACCCTTGGGAGATCTTCCTTCTCCCATACGGCCTTACTAGAGCTTCCCTGCATTTTGCCCCCCCCCCTTACTTTCTTTTCTTCTTCTGAGTTCCAGGGAATGGTTAAAACTGGACTAAACGCACCTCTCTTTGTCAGTCAGCAAGTCAAGAGAAGCATTTAGCTGCTGGGTTCTCAGGCCAAAGGACCTGAAGCTCTCAAAGCCTTGAAGGGGAAAGAAAGCACTTGAAGGTTTGTTTACCACTCAGCTTGAGGGGACAACAGTCACTATTCTTGGCTAGGACAGGCTTCACTGGGGACTTTATCTCTGCGGAATTCTCTGTTAACTTTTTCTGTGACGTTGCCAGCACCAGACCTAGAAGCTTTGAAAAACCTCATGAAACCAGAGAATGAAAAAAAAAAAAAAAGAAAAGTGGTGATGGATGGAGAGGTAAGGGGCCATAGGGCCTGTTGCCCCGTTAACCTCCCCAGACCAGGCCCCTGGACTGGCCGGCAGCTTTTTAATCTCTTTTTCTACCTCAGGTCCTAAGGTTTGGCTAGTTTTGCTTCCCTCCCCAGTGTCCCACCTGGATTCCTCTCAGAAGAGTTTCCTGATTCATCCCTAGTTCTGCTTTCTCTGGGAAGCAGATCATTGCTGCAAGACATCGCTACTGTCACTAAGGGAATAGTTGGGCAGAGCATGATGTGACAAAAATGTAAATGACACTCTAGAGGTGGGGAAGGTATAGTGAGCTGTGAGCATGTGAGCTGCCTGCTTCCCCCCTTAGGCATAGCGTGGACTCTGCATTGGCTAAAGCCATCGCCCTTCGAGTTGGGCACTAGACCCAACTACAAGGTCTTCAGTCTTTGGTACATGTGGACTGGCATGGCTAACAGTGGATTTTTCTCCACGCGTGAATCTCCAGGTTGCGCTCTCTGGCTCCCGATTTGTCCTGACGGCACTGACTCAAGTCCTCAATGCTCTCCCTAATTCATAGCTACAGCTAGTTCAGACTTCTTGCTTTGAGCAAAGCCAGCTTTTCTAGTCAGTAATTTGTTTATCAGGAATTGCTAGCTCGCTTCCAGATCATTCTCCAGCCTGGGCCCCAAGATCAGCGATGCCAACAAGACTCTCATGTTCTCCTATTGGACCTATCCCTCTCCCTCTCCCCCATCTTCACCCCCAGTACTTCTGATGTCTGTGCCAGAGCCCAACCCTGGAAAACCCCCACCACCTGCTTTGCCTGCTCCAGCTCCTGGGCTGCCAAAGTATTGTTTGAGGAAAGCTTCCTCGACAAAAGCATGTTCTCTAAAGTCAGCAGAGCTCCCAGGGCTGCTTGGCAGCCCTTCACACTTTTCTAACAATTGACTTCCTGCCATGTCCCCCATAGCATCTCCTCCCGGCCCTCTCCAGCTGAGCCTCAGCTACCCTCACTCTTAATGTAACCTCGCTTCTGACATCGATTGTGAAAATGGAGGTCCATTTGAAATGGACTTTCTCCACTTACCTCTCACTTACCAAAACTTGGCCTGGGCCTCTTTTTTTTTTTTTTTTTTAATTCATCCTCCTCCACTCTGCCCTTTGGAGGAATAAAAGGCCCTCCTCTATTTCTAAGACAAACTTATCAACGTCCTTTGGTTGGGTTCAGAATCATATCCCTCCTGTCTTCCTCTGCCTTACGATATACTCATGTGTGTACATAACTCATCTTTCTGACTCAGACTGACATCTCCAGGGCAAGGTCCATGGTGTGTTTCTCTCTGCGTTCCCAACATGTAATTCCGTGGCTGACACATAGTAAGCACTCAACAAATGTTTACTAAATTGATAAGTTATGAGGGGACCACGTAGATTTACTTGGGTTCTTTGTCCTTGGTGCATCTACTTAATGGGTTACTAAGGGTGCCACTGGGCACCAGGAAAGATGAAGGGAAGAATCAGGAGGATTTGATGAGGTCCAGAACGAGGGTTTTTGGTGGAGTTACATGACATGGTAGTGGGAATTTTTTTTTAACCTAGAATTGACCCATCACTTTATGAAGGGAGTAGAGGAAAGAGCACTAGACTGGGAGTAAGAAGGTCTGGCTGTGCTGCTCATAATCTGTGTGGCCATGGACAAGTTCATTAACCTCTGGGCCTCAATTACTTTCTCTAGTTCGAGGACAAGGTTATTATGAACATTAAATGGAGTTGTGGATGGGCAAACACTTTGAAATCTGAATCACCTCTCCAACGCAAGCTTGCAGCTCTTATTCTTTTATTTTTAAGATTTTATTTATTTGAGAGAAAGAGAGAGAAAAAACGAGCAGCGGGGAGGGGCAGAAGGAGAGAGAGAGAGAAGCAGGCTCCGAGCTGAGCAGGGAGCCCAACGCAGGACCCTGGGATCATGACCTGAGCTGAAGGCAGATGCCCAACTGACTTAGCCACCCAGGCGCCCCTTGTAGCTCTTATTCTTGATGCCACTATGCTTCTGGAGCTTCTACTTTTCAAATCTGTACCCCATCGCCACTATGTTCATCGCCACTATGGCCTGTCTTTCCTGTTGCACACAGCGCTAGATTTCACCTCAGCTTCTAATTAACCATCACATAAAAGGAAAAGATACCAGGATTGTGGAACCCTCGCTCTCCAGACCCCCTTCCCATATCCTTTTTGGCTTGTACGTGTCTGTGTGGATGACTTTACTTGTCCTTAGGGACTACTGCATAGGTGGGGGAGAAGTAAATCATCCTAGCTTCTCCATGGCTGGCTGAGAGGTATATGGTGGACTATGCCAGAATACTAGCAAGCCCTGCCATTTTAGCAGCCTCCTGTGCCTACGGTCCTGTATATTTGGGTTAGAATGTGTATCTCTTTATCTGCATGGGTGTGGATCTGGATCCTCCTCTGGTTCTAAATGAATACAGGGGTGTGGCTCTGCCAGAGAACCACTGAGACTATGTGAGTAAGTTGTTCTCCCTTCCATGCTCATCCCTCCCCTTTCAGAGCTCCCTGAGCTCTTTGGCAAGGGTCCCAACAGGGAATTTCTTTGATCCTACCTTCCTTTTATTCTTCTGTTTAAAGAGCAGTAGTTGGTTACTCCATGTTCCCTCCAACTCCCAAACCTTGATGGCTTCTCATCAGAGACTTGGGGAAGCCAGCATTGATCCAGAAGCAATCCAGCTCACATCAGCTCAGTATTGGACCAAAGGTTGTGCAGTATATCAATGATGGGTAATTTATTGTGTCAGAGAAAAAGGCCACAAGTATTCCTTGTCTACTGGAATAGATACACTGCAGCAAAAATTGCTGTCAAGTGAGTTCCTGGCAAGTCCTGTTTCACTTTGATTTTTATAATAAAACCATGGCTATGTTTTTGCTAGAAATGCTAAAAGAAAAAGATCGGCTTCGGGTTGTAATTAAACCATGTATTTTAAACCACATTTTAAAAAACTACAATAATAAGATGATAGTGCAGGTCCAATCATTTTTAAACTATAATTAGAATCCTGTGCTAGACAGTCAATTTGTCCCCACCTTTCTCAGCTTTAAATTCTGCTCTTCATTTCATTCATTTTTTTTTTTTTTTTCCTACTGAAACCTCCTCCTCGTGAGCCCTTTATTGATTTCAGGGCTTCCTGCCTTATAAACCTAGCAAATGGACGTTTTTAAAAATTGGGAGTTTGGTTATTAGAGTTTTATTTTTACCCCAAAGCAAAGCTTTGTCGATAGAATGAACCCTCAGCCCCTCTCACATACACTGTCTTAACTGATGCTCAAAGCAACCCAGGAAATGGGTGAGGCATATAATAGCTCTATTTTGCTGATGATAAAACTAAGGCCTAGAGATCAATTGGCTTTCTCAAGATCATCCAGCTAGAAAGTGAGAACGGGGAATAGAACCTAAACCTCAAGATTCTGCTTTAAACAGGAGGTTTTTCTGAGAAGCAATGACAACGTCAATCCAAGTTTACTAGAAGGCTTTCTTAAGAGTCCTGGGCCATCAAATCATACACAAGTTGCCTTCTAAATTCAAAGAAGGAAAACAAAATTATGGCAAAGTAAGGATTTCAAGTTTTTCCAACACGTCTATCAGTTTTAGGTGAAATTCGTCCCAAGAAGAGCCATATTTATTTTCTCGTGCAGTCCAGAAACTCAGCACATGCTCTGTAGTACACTGGGGCTCTTTGTATAGACTGTGTGTCCATTCAAAGGGGTGTGGGGGGCTCATTCAACTATCTGTAATGCTTACAGGAGTGGTTGTTCTGGTTTTTTTTTATGGCCTGTTATTGGTCATAGTTATAGTTTTATTTGATTTTTGGTTCTTAGACTTCCCAGTTACGATATTGACACAAAAGTCTGGTCTGGTTTCTGATGTCATTTTATGAGACCTGAAAATTCTTCATCAACTTATTTGCTTCTGTCTAGCAGACATCTCTGCTTCATCCTATTTTAACAATTATTGGCATTCCCCGGGGGCAAGGGAAACTATAACACGTTTAAAGACAAAACTCTCCAATTTCTGCTCAGCACAATGATCATCAAATTAGTATCTTGTGCCTCTATTCCCTTTTCTGCTCCTAATTTAATATGCTAGCATTAAGGGCTCATAGCACATCAGAATTTGTCTTCACAAGCCTAGTAAACTGTCCATAATCCACAGAGCAATTAAAGAGGCCATTTTAACTGTGGAACAATGAAAAAATGAAGAGGAAGAGGAGGAGGGGGAAGGAGAGAAGGAGGGGGACGAAAAGGAGGAGGTGGGAAGAAATTAAAAAGATATTTCCAGGGCGCCTGGGTGGCTCAGTTGGTTAAGCGACTGCCTTCGGCTCAGGTCATGATCCTGGAGTCCCGGGATCGAGTCCCGCGTCGGGCTCCCTGCTCAGCGGGGAGTCCGCTTCTCCCTCTGACCCTCTTCCCTCTCGTGCTCTCTGTCTCTCATTCTCTCTCTCTCAAATAAATAAATAAAATCTTTAAAAAAAAAGATATCTCCCCATTGTTTTAAAAAAATTCTGGGAAGTGTCATACCTTGAACTGCCTTTTAGGACTTCATTTATTAATTCCATTGAGTTTCTGTTAAATGTTACCTGTTCCAGTGAGAAATTTGGGCAAATTGAGATCAGTTGTTCTGCTAGCAATGCAAATGACAGTATTTTCCGCCCAGAGTAGCTCTCATTGCCCCCTTTCAAGTGAGTTTGGGATTCTACATTCAGAACATTATTCGATGCAGAGAGGCAATGTAGTTTGGTGGAAGCAGAGGCTTTTGGATCACCAAAATTAGCTTTGCCAGTTGTCTGATGTGTAACCTCAAGCAGGTTTCTTACCCTCTCTGTGTTTGGGTTTCAGTTTCCTCACCTGTAAAGTAAGTCTAATACCCACCCATTGGGGCTATTAGAGAGATGGATTAGAGGAGATGGGATTTAGTAAGTACTTGGTAGAAAGAAGGTCATTATTATGTTTTAGAAGAGGTATGTTAGGGGTGCCTGGCTGGCTCAGTTGGTAGAGCTTGCAATTCTTGATCGCAGGGTCATGAGTTCAAGCCCCACGTTGGGCATGGAACCTACTTAAATTTTTTTTAAGTCATTCTTTTTTTAAAGATTTTATTTATTTGACAGAGAGACACAGCAAGAGAGGGAACACAAGCAGGGGGAGTGGGAGAGGGAGAAGCAGGCTTCCCGCTGAGTGGGGAGCCCAATGCAGGGCTAGATCCCAGGACCTTGAGATCATGACCTGAGCCGAAGGCAGACGCTTAATGACTGAGCCACCCAGGCGCCCCCAAAACATTTTTTAATTACAAAAATAAAGAAGAGAAATGTGAATGAACATGTAGAAGGGAGGGATGCAGAGTGTTGCCTAGTAAGAGTTAACTTTATCACTCTGGGAGGTGTCTTTCCGAAAATTTCAACAAGCTCACAATAGCCACTGGAATGGGTGTGTGTCTTTGCAAACAAAACGTGTAGATGCATGTCTTCATGCCTGGGCTGGCTGCTTCAAACACTGATTATAGCTTAAGAACTAGAAAATAAATGTGTTTTCCTTTGAGTGTTGAGGGCGAGCCTCTGATACTGCTTCTTAGCTGTGGCAGACGCTAACAATTTGGGGGGTTCACACTTTGCTAGACACCAATCACCATTTATGTATATGTGTATGTATGTATGTATGTATGTATGTAGATGGGCAGATTGCCGGCCAACTGTGGATGATGCTGTCCTCATCAAGCTGAACCAGGGCTTCCTTGGCTACAAAATGGGTCTGTCTATCTGGATGATATGAGTCTTTGTCATACACTAGACCTATTCTTCGCCTACTGGTATTCTTTCTCCATTATTTACTTCTGCACACGATGCTAGCCCATTAGAGCTAGTACTACTAGGAGAGTGGAGTGTAGGCCTCTGTGGAAGGCTATCCTACCTCCATATGTTGCAACAGAAGGAGCACAGAGTTGACTGGGGGGCCCTGATACCAGCTTTGCCACTGACCAACTGTATGACATTAGCAAACCCAGCTGGCTAACTGCTATGCAGTTTGGTGCCCTCAGCCTACCACCCAGATGTATTGTGATCTTCCAAAGGAATGGTGAAAGGAAAAGCATCTGGAAGTGTCTTAAGTATTCTGCCCCTGGGGGTGTTATCATTAGTTTCTTTCTTACCACATATTTCATGGCTAGGAGCGAGACTGCCAACTACTCAGGCCAGAGTCTGGTAAGTTCTTGCATTTCCTCCTCCCCAGCCCCATGGTTAAGATGGGAATTCAAGTTGGAACGTAAGTTCAAGCCATCTAGTTCCTAGGCTGGAGGTCAGGGATCTCCACTTCATTTTCCCCAAAGGCCACTCAGGGCTTTTCCAGGATAACAACAAAGTCTTTTCATCTAATTTTTCCCCTAGCTAATGAGACTTGGGGGTGGCCTTCGCGAAGATTCCCAAGTGAACATTTAATTCTGTATTTCCATTCACTCGACAAGTACAACTCAAAATAGAGTGTCTACTCCATAACAGACACAGCATCTCTGGAGATACCATGGTAAAGGTGTCAACTGAGCGCCCTGCCCTCTCAGACCTTCGGTCTAGTGAGAGCAACAGGTGCAGAATATCTCCCTACATGGTCCCCAGGTATCTTAATCCCCACTTCTCCAAAGGTAGACTCCTCATCTTCCACCCAAGACTCTTCTTCCCCTAGGCTTCCTCATGTCAGTGAGGAGATCCACTCAGTTGCCCAATCAAGAAACTTGGTAGTCATCCTTCACACCTCCCTCTGTCTAACCCACCAATTCCAACCAGCACTACATTGTATGGTTTTTACCCTCTGAAATCACTCTTAAATCTCTCTTTTCCCTGTCTTCACTGCCATGAACCTAGTCCAGGTCACCGTTATTTCTCTTCAGGAGGTCACAGCCTCCTCACTGGGTTCCGTGTCTCTGGTCTTGCTGCCCCATCCTCTCCCTTCCTTTATATGTAGAGTTGATACTGTATGGACTTTGGTTAAGTTCCTTTCCCTTTCTGGGCATCAGCTTCTCCATCCTGAACGGGATGAGTTCCTAAGTCTTGAGCAGCAATCTTTTCTGCGGTTCTGTGATCAGATGGTTCTCGATTGCACTCTGGGGTGGCTATCTAGACTTCCAACGAAGTTATTGCTGTGCCTGACCACTGGCTTCTCAGTGTGCATATTCATTCATGCATTTCTCCATTCATTCAGCATTTACTGAGCTCCCGCTGTGTACTAGGCACTGTACTTAGCGCAGGTGATTCAATGGGGGAATAAGAACATGACCTGTCCTCAAGGAGCTCAATCTGTTGGGGGTTATAGACACAAACAGGAGATCTAGCCCCTTCCGTGAGGTGGGAGTAATCGTGGAAGGCTCCCTGGAGGAGCTAACATCTTTTTAAAATTTTTTTTTAGAAAGAGAGAGCATGTGCGAGCAAACGAGTGAGGGGGGTGTGAAGGCTAGAGGGAGAGGGAAAGAGAGAATCTTAAGCAGGCTGCACCCAGTGTGGGACTCAATGCAGGGCTCAACACAGGGTTCGCTCTCATGACCCTGAGATCATGACCTGAATCGAAATCAAGAGTCAGGCACTTAACCGACTGAGCCACCCAGGCGCCCCTGGAGGAGCTGATATCTTGGAGCCTGAATGATAAATAGGAGCTAACTAGGAGAGCAGAGACATGTACAAAGGCCCTGGGACAGGATGCTAAAAGAAAGTAAAGCAAGATTGGAAGATGGCAGACCAAGAGGGAGGCTATGGCAACACTCTAGGGGAGACATGAGGAAGACCTGGACGAAGACCATGGGGATAGAGAGAAACGGACAGGTTTGAGTTGCATTTTGGAGGTGGAATTGACAGCCCTTGCTGGTGGATTGGATGCAGAAGATGAGGGAAGAGAGGTCATGGAGAGCCCTTAGGTTTCTGGTTTAGTCAACTTTGTGGATAGACTGTCATTTGCTGAGTTAGTTCCATTTACTCAAGAGGAAGGAGTTGGTTTCGGGAATGGGGTTGAGGAGAAGATGATGAGTTCAGCTTTGGTCATGTCGAGTTTGGGATGGTATATCCAGGTGGAGAGGCCTGGTGAGCCATTAGTTATAAGCCATTAGTTATACCATATATATTCTGGTATACTGAGAAGAGCAATCGGGGCTGGAGGTTCAGACTGGGGAGTCATTAGCATGTAGAGGAAGTTCCTTTAGGAGAATGAGCAGACACTGAAGAGCTGAGTGCCCAGGAGAGCCAAGACACCAACACCAAGAAAGGGGGGCAGTGCTCTCATAGATGTGGGGTGCTGGCATACATGCTCCTTCATTCCTGAGCACACATCCCTGCCCCAAAGAGAGTTTCTCAATGATATCTGTGCATCTCCCACTTAAACTTAAGAGAACGAACATTAAAAATACCCAGTCATGGGATGCTTGGGTGGCTCGGTCGTTAAGCGTCTGCCTTTGGCTCAGGTCATGATCCCAGGGTCCTGGGATCGAGCCTCGCATTGGGCTCCCTGCTCAGCGGGGGCCCTGCTTCTGCCTCTCCCGCTCCTCCTGCTTCTGTTCCTGCTCTCGGTGTCTCTCTCTCTCTGTCAAATAAATAAATAAAATCTTTAAAAAATATACTCAATCATAACTTTTCCATTTTACTGTAAATGATACCTAAAGAGGGAAGGGAACGGATACTTTCATGTTACCGGCCAGGCGTTCATTAACTCACTTAAATGCCTACAATAACCCTACACCAGAGCTATTATTTCTCAGCGCTCTAGAGACTCAGTGGTTACATCACTTGCCCAAGGTCACCTAGCTATTACATGGCAGTAAGGAGATTTGACTCCAGCTCTGTCTGACTCCAGATCCAGCACCACCATACCAGGTAACAACACTACACCGCCTCCTGCTATAGAGCTGGATCCTCAGGAAAGCCTGCACATGCTCCCTTTTCCCTTCTGTTTCATAAATATCATTTGCATCCCCTAGCTTAATGCTTTGCTCTCCATTAAAATACAAATCCCCTTGGGGAGAAGTAAAGCTCTAAGTTGTTGTCAGTCATTTATGCCTCAGTGGCAATGAGTTTCAGATTCTTCCATAGGCTTAAATTTTAATTTGATGGGAGAAGGACACTGGAAACTTCAGGAAGGGATAAAAAGACAAAAAGGGGGCTAATAAGGAAAAACCACCCCCCCTCCATTTCACACTAGTGCCTAGTCTGAGGCATGTGCTTTTATGATTCTTTGAGGCTATTTCTGCGCCTGTGTACCACAACAGTCTCCCCTTCTCCACGGTTTTGCTTTCCGTGGTTTCAGTTACCCGTGGTCGACCATGGTGCGGAAGCAGATGATCCTCCCTCTGACCTATTCACTAGTAGCCTACCACTACGTCACTGTGCCTACGTCGTTCCCCTCATGTCATCTCACCACGTAGGCATTTTACCATCTCACATCATCCCAAGAAGGGTGAGTCCAGAACAGTAAGATATTTTGAGAGAGACACCACATTCACATAACTTTTTTTTTTTACAGCAAATTGTTAATAGTTGTTCTGTTTTATTATTATTGTCAATCTTGTCCTGTGCCTGGTTTACAAATTAAACTTTATCCCAGGTATGTGTGTAGAGGAAAAATGATAGTATATATATATATATATATATATATATATATATATATATATAGTTTGGTACTATCTGCAGTTTCAGGCCACCACCGGGGGTTGTGGTACACATACTCACGAATAGGGAGGGACTACTGTCTTTCATATGCAGACCCATTACTGGGTCTGTTACCCCAGTGATGTGGGGCCGGAGCTGTGGGTGTGGTCTGATCTAAGGTGACCCGAAACCGCATGCTAGCCCCAATGCCCTGTGGTCAGCAGGAAGCAGGCAGCCTGCGCATCAGTCAGGCACTGTCGTTCCTGGCCTCAGGCACAAGTCCCAGCTCAGTCTCTGGAGAATTCGACCCTGCTGCGCATATTTAAAATCCCTAGCAGATGGAGGCAGGAGAGCTTGTTGGAAAGACTGGGTGGAGTCCCTTCTGCCCTGTCTGGGTCTATTTGCCAAAATAAATGACATGTATGAGGGCAGGGCATTGGTCCAAGCCCATTGAAATTCTGCTAGCAGTCCCAACAGTGCTGGTGTTTCAGATTGGCTCTGGGAAATGATCAGAGTTAGGAAGAGAGAAATGATGTGTGAGCATCTGGCTGCTGCAGCCTACTGATGGGGACAGTCCCAGGGGCGGGCCCGGGGTAAGGGGGGCAGCCTCAAGGACCCCCTAGGACATCTGCCACTGGCGAACAGGGAAAGGGCCCCACACTGGCAGCCGGCAGTCTGGTTGGAGTCCCACGCTGTTTTCCTCACTAGCTATGGGACCCGAACAAGTCCTTCCCCTTCTCTTGGCTTCTTTTTTTCCCCCATGTATAAAATAGAACCTAGATGAAATGGTCTCCGAGGGCCCTTTCTGCTCGAACATTCTGTGACTTCTCTGACATGGGTTTGATTTCTTTTTATTTGTAGTGAGAGAGGCCCACCCACCCACCTGCTTATCTGCAGCTGCTGTGTTCTTACACTGACCTCTGCTGGCCATTATGAAAGGTGCCACCGATCGCTTCTTCGGAGGACCAAATTAAAAAAAAAAAAAAAAAAAAGGCAGTTCATCATTGATTTAGGGTTAAGCTTCATCAGTAGAGTGGGCACAGGGACAGGAACCCCATGCCTTGGAGACGAGCGAAAAAGGACATACAGCTGGAAGCACTGAGCAAGCATATCTGCAGATGGCTGACAAAACACCCCACAAAGCAAATGTGTCTCTCCCTTCTTTCCGTGGTGGTCGTCATCTGTTGGCGGTGCTGCGTCCCACTGTATGATGGCACCGCAGTGGGGAGGAAGAGTCCTCGTCTCGGATTCTATGATCCAGAAGGGCCTGGCACCCCACTGAGGAGGCAGTTCTAGGCTAGTGGTACCTCAGAGGCCTCGAGACATCCTGCAGGCCCCGCTTCTGGCCCTTAGGTGGGTCTGAGAGCTTTCTAGCTGGGGCCAGCCCAGAGGCTGTACCTCGGAGGTATGCATGCCCCCGAGGGGGGCCATTTCAGAAGGCCCTTTGGAGAAAGAACTAGAATCCAAAGAATCTACGAGTCCTTTAAGAGACTCACTCTAAGCTCTCTGTGGCAAATTCAGCATGGCTGGCCAGCCAAGAGAAAGGGAGCGGGCCAGGGAATCCTGCCTTTTCTCGATGGAATCAGATTTCCTGTTAAGTGCTGCCTTAGAATCACCTCACTCCTACGTCTCCTTGGTTACTCTTGCTGAACGTGTGCTCACAGAGGCAAGAGACCAGAGCTGGAGTGTGCCAGCCAGGCCCTGCTCAGGCCCCAGTGATGCGAGCAGGATGGGAACTGGGCCACACCACAATCTGCTCTCTCAGTCCAGTGGTTCATCGTGTTCTCCACCTCCCATCCCTTGATGTGAGAAAGCTTTGGGCAGTCCTCAGATTTGGGTCAAGCACTCAGTGCCCTGCCTGCGTCCTCTTTGCTAGTAATAACCTGGCCTCAGCAAGCCCATCCTGGGCCCCATCCTGGGCCCCATCCTCCCACCAACCAGTCCCCACCCTCCGCAACAGCTGGTTCTTATCTGTCTCCCTTGTTCTAGCCTCAGGCAGGCTGGAACTTCAGCCCTGAAATGCCGCCTTCCTCCCATTCGTCCCCTGTCCCCAAACCTCTGAGGGTTCCCTATGCACTCCTCCGTCAAGTCTTCAACTTTCCTTCTTTGCTTTCCAGGCCCGCCTCAGTTGGGGCCCCCTCAGCCTTTCCAGTGTGGGCCATGACTCCCCCCAGCCATGGACAGAACGTAAGCATTTCACAAACCCTCCATGGCCAACCCTTTCTTTGCGCTCCTGGACCACTTAGGCTCTGTTCTTCTAGACCTGTACTGTTTGCTGTGGTTTTGTGGACATTAGTCTTGAAAGCTAGGCCTACTTTCTGGACTTCTTTGTTAATCCTCAACCCTCCAGCATTATTTTTTTTAAGTATTGGTATTGGTCTTTTTCTTTTTAGTACTGTTATTGGTCTTTTTCTTTATACACACACATACACACGCGCACACACACACACACATAAACTTACAAGAGTAATAAATAACAGAATCATTATAAACAAAATTCCAACAGTGGGAGGTAAGAGCATAAAAAGTGAAAGTTCTCATCCCATTCCAGCGTCCCCAGAAATAAGCCATTAAGCACTCCACAGCCAAGCACCCTTTAGAAGTTACATGTTGGGTGCTGGAGAAGGTTAGTGGTGGGTGGTACCCCCAGAAAATTGCATCTCCTTAGGAAGAACATCTTTGTACTTCTTTGGATGAGTTATTGGTCTTCGTGGGCCTAATTGACACTGGAAATTTTACTCCAAAGGCCCCGCACAGCTGGTGGCCAGTTGCATCTCCAGTACGTGACTCTGACCACTACCTAAAGCATCTGTCCTGTTTCCAGCCTTTTAAAAAGCAACCCTTGAAGGTGAATATTAAAGGGTACGTCTAATGGGCTTTCCTGAGTTTTTAGCAGATGTGTGGGAAATTACAGATAGTCAGTAAAAGGGCCAAGAGGTGGAGATGGGAAACGTTCATGAAAATAGGCTCTCTACCTGGTATGGCGTGGTGTTCTCTGAGAGGTAATGCACATTACTAATGGTTTTCATCTTTCTGCCAAGAATATTCGGTACCTACTGGGATTTGTTCTAAATGACAGACTAGCCCGCCTGTGTTGCACCCACTGGGGTTAATTCTCTATCTCGGTCAGCTTTGAAATGTCAGCCTGAACTCTCAGACTTAATTGTTGCAGACACTTTATAACTAACGGATTCAAAATCCTCAAGCTGCTCCCTCTTGCTATCATAATTGATACTTAATGGATAGTCGCAGGCTTCTTGAATTTTACACATTCAACACTCTACAGATGGTGGGTTGAAGGGAAAGAGGGAGAAATAGAGAAGGAACAAGTAAACTGTGTGTGTGTGTGTGTGTGTGTGTGTGTGTGTGTGTGTGTGTGTTCCCTGTAAGCATCTGTTTCCAGTTGCAGTGATGGGGCCCTGGGATCTGTAAACAAAGATGAGCTTTTGCAGGTTGGTCAGCCTATGGGTTTCTGGGTTTTCCCCTCTCTGGATCTTTCTCCCCTCTCTGGACCCCACCCCCACCCCGAGGCAATGTTCTTTAGGCCTAGCCCTTTCTGGATTTCACTGCAAGTATGGGATTGGCCATTTGAATGTGAGTTATAAAATGTCACGATGCTCTCCAGCGTTCTGTTCTTTCACCATTTTGACAATCTGATGGATGGCCTGGCATCAACTAGAAAGAGGACAATATTAGCCCGCCTGAATAACTAATCTCCTAAGAAGTACAAAGTTGAAGGATCTTGGTGCACATGAATCTTATTAAATGCGCTTATAAAATATGTTCTATCCAAACAAGCTTAGCGGCCCCGAAAATAGCCTTCTCTGATCTGTGTCTGGAACTTTGGCATGCCTCACAGATCTCTAAGCCAAAATTATTCAGTGAAGCGATGACAGTGTTCTCTGTGCATGGGAAAATGGGGAGTGTTGATGTTGAGTCCTCTGTTGGCTAATTGCATCCGTGTTCTCTCCATCTTAGGGGCGACCGGGACCAGTCGGAATTCAAGGTCCAACAGGTCCACAGGGATCTGCCGGCCCTAGTGGTTTAGCAGGGTTGAGAGGAGAGAGAGGCTCCCCAGGCCCTCTGGGACCATACGGACCAAAAGGAGATAAGGTAAAAACACCAGAGCCTGCTTTCTCTTTGACTCGTGGACCACACGTATGAAGGCGAAAGGTTCTAAATCTCAGTTCTGTTCGCTTATGGAAATAATACTAATCCTGAGTCCCTCGGTGCCAGGCCACAGACTTTAATGAGAAACAGCCTGGACGATATGCTGCCAATGGATCAACCATTTCTAGAGAGACCCTGGATCAACCCATTTCTAGAGAGACCCTCATGGAAAGCAAGCCGTTAAAGCGCATGTGTTGGCTACTTGCTGGACACGCGGGCTTGCCGGGCTGGGATTTCAGGTGGGTTCGAGGTGGGCATGGGTCAGAAGTTCAAGCAGCTGGGCAGGAGAGGTCAGGAATCCAAGCAAGGAGACTGGGAAGCAAAGTGTCAGAATGCTGGGAAGCAGTCTGGGCCACAAAGGTAGGGAAAGAGATGCAAGAAAGGAGATTGATCATGTCATGGTAGCTGGCTGAGTTTAGCAGCTTAGTTTATATTCCCTGCAGATTTTAATCACCTCCTATTCAGCCCACTGTTAAGGGAGTGATTCCCACCCTAGGGTTCTGGGGATGGCAGAAGACATGACCCCTGACCTCGGATGGAAGAGATTGGCATCAGGTTTATTAGTCACCTATACTCAACGGCACAGGGTAGAAGGACACCACACACCACGCAGGGCCACATGGTGTGTGGGGGGGTGCACTCTGGAACAGAATAAACCAGAAGGGGCTGTGAGAGGTAGCCTTTGTAGTGTCAAAAGGGTGAGGTGCCCTTTGGTTCCCGTGGGAGGATGTGGTTGGCTTGTTTGAATAATTTAATGAGCCATCAGGGACCGAAACCCACGACTCAGGGACAAGCAGGAACTGCACCTGCTCTGTTTGATAAGGAGGGCCATTTCCCTAGCAGACCTCAGACCTCCTCTATGGCAGCAGTGAAGACAGGGGAGCTTGGGGCTAGGCCTTTAGAGGCCCTCCCAGTTTTCCCAGATGTCAAAGCAGCATGTAATATTGAGCTATTATTTTTGGTCGGGCGCCATATTGCTCAAGATAAAAACTGGTCTCAGAACACAAACATATTTAACACCGTGGGTAGAGGCAAGTGACCACCTGGACCTGGAGTAGGGAGCAACGTGACACAATGTGGAGAAGGAGGTGCACAACACTTCTTAACTTAGGTCATGAATCACATGAAAGAACCCACTGAATCTAGTGGAGATCAATTAGATTGTCTCTTACACCTTCCTCTTCCTACTCCTTGTTTTAGGGTCCCATGGGAGTTCCTGGCTTTCTCGGCATCAATGGGATTCCGGTGAGTATGTCCCCAGAGGCAGTTTTCAGCATCACTTCTAGGTCGTGCCTCACAGTGCACTCACCTTGGCCTTCGCCACATCCTGTCTCACACAAGCGTGCTCCGGGTCAAGTGTTGAGATGCTTGATGTTCAGGCTTGAAGCGAAGTGGTCGCACACACTTTCCCGGGGATTTAGTTACAGGTAGCACTTAAATCAGCCAGGTGGGACATGTGCAGGCATAACTGTCAATATGTTAGCCAAAAAGAATTAGGTCTTGTGGGTTGAGGGGAGCTTTAACTGGAGATGATGTGTGGAGACACACATCAGAGCACATGCATACTCATTATAAGAAAATTAAGGAAAAAAAGAAAATTTAGAGGATACATAAAATTAGGCAGAAAAATATTTAGTGTTATCTCAATACATTTCACTCCAGTAATTTGTTCTCTTCAGCCTTATCTCATTCCAGAGTGAATTTCCCTTTAGCTTTTACAGAGCGACTATTCCAGAGATCACACGGAGACGGCCCCTTCCCTTTATCCTGAGGACCTGGTTTTGCTGGAGATAAGTGAGGAATTTGGAGCTTACAGACATCTCCTTTTCCCATTTTATCTGGTCCGACCCCTTGGTTGCTCCGTTTTCACCCTGTATTCTTATTTATCCCACCACTGGAGAGTCCACGATTAACATTTTGCCAGCCTTTAAAATACAGTATTTGCAACTTGCTGCTGTCATTTTTTAGTTCTGCCTTTTGGCACGTGTCTAGATAGCTAATCTGTAGCCTGGGCTGTGTTTTGTCTATAGCAATGGTTTTCAGCCTTGTTTCAGAGAAGACCCAAAGGTTGTGTGGAAGGAAGCTCAGTGTACGAATCAGGGAAAAGTAGAGCTTCTTTGTTTGAGGGAGGTTTTAGAGCCTGCTTTTATCCTTCCAACAACCTCGAAGGGCTTCTTCTGCACCATATCTAAGCACACTTTGGCAAATCCTGGACTTAACAGCTTCTTGCATTATACTGCGTTATCATCTAGTAGCAAGGAAGGGGGCTTAAACCTCCTTGTGCCGATCTGTAGGTATTTCTCGTGCACTTGCTAGATGCTGTCTCTCTACTACAGGGATGCAGAAAAAGCATATGGATCTACCCTCAAAGATATTATCATCTGGGGGCACCTGGGTGGCTCAGCCGGTTAAGCGTCTGCCTTCGGCTCAGGTCATGATCCTGGGTTCCTGGGATCGAGCCCCACATCAGGCTCCCTGCTCAGTGGGAAGCCTGCTTCTCCCTCTCCCTGCCTGTATGCTCTCTCTCTCAAATAAATAAAATATTTTAAAAAGATATTATCTGCTCAGTTGAAAAAAATAATAAAAAGATATTATCTGATCCATTTTCTTTCCAGCTCTAGTATACAGTTGTGGAGTTGGAGGACAGAGTCTTGTTTCCTTATATTTGTTATCTGTATCAACAAATCGGCCATCAGAATTCTGCATTTTATCCAACTGCAGAATCTGCAAAATGCCCAGAAATGGGCCAGCAGGGACATAAGTGGATGGGGTTAGCTGTCCTTTCATGACATCCTCTGGCATTTTCCCCTGGCTGTCTTCCTATCGGCACTTTATCCAGAGTCTCCACTCGGATTGTGTGCCTTCTGGGAGCCAGGGGGTAAGGAAAACGAGAAAGCTGGAGAGCGCCTCTTCCATTCCTCCTGTGGAGCTGAGTGGGGGATTTGGAGCTTACAGCAGCACTGGACTCTTCCTCCTGCAGTCTCTTTTCAATGGGGGCTGGAAGGAAGCGAATCCTGTGACACAGAGGCTGATTTCAATTCTGAACTGGGACGTGCCCCAGAGTCCAGCTGGATACTTCTCTCTCCAGCATGTGGCCAGGAGAGCACTAGGGCTTGCAGGAATTGCTCGCTTCTCTCTGGGGCTTCATTACTTGGGAGAATGAGGTACAGGTGTGCAGATTCCTCCAAATGAATGCACTGCTCCTGATAGAAGCCCCCACTCCCTTGGCCCTTCCCTTGACCAAAGGTTGCCTATGTTTGCTTTTGACCATTGATTGCTTTAGCTTCAGGCTCCAAGACTCTCTTACTCAGTGAAATTATTCTCGCTTGTTCCTTCCCCCTCTTCCAGCAGTTCAAGATGTATTTATTGGGCACCTTCTGTTTGCTGCTTACCTCTCCCTTCCATCTCTAATCTCCTAGGGGTCCTCGGTGTCTAGCTCCTTATTACATGTGGCCCATGGTATTTATTAATTGTCTTGTCTGATGGTCTTATCTAGCTTTCTGGAAAGTGCAGAGTACATCTTCTGCTCCACTCGGAGGCCTCAGAGACCCCAGGGCTGAATTCACCACATACTAGAACGCTAGAAATATCTGCAGGACTGGCTCCAACCCTTAGTGCCCACACAAGCAACAGTTGTCAGACTGGCAGGACTCCCTCAGACACAGGAAGACATAGACACCCTTGGCCCAGCCAGACTAATTATTTTGCTCTACTTTCGGCAGCTGAAACCAACAGCTTTCCCAACACATCTTACTAAACTGGATCACTGCACAAATCTGATTCCCCGCTTAATATTGGCTGATCGCTAACATATGTGTCACTGGTTTTGGTCCCAAAACTCCATTGTTGCTGCCATGTAGGTAGTTTCAACATGAGTGAGCAAGTAATCATTTTATGATCATCCAAGTCTGTGCACCAAGGGGCACAGCAACCAGTTGGGAGAATGAACAAACAAGCATTCATCAAGATAGTCAACATTAGACTAACATAGACTCAGGGCGGTAGGCTTGTGGTTTTTCATGATATCACAGCTGTGCGTTGGAGCTGTTGGCACCCACAAGAAATGTATGTTTATCAACTGTTTTCAGTTCACATAAGGTTGGGAGCAGAAGTTTTCAAGTTGTCCTTTGCAATGTATGTTTAGCTTTTCTCCTGGAGTTAATCTCAAACATTTCCCTTCCTAGAGACTCGTAAATGAACACACCAGATTTATATCTTCAGAATGAACACACACCACTCACCAAACGGAAACTTTTCCCTTTGAAATCTGGGTTCTCAGGAACATTGCTTTTCTGAATTACAGCATATCTTCTTATCCTGTGTATTTGGCACCTTGCAGTTGTATAGAATCATGGTCTCCTCCCTCAAAGAGCTACGTTCCCCTTGAAAGCTGACACACACATCTGTAAAATCATTAGCTAAAACCAGAAGGGGCCCATTGCCCGAAATGCTGTGGTACTACTGAGAATTCGAAGGAGATAGAACTTCAGCCCGGTGGCGTATCCTTGCTGACTTGCCTGGGAGAAGTAGACTTCCTGTTCATTGAGCTCCTATGTAGTAAACTTAGCCTCGTTTAATTGTAGCCATAAACTGTTCATTTCATTTTGATGTTGACAACAACCCTAGGAGGTAGTATTGTTCATCTCCATTTTTTACGGATGAAGAAACTGAGGCTCAAGCCGGGGAGAGGCAAAGCTGGGATTGGAACACAAGTCTCGCTGACTCAGAACATGCTTTAGCTGTCACCTCAGCTGAACAAGACAAGGCTGACAGGTCTGAATCAAATGCCAGCGGTTAATTCCAGAGAATTCAGCTAAGGGGGCAAAGAGTGAACAGGTGCCGCCTGGAATCCTAATAGAAGATATTAGGAATTCAGGCAAGGGGAGCCTGGGTGGCTCAGTCAATGGAGCATCTGACTCTTGATTTCAGCTCAGGTCATGATCTCAGGGTCGTAAGATGGGCCCCACGTCGGGCTCCGCACTCAGCGCAGAATCTGCTTGAGATTCTCTCTCTTCCTCTGCCCCTCTCCCCTCATCGTGCTTGCTCTCTAAAATAAATAAATAAATATTTTTTTAAAAAAGGAATTCAGGCAAGAAAACCACAGGATTGGGGGCCCAAGTTAAAAAAAAAATGTAGATACCAAGGGATAAGAAGCCAGGAAGTTTTGGTGTCAAACACAACCAAGGCTCCAGGAGTAAGGTGGGTCCCTAGGACTGAGCCAACATATTGTCTTTGCCTTAACTCATCCCTGTTACCCAGCTTAGCGATAACCCCTAGCACATTTGGCTGGGATATTTTAAAGTGGCGATCAGGATCCCGGGAAGAAATAGATACTCCACCTGAAAGGATTAACTGAAGAGAGTGGCGTGAAGGGTATATTTAAAGGATGTAGGCATGATTCAGGGCAACAGCAATGGATTGCAAAGCCGCTGACACAAAAGCTTTGGCTGCCTCTAGGCCCAAAGTGGAAAGAAAGAACGGTGATAGTGGAACTGGACACTGGACACTGGTCAGATCTGGAGCCAAGGAATAGTGGCTGCTCAACGAAGACTTGTAGAGAAATGTGGCCATTGTCCAAAATATGGCCAGGGAGGGAGGGCATGCGGGAAATAAACAACCTGTGCTCTTTCTCCTCCCGCTCTTTGATCTTCTGCCTGTGTCTCCCAGTGGCCAAAGACAACTGGGAGAGAGAGAGAAAGGGAGCCTAGGCGGCACCGTTCATAAAGTTCAGCCTCCCAAGGCACAGATCTGGGGAAGGTGGAGCGTGGATCTTCAGGGCAAACAAGAAGAGCCATTTCGTTTGGGAATAAAATGTTGACGACTTAGTAAGCTGTTCTCGGTGTCCCCAGCACAGCTAAAATTCATCACCTGAGCCTGAGCAGGTACAGACTGTAGCAGGTTTATTGCGAAGATAAGTTTCTTGACCATTCTTCTGTTCTTAGCATTCCATGAGTCCAGCAGTCTAGACTCATACTTTTGTATCAGACTATCTCATACCAACGTAATAACAATGAAACTGTATCAAAATCCTATGGAGCATTTTCTCAGTAAGAATTTGATAAAAGCTCATTTCCCCTAATGATTCAAAAAGTTGAGTTTCGAATGTGTGGCACGTTTCCCCCAAATTATGAAATATCCATGGTTGGCTTTAAAAAGTGCATGTGGCAGGGTCGGAGTCAACCTTTTATTGACCCGTCCAGATTTCTGGGCTTTCAGGTCATCTCTTTGCTCCGTAACCCAACACACACACCACTTTTGACAGATTTTAAAAGATCTGTTCCCCACGAAAAGGTAGACTCTAAGCTCAACTCTGGGAAACTCTTGAATTCTGATCAATCATGTGAATGATTGCTAATCCCCCCGGCAAAACAACTGTCTCAGTAGCAAGTATGGAGAAGAGGCGAAAGCATAGAGGTGGTGCTGTGGAAACTGCTTCTGCTCTGTTGACCAACAGCCAACATCCTTTCCTAGGCAGAGCCATATTTAAAAAAAAAGCCCCAGGCTTTTCCGATACAGACAGCCACACCAGGCTGCCCGGGTTCCGGTCTGTTCTGAGGAAGTCCCAAGGCCTGGCATGATTCCCTGATGGTAACCCTTCGGCTGCCAGCCAGCTAAGCCCTGTCTTAGTACATCTTTGTACCCCGGGAAGATGAAGTTGCACCACCCTGTGTATCCCATCTCTTTAGGCTTGGTCCCTTCGGTTTCAGCAGGGGTCTGATTAAAGCATCAATCCTTCAGGGAGGGGGCCCCCCTGGGTTGTCATCAGCTCCGTACACCTGAGCGTGGACGAAAGCTCTAAGAGCATAGTTCTCATAGGACAAGGAGCCAGCGATGGGCAGGACACTTGGTTTCTCTTCCTGTGGAGCTTGTCAGGGTAGGTCGGAGGCCTGCAGCTGATGTGATCCCTTCTTTTCTCTTGGAACAGGGCCACCCCGGACAGCCAGGGCCCAGGGGCCCACCTGGCCTGGATGGCTGTAATGGCACGCAAGGAGCTGTTGGATATCCGGGCCCTGATGGCTATCCTGGGCTTCTCGGACCACCCGTACGTTGCCGGATCTTTGTCCATTATCTCAAAAGGCATTCTTCGCCTTTCCCTGCTTTTATGGAGACCTCGTTAAGCATCTGCATCTAAAGAATACCAGTTGCGGGGGGCGTGCACATGCTCCACTCCTCAGAGGGTTTTTTTTTTTTTCTTTTGCAAACAAAACTTTTAGAGTTGGGAAGGTTGTGAAGAGCCTCTAGTACATTTCAGAGCAAAGTATATACTTGGGCTATTTGACATGTTCCCACATCAGATGACATTGGAAAATGCAGTACTTGGAAGGCTTACGTGGGATCATGGGAGCACTGACAATGACCCAAAGGGCTTGGCAGGCTTGGTCTAAACCAGTGATTCTTGGGGCGCCTGGGTGGCTCAGTTGGTTAAGAGACTGCCTTCAGCTCAGGTCATGATCCCGGAGTCCCAGGATCGAGTCCCGCATCGGGCTCCCTGTTCAGCAGGGAGTCTGCTTCTCCCTCTGACCCTACCCCCTCTTGGGCTCTCTCTCTCTCTCTCTCACTCTCTCTCTCTCAAATAAATAAATAAAATTTTTTTAAAAATTAAAAAAAAATAAACCAGTGATTCTTGACCAGGGGTGATTCCCCACCTCCAAGGAACATTTGACAGTTACTAGTGACAGTTTTGGTTGTCACCACTCAGGGTATGCTACTAGCACAAGATGGCTTTCCTCCGACATCAAGAAGTCATCTGTCCCAAAGTGTCCATAGTGAGAAAGAATTGAGAAATACTACTCTACACTGACATAGTTTGCCCCCATCCCCCCACAACCCACCCCCATAACCCTTGCTTCCAGGATTGGTAGAGCATTTTTTAGATCCTGCTCTCACCACTTTTATTTAATTCTATTCATCCAGGTAGGGCCCAGATATTTGGATCTGAAGGATCTCTAATATATACCATGCCCTTGCAAGGCTGCTTTTTACAAGCGACTGGAAAGAGAAAAATAACACATTCAAGCCCATTGTCAACCTTACTTGAAATAATCTAAGCTACTAAGGGTACTGAGGTGATAGATTTAGCTAGAAATCACACTATTAGATTCCATAGCTACATGAATTAATTGGCATTTTTTCAGTATGTCTTATTCCAGTGCTATCCCACATTCTTTTTCTTTGTTATAATTAGAGTATAATTGACATCTAACATCATATTAGTTTCAGGCGTACAACATAATGATCCGATATTTGTGTACATTGCAAAATGGTCACCACACTAAGTCTAGTTACCATCTGTCACCATACAGAGCGACGAATTTTTTTTCTTATGGTGAGAACCTTCAAGATCTCCTCTCTTAGCAACTTTCAGGTATGCAATAAAATATTATTTACCCTGGGGGCACCTGGCTGACTCAGTCAGTGGAGGATGCAACTCTTGATCTCGGGGTTGTAAGTTTGAGCCCCACATTAAGGTATAGAGATTACTTAATAATAAAATCTTTTAAAAATATATTATTGACTATAGTCACCATGCTGTACATGACATCCCCATGACTTCCTTATTTTGTCACTGGATATTTATACCTATTGATCCCCATCACACATTTCACCCATCCCCTTCCCAGCCACCCTCGCCCCCGCCAACCACCAGTCTGTTCTCTGTATCTGAAATTTGTTTTGTTTTGTGTGTTCATTTGTTTTGGTTTTGCTTTTGATTCCACATATCAGGGAAATCATACAGTATTTGTCTTTCTCTGCCTGGCTTATTTCACTTAGTGTAATGCCCTTGAGGTCTAGCCATGTTGTTGCAAATGGCAAGATTTCATTCTTTTTTATGGCTGAGTAGTATTCCACTGTGTGTGTGTGTGTGTGTGTGTGTGTGTGTGTGTGTGTGTGTGTGTCACATCTTCTTTATCCATTCATCCATCGACAGACACTTAGGTTATTTCCATACCGGGGTATTTATACCAAGAAAACAAAAACACTAATTCAAAAAGATATATGCCCCCTATATTCATTGAAGCATTAGTTAGTTAGTATTTTATTGGAAGAGTAACACCATTGGCTTCAGTGACCAAGTCGTGGGTGTGGGTATCCGCATAAGAAAGTGAGATAGACGAAGCACAAGCCTCAGATTGGCAAAGAGGACCTTGACATCTAAAGACCAAACCAATATGCAGCGGGGGTGGGGGTTGGAGAAGGACGTATTACCAACATAGTATGAGCTTGTTTGAGTCACAAAGGCCTCCCAACACTGCCATGGCAACAGAAGAGGAGAACAAATCACATCTGTGTTTAGAGAATGGAAACCCAGCAAAGTGAGGAAATGCTGCCCCCAAGAGGGAGAAAAGAAATCTTGAGGTAATAAACATCCTGACAGCCAAAAGGACAAGGGTAAAACCTAATCCTGTCCCTAAGCCTCCCCTTAAGCCTAAATAGGAGCTTGGGCATAGATTTTACTAAGCTGAACCCTTACTAACGCTGCTGAATCTTGAGTGGATATTCTGTCAAGCCTCTTTGATGAAAGGAGCGGCCATAAGTATAAGGGGAAACAGGAAGCGTCTGGAAAGAAGGTGCTTCGGGGACCCACTGTTCTTCTATCACACCTATGATCCTTGAGCTCGAGGAATCCATACTTCAGCCAACTCTTCAGTCCCCAAAGCTTAGTCCTACCTCCAATACTAATCCTGACTTCCCCTTAGATATAGGGACATTGACTTTCCCCAGGAGGACACACTTTAGCAGACATTAGGGAGACAGTAAAAAGTCTGGTTGGTAGTCAGGTTCGGCGTACTTTGAACTGTTCTCCATGTTAACAGTGAGACACACCAAGCCTCTTAGACAGGCAGGCGTTGAAGCTGAGATTTTGTGGCAGAATCACAGGATGGAGATGGTTTTGTAAATATCTCCTAACCCGGAGGGCCTCAGACTGGCCGATGTGACCCATGACTGAGGCTTGGTTTGATATTTTTAAAAGTTTGTGTAGAATGAGAGAAGAATACAAGACAGAGCCCAAATATGGCCCACAAAGTCTAAATTCTTTACTATCTGGCTCTTTACCGAAGTTCTCTAAGCTCTGTCCTAGCCAGAGGCCGTGTCAGGGACATACCTGTGAGGGGTGGAGCAGATGAGCGGTAGGCTTATGAACATGTGTGTTATATGTGGATGTTCAGATCAGTGTTCTGAACAGAGTCGAAGTCTCCTACTTTCTCATCCCTTTACAGACTCCTGACTGGGGAGATGGGGAAGCAGGCATATATCTTGAGACTCAGCACCTGTTTGGGGGATGTACTTTGCCCCTTAGCACAGCCATAGAACAAACCACATAGTTCCAGAATCTCACTGTTGTGTCCTCTGTGTGATCAGATCATACTGTTGACAAAATTCTCTCTGTGTGTGCGCATTTCTTCACAAGTGTTTCTTATTTTACTCAGGGGCTTCCTGGTCAGAAAGGCTTTAAAGGTGAACCTGTCCTCACCCAAGGTACTTTCAAAGGAATGAAGGTAAGAGCCCCTAAGGCGGACAGCTAAGTAGGCTGGCTATAAGTTGGGTTCCCCAGGATTGGGCCCCAGCTCCAATAAAACATTTCCAGAACTAGCATCTGTGTCTCTATTTAAGGAGCAGACCAAGCTAGATTTAAAAGGGATCCGGAGCTTTTTTTGTGATGGAAACACTGACAGAAATGTTTGCAACCGTACTGTCAAAGAGATTTGCTTTATAGGATCTAGACCAAAAATAGGAGACAGATCAGCAAACAAACAGTTTGCCTGGGTATCATTTTCTTTGACAAGCCAAGACATTTCCAGGAGGCAGATACCTTTTGTCTACCCTACAATCCTTGATGTCTGCATACCTTGGTATAAAGCCATGTTATGTCTCTGCCCATCTCGGCATGGCCACCGGCCCAAGATGATGGCCCCGCCCTTTCCTGTACCTGCACACCAGCCCATTACCCTCGCAGGGCCCCTGGCTGTCTGCAAAAATTGCCCATCAACTCTGCAGCTGGCTGGAAACTTTCATCTCTTCCTAGAATTGACAAGAACCTTCTGTATTCTTGTGACTGTACTCTTGGTGTATGCTAACCTGGAAATTCTGGTGCCCAAATGATTGACTCTATTCCCTTGCAGAGTGGGAGGTGAGCTCATCGTCCCCCTGGTAGCCGATGGCTTCATGTTGCTTATTTTACAGATAGAAAAACTGAGGTACACTGAGGCTATGTGCCTTGCTCAGACTCACATAGCCGGTTTACCGAAGAGCTAAAACCCAGGCAGTGCTCTTCCCGTGCTGCAGAGAGCTGATTTTTTTTGACCAAACGGGGTTAGACTAGCAGGTGTCAAAGTATAGCCATTGTCATAGCAAACATTGATGAAACGGCTTTGCCAAAAATCACGGAGACCCTGGACCCAGTGGAACACAGCAATTTCCACAAGATGGTTATATTACAGATTCATACAGTGACTTAAGATGCTGCAAAGTAATTAAAACGTAATCAGAGACTGTATGCTCTGTTGATTCTCCCTTGAAATGTCTGATTTGCATTGTATTCATAAGGGCACAGATTCTCTGGGGATGAAGGCACACGGGAAGGTAGCTTCGCTTTCTTCCAAAAAGAGCAGGAGAATCACCAGCCCACAGAAGCAGTTTCTAATTGATGAGTTCCTAGCAAAGGTGAAAATTAATTACTCCAAGTAAAATATGAAATCCCGTTCAACCAAGGCTATAATATGTGTCTTCTAGAGTCCAGATTTTTCATAGGAAAAAAAAAAGTAAGTGGTTGAATAGGCCCAATTCATGCATTATTTAAAACACAAGACCTTGACAGAGGAGGCCCGAGCATCAGCAATGCGTTTTTCTGCCCGTAAAGCATAGGTCCGTTATCTATGAAATAATAGTGCAGGCTTAATTAATCTCTCCCGTGTCCTGCCTTTGTCTGTTTCTCAGGGGGAGCCTGGGCTGCCTGGACTGGATGGAATAACTGTAAGTTGTCATTTCTGGGTGGAGCGCCCAATGTTTGGTTGGCAGTCGCTGCGGGTCCTTTTGCATTCCTCCTCGCTACGGCGTTCGAAGGTCTTTGTAGACTTTCTCAAGGAAAATCCGGACAGTTGAGGTAGAGCGGGTCACACTGTTGATATTTTCCGGGTGAGAAAGTTCTGAGAGGGTCGGCTGTCCCCCTCAAGTTGCACAGGAGGTAGCCTTTCGGACCCTTAGGCCAGGGACCTTCCTACTCCCTGCGATGCATTCGGAAAGAATTTCGCCTTTCATTCGGCAAGTGTCTACTAACTGTTCTCTGTGTGTTCAGAATGCTGCGGGTTAAAACAAAAAAGAACACTTTTCTGTGAAAGCTGTTCTGTCTAGAAATTCCTCTGAGGGACTCCTAATATTTGGGAGTCCGTGCAAGGCCGTGAGTTGTATTAATAAAAACTTTCTGGGGCACCTGGGTGGGTGAGTCCGTGAAGCGTCTGCCTTCGGCTCAGGTCATGATCCCAGAGTCCTGGGATCGAACCCTGCATCGGGCTCCCTGCTCCGCGGGGAGTCTGCTTCTCCCTCTCCCTCTGCTCCCCCGCGCTTGTTCTCTCTCTCTCTCAAATAAAAAAATAAAATCTTTAAAAAAGTAAGAACTTTCTATTTCCTTGGGTTGCCACTTCGTTGTTGCTTTCCTTTAAAGTGGCTTCGGAAAAGCCCCTTCTTTCTTCCTTCTTTCCTATGTCAGGGTTCCTGCCTTTCATCTTTCGTTCCAGAACCACTATTGAGCTCCTACTAGACGCAAGGTGCTATGAGTGATCCCCGAGACAGTGTAGTCAGGGTCTCTGCCCACCCCATACCCCAACACACACACCCCAAGATGTGAAAAACTAGTAGGACTGTGGCATACGAATTCCTCACCAACTTGGAGGAAGAGATGCTGTCCACCTAAAGCTACATCATGGGAGACTTTATATCTAAGATGGAGAAGGTAACCTCTGAGAACTGCGGGTGATGTTTGGGCTGGCCCGCAATGGGAGGAAGCTTTCTAAACAGAGAGAGCCATGTGGGAAGAGGTAGGCAAGAAACAGGATGCGTGCAAGCATGCACGCAAACAGAGGTGAGTGAAGACCAAGGGCATAAGGGTCCCCTTCACCAGGCAACACTGGCTTAGTTGGTGTGTTAACTACATTTGCAGAATCACACCCACGTTGTTGGCTGCCTAGCTTCTCCTAGGGAGTCATTGCTCTGCCCACAAAGGTACAAGTGTTCATCGACAGTATTCGCAGCCATGACAAAAAAAATCATTTAGATCGGGGGAGGATGGTTTGGTGGCTGAATAAGAGATTTGTGATCAGTAAGGGGACCCCAGGTTATTTTGTCAAAGCAGGGTTCTGTTTCCTGGGGACCCTCTGAACCCCTACTTTCTTGTGACTTTGCTTAGCCTCTCCATCCCTTACCTATCACCTCATTACTGTCCCCCCATTTTCATTGGGCCATCCCTTTCCCCATAACCATCTTTCTTTTCAGATTTTATTGTCTTGCTTGTAATACTGTCCTTAGCAATTCAGTTTCAAATAGTTTCTCATTCTTCTTCTGCGTTTCTCTTTGACCCACGGAAATGTGCGTTGTTTAATTTCCCGATATTTGGCAGCTGCCCAGCCATCTTTATGTGGTTGGTTTCTACTTTGAACTCAGTGCAGTGTGGGTGAACACTCTGTAGGGTTTCAAACCTTTTAAATCTGTTGAGGTTTGTTTCATGGCTCAGCATACGAAACGGTCTCGGTGAATGTGCCGTATGCTCTTAAAGAGAATATGTTTTCAGCTGCTTTGGGGTATAGTGATCTAAAAAATGTCCATCGGGTCAAGGTAAGTTGACAGTGTTGTTTAGATCTTTGTGTCTTTACTGATTTTTTAAAAAATCTAGTTGTTCTCTTAATTACTGAGGGAGGGATGTTAAAATTCTCCAACTCTAGTTGTGGATTTGTTTATTTCTCCTTGCCATTCTGTTTTGTGTATTTTGAAGCTACGCTATTAGATGCATATACATCTAAGACTGTTATGTGTTCTTGATGAATTGATTTAGTTTATCATGACAAAATGCCCCCTCTTCATCTCTAGTAATATTCTTTGTCCCAGAGTCTTCTTTATTTGATGTTAATATGTTTTACTTTCTGTTGAAGTTTTTGTTTTTTATATCACTTTAATATAAAAAAATTTCAAATATTAGAGCAAAGGGGAATGAATTTTGCTGTGAACACCTATACCATTAATATTTTACTATGCTTGCTTTATCCCACTTCTATCCATCTATCCATCTCTATCCATCCATCAATCCATCTTATCGTTGATGCATTTTGAAGTAAACTGCAGACAGTAGTACTCTTACCTCTAAATACTACAGCATGTCTATCATTAGCTAGACTTCAATATGTCTTTGCAGTTTTTCTTTTAATGTAAAAATTACGTGCAATGAAATAAACAAATCTTAAATGGAACATTTCCTGAGTTTTGACAAAGACATACTCCTATGTAACCCAAACCCATCTTAAGGTATAGAACATTCTCATCACCTCAGAAATTTCCCTTCTGCCCCTTCCCAGTCAATCCCTGCCCCCACCCAAAGGAAACCACTGTGCAGATTTCTCGCCATCATAGTTCAGTTTTTCCCATTCTAGAACTTTTTATAAAGGAAATAATATAATATGTAGCCTTTGGGGGTCTGGCTTCTTTCACTTAGCACAATGCTTTCAGGATTCATCCACATTATAACTTATCAGTAGGTTGTTACTTTTTATTGTTCAGTATTTATTCCACTGTGTAGATGTATCAGTTATTTATCAGTCCTTGTATCAGTGGACACCTGGGAAATTTCCAATTGTTTGCTACTATGAATAAAGTTGCTATGAACATTCTTTTGCCCCTCTTGCAGACGTGTATTTCCAATTTTCTTGAGAAACTCTTTTTTTCTGACCTTCGTAAAAACTTGCCTCTCTAGGGCCCACCAGGAGCACCCGGGTCCCCAGGAGCTGTAGGACTCATGGGGCCACCAGGATTGCAAGTAAGACCGACCTAAATCGACCACATGATCACAGTATTCCCATGAATCCTTTCCCAGCAGGGCCACCGATTAAATATAAGCCTGTGTAGGCTCTCCTAGTGGAAAAAGGCAACCTCCATTCTTGGAGGAGTCAAGTGAAGCCTGCTCTTATAAGGAGCTGATTGTTGTCTTTATCAGAGTCTTTCTGACTCTGTGCTCAGGGATGGCAGCGCCTGGCACACCTATTTCCACCTTCTACCCCCCTCGCCCATGACGGACCCTGCTAATTAATCACACCTTCACCATGATCACCCACCCTGAACACAGAAGCAACTTCGAAATCCTCCACACTCCACCTTGGACAGGGCTACCTACCTACCTGTCTTTTGGATACCAAACGTATTTGCCCTCACCGGTATGGAAAGAACATAGTCAGTTATCCCCACGTGGTTCTGCGAAAGGCGCCTTTCCAGAATGTTCTCTCTCTGGTGCATGAAATCTCACCACTGATTACTTTGGTTTAGCTTTCCCCAGGGCCAGTATTTTTTAAATGTGTAGCCTTTTGGGAGGAATGATGCATGAATCTTTACCACCTTAGCATGAACGTGGTTATCAGGTCAATTGGGGAGATTTCAAAGGAGATTTAAAAAACGGGGTGGGGCACCATGGGAGAGGGAGCTAGAATCTGCAGTGCTAAAGCCAGAATATACTGAGGGGTTGGGAGACTCATCTCCAGGGACTCTCCACACGCCCAGGTTCTTTTTGTCTGAAACTAACAAGTGCATGTTCCTTTCATTTTTAATACAGGGTCCTCCAGGCCCCCCCGGCTTCCCTGGTCCTGATGTAAGTATACTCTGTCTTAGGGCACTTGGCCTCCTACCACTAAGTGTTCTAGTTTCCCCAGAGAGACTCTGGTTTGGTTAAACACACTTCCTGGTAAAATACTGCATTCCAATTTAAGTTCCTGGAGCTTGCTTAGTAATTGATTTTGTTTTTCCTCCCTGCAACCCTGTGCCCCAGGGGAATATGGGGTTAGGTTTCCAAGGAGAGAAAGGAGTCAAGGTAAATAGATTTTGGAAAATACAATCTGCCTTCCATGTGCTCCCAGCACCATCTCTGGCTGCACACCTGTGCTTGCTCATTTTAAGGGCACTTGGATCTTTGCCTTGGGAAATGAGCACTTCCCACTCCACGTGGGTCATGTGGTGGGATCCCTGGAAGGGCTGCGTGTACACACGCCACACGTCGGCTCCTGAGGTCTTTTTCCTTCCAAATACTGTATGTAGTCTCCCTGCTTCTGACCTGTGAAATGTGCGTGTCTTACCAACATACTCTGTTGAAATCAATTCCCTCCTCCTCCCACCTGGGTATTTCCCTGATGTTCTGTATATTGTGTCACCTTTTCTTTCCTCTCCTTTGCTTCTCCTCTTCCCTCTGTCCTTCCTCTTCTGCCTCCTCCTCCTTCTCCTCTCTCCTCCTCAACCTCTCACCATTCTCTTTTACTTCCCTTCCCTCGTTCCCCTGTTTCCATCTGCACAAACCGTACAGTGATTTTGGGAGGCTCGAGGAAGCCTGGGAGCTTGCCCTCTCCACCCTGCACGGCTGCATTTTGTAGATCGCACTGCCTCCAAGGAGCAAATCCAACCTCCGGTGTTCCAACACAGACATCACTGCCTCTGCCTTTGCTCTTGGCAAGGACTGGGCCAATCAGAGTCTGATCGCCATTGCCAAGAAGTGGCCATTCTCCTTGCTCAAAAGCCTTTTTTGCTCTCTTCTCAACACCCTTTGATGCATGACCCTGGCAACCGCGAACCTGTGGTTTCCTTTCACCAATCTTGCTTTTTCCCTCTGCAGTGCTGGTACAAAATGCATTTGGCCAGGCTTATAACTCTTCCCAGCCCCTTGGTACCGAGAGTTTTGCTTCCTCGCTGAGGCAAGGGTGAGGGTAAAGAGGCCAAAGGAATGGACAGTTTATTTGTGAATGACATCCAGAGGACAAGCCTTTCTGCTTTGCTTAACATTCCCTTTGATCTTACAGGGAGATGTTGGCCTCCCAGGCCCTGCAGGACCCCCACCATCTACCGGGGAGCTGGAATTTATGGGATTTCCCAAAGGGAAGAAAGGATCCAAGGTAGTGAACATTTAAGCCTAGGAAATGCTAACCACCCTTTTCCTATTAATACCAAAGTTCAACTCTAATAACCAGACTCTCCTGGAAAGATAGAGGGTTCTGGATCATGCTTTTTTGTTTGGAAGTGAGGGTAAAACCTTCTTTGTGCTGTCCCCTCTGAAAAACTTCTAAAAAGTCTCTGTTTGGGTGCGTGGATAAGAGTGTGCCTGGGCTTCTGGGCATTTGTCCTATTTTCTGTGTTTTGGTTTTTCAAATTCAATTATCAAGATCCTGAATAACTTAAAACAAGTATTAAGTAGTTGGGTTTTTTCCCTCCTAACTTATTCCCTCTCAATACCTATGTTGTCCCCAAAGCACTTTGTGACAGAACACATATGGTATACATGGTTGCTTTTAAGTTATCTTTTTATTTTTTTTTAAGATTTTATTTATTTATTTGACAGAGAGAGACACAGCAAGAGAGGGAACACAAGCAGGGGGAGTGGGAGAAGGAGAAGCAGGCTTGCCGCAGAGCAGGGAGCCCGATGCGGGGCTCGAGCCCAGAACCCTAGGATCATGACCTGAGCCCAAGGCAGATGCTTAACGACTGAGCCACCCAGGCACCCCTAAGTTATCTTTTTAAAGAAGTTATTTGCCCTCAAAATTTGACCCTACAAAAGGGCATACTGTCACCAAGTGGCAGTAGATGCCCTGATTCACCTGATATGAACTACCGTGGCTGAAGCTGTAGACCTGTTTAACTGAGATATGTTACATTCTCTGTTTCAATGTGAGTGAGTGTACACCTGGTAATACTCGAATGCCTGTATGCTGTTAAGGTGGGTAGATATCTTTAGTAACCTGCATTCCCTTCCTTTCTAGGGTTCCCTTAAGTGTTGTGATTCTGTGCCTATGGTCAAGGGACCCAGGCGGGGGAAGGTGTTTACTCCCATTTCTTCAATTTTGTCTTTGTGGAAGCAACAGCTCCAGGCCCTCTTCAGGTTTACAGAAAGCAATCATTAATTTGGGAACAGTTTGGGAGCATATGAAAGATTGCCTGCCTCCTTGATCATTCCCAAACCTTAGGGAGCCCTTCCATGGCACAACTAGGTAAATTAGCATATCAGAGAAGGACAGATTACAGTGTTATGGGTCCCCATCCAAACTGTAATTGTTACTCTTTTCCCTAAACTGTTGA
Source organism: Callorhinus ursinus (assembly GCF_003265705.2). Taxonomy (NCBI): domain Eukaryota; kingdom Metazoa; phylum Chordata; class Mammalia; order Carnivora; family Otariidae; genus Callorhinus; species Callorhinus ursinus. Next base: position 6,305,230 of record NW_027397127.1, read on the forward strand.
TTTCTTTGCAGCCTGGAATTTGCAACAGGAAATCACACTGAATGGCTTCTTCCCCTAGAAAGACAGCAGATGATCATCTTTTCTGTCTCCCAATTAGCTTCAACATTTGAGATTCTGTTTTAGACAGTTTTCATTCCCTGCCATGGGCCTTGGTCCTTCCTATACCACAAGGGCTCCCCAAACTGATATCTTGGTGCAGGTATTAGTTGGGGCTCCTGGGGAATTTATACCACAGGATACCCCCTTGGTTGCCCACTGCCCAGCCCAAGCAGCTCACAGGAGCCATATCCTCTATGTTTACTGTTTCCTGCTGCTACTCACTAATTTTTGGCTCATTTTCCAGGGTGAACCAGGGCTTCCGGGTTTCCCAGGAATAAGTGGCCCTCCAGGTCTCCCGGTAAGTCTCCCTGTTGGGTCAACATGTATTCAAGGACCTGCTGGGACAAAAGCTATAGCAATAGAAGACTAACAGGAAGACCTCTTCCTGTGGTTATTGGAGAGCATTCTACCAATCTTCATTACTGGAAAACATTTAAGGAAATGTTCATATTTCTCGAACCCATGGGGATATTAGCATGGCTCTTCATGAGGCTATATATCTTAGCAGTTAGTAGCTCAAGTTCTAGAATTAAAACAGACCTAGGCTTGACTTCTGATTTCACTGATTTCTAGCTATGTGACCTTGGACAAGTTTCTTAAGCTTCCTGAGTTCCAGTTTCCCTCCCAAAAGGGGGGGTGATAATGGCATGGTTATGAGGATTAAATGAGATAATATGAATGGAAAGGACTTCGTACGTGCCTGGCATGTATCAGTTGTTCAGTAAATGGTAGTTAATCTTAGTAATCCTATCTTCACTCTCCTATCTGCCCTTGTATCTTAGCGTCTTTCACTCAACATACACATTTTGAGGGTGCCTAGGTGCCAGGCATTCTGCTGGACAACAGTAAATAACAGTCAAAGAAGTAAAAGTTCTTGTCCTTGAGGAGAGTTCATTCTAATGGGGGAGTGAGGGAAGGAGACAAAAACAAGTAAACAAATGAATCAAGAACAAGTTCTTATCATAATAAGTGATACATAGAAGGTTAAAGAAAGGGTAAAGTGATGGAGTGTGGCGTGAGAATAGGGTGGGCTACTTTGGGCAGAGCGGTCATGAAGGGCCTCTCTGAGGAAGTGCACATTATGAAGAAGCAAGTCCCACGAGGATCAGGAAGAGCGTTTTTGGCCGAAGGAAACGCTGAAGCAAATAACAGACTTATTTCAACATAAAAGACTTCAGTATTTCTAAGAGATAAGAACTTTTTAAAAACATAGTTACGGGGCACCTGGGTGACTCAGTTAAGCGTCTGACTCTTGGTTTCAGCTCAGGGTCGCAATCTTAGGGTCGTGAGATTGAGCCCCATCCAGGCTCCCCTGTGGCCTCACTCCCCCTTTTCCCAGTTCGAGAAACTGCCCTAGTTGTGCAGGTGGGTCTATGGCTCGGCTGGGGCCATGGGGAGCCTGCTTGGGGTGGGTGGGGGGAGAAGCTTGAGCGGAGGGTGGCTGCAAGGTGGCCTGCCTCTCGGACGAGCATGCCTCTGAGGACTGGGCCACGGGGCTGACACCCCCTAGCTCCAGCCTAGTTTTCGAGGCTCGCCTGCTCCTCGTACCACCCACCTCACCCCTGTCTCAGTGACTATGTTACCTCCCCCAGCTTACTCCTGGCCACGTGACTGAAGTTGAGTTTTTGCAGAACTACTAATATCCTTGAACCAAAAATAGCAGGAGACCAGGGCCCTAGCCAGTAGGCCTAGGAACGACTGAGCTAGTGCTCTAAGCATGAGAGAGTTCCTGGATATGCTTCACCTTTTGCTTTGTTCTCTGAGTCATTCTATTGAATTCAACAAGGATGTATGGGATGACCTTGTATGGTGTAGCGTGCAGTAGCGTGTCTTGGAGGCAATGGAAGAGAGTGTGGTATAGACCTCCTGCTTACCAACTCTCCTACATGACCCATCTTAGTGCTGTTCAGAGTCTAGGGCAGTGCGGGCTGCCACAGCTTCCGTGGACAGGTCACGGTGCTTGGCTTCGGAGGCCCGGAGACGTGTTCCACCGGGCAGCAGCATGCCTTGGTTTCCAATTTGAGATGCAGCACTACGATTTCAAATAAGTTTGTGTTCAACTTGACCCTTTCAAATAGAAATCCTATTCAGCATGAGGTCTGAGCCATGTGCCACAGAACTAGAGATGGAGAAGAAAAGAAAGACAAGCGGGAACCAAAGTCAGCTTTGAACTAGACCCTTCACAGACGCACACTCCACCCTCCACCCCACACAAAAAAAGCCACACACACAAAAAAGCCCTACATTAAAAACAATAACAACAACCAAAAAACCCCACTTGGGCCTAGAAAGCTAAGGGCTATTCAGCCAGCTTTCAGTACCCATGGGAATGCTCTGAGTATATAAGAGGAAGAGATGACAGGAGACATGCCACAACATTTACTGTGTTTCACAAGCTTACATTCAAGAAAGCGTCCCTGCCTCCTTCACTCTTACAATAGGCCTAAATGTTGTTTGCCAAAACCTATGCTCCAGAAATTCCACATTTAAACAATAACAACAAAATGGCCATGAAAGACGTTATCCACTTTGGTAGTGAACTCTTCTGTACTTCAAGGGCCCAGAATGTGCTTGCCTTGGACCCAGAGGGAAGGAAACTTTCTCACTCACTGTTTTTTGAATTTCTGCTTGTCCCTAGAGAGTCCCCAAGTCATGTCCATGGCTGCAAGCCCTCACCTCCTTTGATCAGGGCAAGAGGGGTTGAAGACCGTCTCATAGTGCCCTTTGGAGTACTGCTAGGGCCCGCAGGGGTCTAGATCACACCTAGATAGAAATAATCCTTCCCATCGAAGAGGATGATGCAGCCATCATGGCTTCAAATGGCAAAAGTTCTTCCCACCAGTATTGACTCCCAAGGATTAACACAGTTCTCCATTTATGGGTCAAAGAAACAAGCTCGTAGGTGGTAGAAAACAGCCTGTTTCTCATACAAAGGGTCCTGGAATGGAAGTTTGAAGACCTGGCTGGCTCATCCATTCTGTAACCCATACAAGGTGCTGTACTGTTCTGAGTATTAGTCTCGCCATCTGTCAAACCAATGAAGTCAGATATCTAATCATTTCTATGCTGTTAGTCCATGTAGCTGTGAAGACATGCAATCATGTCCAGGGGGACAAGACATTACTTCTAAAACCAAGAGGGAACCTTGAATGAATGGTCCAAACTCTTCAAAGGCCCTATGGGCTTCTCAGGCAGTGACAAGAGACTCAGCATGGTGAGCCTCCCCAATGGCAATGGCAATGGCAATGGCCTTGATTCGAAGTTAGCTCCCTACTTTGGATGGAGCCAGGAGACCTATCAGGAAATGGATGTTATAACTTGTGGTTTCTTTTTTTTTTTTTTTTTTTTCCTCTAGGGATTTGGAACTGCTGGAGAAAAGGGAGAAAAGGGAATCCCTGGTTTGCCAGGACCTAGGGTATGAACCTGGAATGTTGCTTGCCCGGGTCTGTCAGGTTATCCGGTCCATCGGGTCCATTTTTTTGGCCTGTTCGCATCTTTATGTTGTATAACTTGATGGCCACCGAAGCTTCTCTTATTTTTCTTCCTCGGCCCTCTGCCAGGTCCCTGAGACCTCCTCCTTTTCACTTTGCCCCCATTTTCTTGACTTAGTGGCTCCCTTGAATAAGGAATGGCTCCTCAGCCAACTTCTTTTCCTTGTTGTCATAGAGAATTGTCATCTGGGCTAATAATGGGGTGAGCGTTGTCTTGCCTTCACTACCTTCTAACCTGGGGGAACGTGGGCTAGGGTGCAGATGTTGTAGTAATGGAAGCGGGCCAAGTATAATCTTTATAGGACAGAAACAAGTCTGGGATGGTCTAGAACATAGCAAATGACATTTGCAGTCAACAATTTCTAGTAATAACCCCTCTTCAAGTGGAGAAATAATTGTTAGCTTTTGTTATTCTAAGTGCTTCAGGCACTTAGGTGTTAGGCTATAAGCAATTGGCCAACCTTAGCCTTAAAGAGGTAACATTTAGAGAACTGTGATTTTGGCTTAGTCATAAAGCTCGTTAAGAATCCTTTGAGTGTTCAGCAATGTTTGCCCTTTACCCTGCCATTTATTTCTCTACTTTTCTCTACTCCCTTGTCTTGAAAAGACATAATCGCCAGCAAAGAATGCAGTGGGGGTGAGAGACAAGAGGCCCTCCCACAATCTATTTAAAAATGTCATGACTTGGAACTAATGCAGACTAAGTATTATACCACCCAGCCTTTCTACCAAATTCCACCCAGTACTTAAAATGTTTCCATTTATTTTGCTCTTTAAAAATGCTCTGTGTGACTATTCAGCCTGATGGATTAGTGCTTAGAAAAAAAGTCATTAAGCCAGGTCTAGGGACATTCTCTTACCTGATTTTAGGAACTGGCTAAGTCCTGAACTCAGTGGGAAAGCTTTGTTACGTAAGTCTATTGGCTTTTTCTAGTGTGGGCTATTAATCTTTCTAAGGTGGCTCCATTCTCTTTACAGGGTCCAATGGGTTTAGAAGGACGCCAAGGCCCTCCAGGGAGTCAGGTATTTTGGTTAATATCACTAAAAGCCCGCATGTAAAGTCCTAATCAAAAGGCCCCCTTGCTTTAGTTAACATGGCCACCGGTCCAGAGGGAGCCACTGCTTATAATACAAATTGTCTACCTCCTTTTGATGGGTATAATCTCAGCCGCTCTCTTTTTTTGTCTGAGTATTCAGGGTTGACCAATCCAGTGCCGTGCTATGGCCCTACTTCTTTATTTTGTAATCAGGGGCTAGAGAGGCCAGCCTGCTTGCCACCCCTAGCCTTGGGGCCCATATACCTCCTAACAGGCGCGTTGGCTACCTCATGCCATATTGCCTTCTGGAACATTGTATACCCTCCCAAGTGGGGTAGAATCCATGCATACCCTGGAAGGCCAGCCAAGATCCCTGTGCCATTTGCCCTGGCCTCATCCAAAGACCAGTCCCTCCTATGTTCTTAGACATTTGACTAGTTGTAACTGTGTTTCTGTCACAGGGCAAGAAGGGGTCCTCAGGTTTCCCTGGGCTTAATGGATTCCCAGGAATTAAGGTAATGTTGCTGGGAAGTGAAAATCCAGGATTGGGGTGGTGGAAGGGTGAAGAATTCCCATAAATGCGCTTTAGTCCATTTGGCCACTCTAAGAAACTATCACACACGGGGTGGCTTATAAAAAAAAAAAATAGAAAATTATTCCTCACAGTCCTGGAGGCCGGAAGCCCGAGATCAGGATGCCAGCATGAGTGAGGGTCCCCTTGCAGGTCACTTACTTCTCACTGTGTCTTCACATGGTGGAAGGGGCAAGCTAGCTCTCTTGGCCTCCTCTTATAAGGGCGCTAGTCCCAATCGTGGGGGCTCCGCACTCATGACCTGATCCCCTCCCAAAGGCCCTACCTCCTAGCACCGTCTCTTCGGGCATTCGGTTTTCAGAATGAATCGGGGGCAGGGGGGACGCAAACACCTGGACCATAGTGAATGCCTACCTATGAGATGAAGTATTCTTTCGCTATTTTAACATTGTAAATGTTACTCTTTTCACATGAAGTGCATGAACCCTACTTTCAGCACACAAAGCCAATGAGCCTTCCTTAGATACTACTTGATCAGAGGTAGACTAAAGTCGGGGAGGTAGGGGGGAGGGCTGCAGGAGCAAATCCATCTCTCCAAGGAGGAATATTCTACTATTGACCCTGCTTAGAATTGCCAAATTTTTGGTTTTAAGATTTTTTTAAGATTTTATTTATTTATTTGACAGAGAGAGACACAGCGAGAGAGGGAGCACAAGCAGGGGGAGTGGGAGAGGGAGAAGCCGGCTCCCCGCTGAGCAGGGAGTCCGATGTGGGGCTCGATCCCAGGACCCCGGGACCCTGACCTGAGCCGAAGGCAAACGCTTAACCGACTGAGCCACCCAGGCGCCCCAGTTTTATGATTGTTTTTAAGTTGTCTACAGAGAATGCATCCCCTTATCACCTGTTCTGGGGGCAGGCAGCTCCCACCACCCCACTGGGATAAGCCACTGTATCTGATTCTGATACCTGAATCCCCCTTTTGGGGGACTTAGGACTCCTTTGACTTCCTCTGCCTGAAATCATCCACTAATGAGGCCAGTGAAGGTAGCAGAGTCCTGGGCCCGCTTACAGTGGGAAAAAAAAGTTGAAACTGCCCCTTCCTTTGCACCTCTTTGGTGCAGCAACATTGTCTACTCTTGGGATCTATGTCCCAGGCCCAGAAGCAGATGATCCAGGAATCAGGTTGCAAAATAAAATTGGGATCCCTTATTTTTGACAGGTTTGCAAATTGAGCGTCGGACTCCTGACATGCTTTGCGTTACCTTCATCTGAAATTTATTGGACTTCATAATTAACCTGTGCACTAGTTGGCCCTGGGAATCAGGGGTTGCAGAAGGAGAAAGCTTTCATTTTCCCAGGGAATGGCTTTGAGGGCACATAGAGCTTGAGTGATAAGGTCATGGGAATGTTTGTGTTTAACCAGTTGAATCTTTACAGGGTGAAAAGGGTGGCATTGGCCTGCCAGGCCCAGATGTTTTCATCGATACAGATGGCGCTGTGATCTCAGGTGCAACTTTTCATTGACTGGAGTGAAAAAGAAAGGACCGGGGGTGACATTCTAGAGTCCCTATAATTGTTAAGAGGATACTTTGTCAGCCACTGGATTGTTGCTGAACCCAGCGCCCTCAAGGGCTCCTCATGGGTCCTGTACTTGGGGAATGAAGCTAACTCCAATGTCTTCGGGCAAAGAAGCCAAGGCCTACACTCCGTGTTTGTGTTAGGTCCACCAAGACTAGGGTTTTGGTCGGACTGGGCCTGGACTTGCTGAAAGTTGTTCTCCTAATGATGCTTAGGGCAGGATTGATATCCTCCCCAGCTAGGCTGACTTTAGCCTGATACTGTGGGACACTTGGGGTCTCATATGCATGATCCCATGTGTGTTGGGGTTTGACAATCGCATAGGAGGTGGGAAAGTATCCACCTGTTCCCATTGCCTTCTCCAGTGTGTCTCCAGTGACTGCTTGCTTGAGCAAAGGTTTCTACTACTGTACCTCTTCTGCCTCGGTCTCTGAAATTACTTCTCCCCTCTCATCCTCTCTGGCCCACGCCCTGTCCAGTAAACTCATTGAAGCCAGGATGTTAATGATTGACAGTGGCTTCCTGGAAACCTATGGGCATAACATGAGTAGTAGACTTCGACACCTTAATCCCAAATGGTAGATACTTGAGGCATGACAGCAGGTTAACAGTAGTAGAAGAACCTTCCTAGTACTTACCAGATCTTACCATGGAATGTTAGCCCTGGCCAGACCGGTTCTGAACACTAGTGGGGCCTTAGCTCCAGTCAGCCCGTGATCACACGGGGCCATCAGCATCTGGGAGACCTGTGAAGGGCAAGAAAGAGACTTCTACCCTGAGGACATCTCCTTGCAACCCTTCTTAGGCATTCTGTGGCATTTGTAGGCCTCTTCTGGGTTTGCTTACTGCTTTTTTTTTTTCATCGCAATGCCAGGTTATCCTGGAGACCCCGGGATGCCAGGCCTCCCAGGACTTAAAGGAGACGAAGGTATCCAGGGCCTGCCTGGCCCTTCTGGCATCCCTGGCTTACTGGCTTTACCAGGTGAAACAAACTAACCCACTCCCTACATAGACATGCTGGTGCCCAGCATCCCCTTCTATACCCCTGTCTGGTCTGGGTACATACCTAGCCAAAGTCAAAGGAAAGGTAGACTATAGTCACTAAGTCCCCCACCACCAGCCCAAGGCTAATGCATATGAGGATAGGACCTGGGCAAGCAGCTTTCCTTTGGCCTGAATGATGTGGTGTTGCTAGACAGGCAATCCTTTTGGGGTTTGCAGCAACTAGAGGGGGCTGGCGTTGGACTGCTGGAGCCCTATCACTCTTCTATGGGTTTGCCATCCCAGCTGATGCTTGCCAGCAGGGGCTTACGGAAGCCTAGAGGAGAGTTTTGTACCCGGACCCTCACTCTCTGCTTACCTCAGGCACTAAATGGCCCAGGAGCCCATGACTGAACCCACCATTGGAGGAGCACACCCATTTGTCATTCTGTAGTAGTGAATAGAGAAAGGCCATGCCAGATTCTCAGAGGCCGTGATGAGCCAAATATAAAGCTTCAGACAGGACTTTGAAAGGCATAAGTTTCTAAGTTCCTTGGAGATGGGCATCTGGATGGATCCCTGTGCTTTGAAAGCAACCACTTGGAAGGGGTACAGCTGATCCCACCACCGAGGTTGAAAAATCAAAAAGGAGGAGACTGGACACCAGGTTTTCTGCTCAGGTTCTCCACCAAAAAGCTCTGCACCCTTGACCATGTTTCCCCATGTCCTTTGGCCTCAACTTCCTAGGAGGTTGGGCTAGATGATTCCTAAGGACCTTTCTAACTCTGATGCAAGAGAAGGGCAAATTGTCTCCCAAATTCTTCCCTTGGAGGGAGTTTCCAGCATATGCCGCTGATTGGAACACCCCTGGAAGAATGAGATGATGTGATTAGCATTATTGTGTGGGCTTATCCTTCCAGGTATCCCCGGTGCCCTAGGGCCCCAAGGAGTTCCAGGTCTGAAGGGGGACCGAGGAAACCCAGGCCGCACCACAGTTGGGACAGCTGGTCCCCCTGGCAGAGACGGTTTGCCAGGCCTGCCCGGCCTACCGGGCCCACCTGGTAAGTCGTTCATTTCCCTCTTTGGTCTTGAGACTCAGGTGTGATTGGGACTGCAGAACAGTTGTGATTCTTGAGGAAGAGAGCATTTCACAGGAGGAATAGCCGGGGCACATGATGCTCCTGAGTCAGAGCCTTGCTGCTAGAGGTTAGCGACCAGAACGGTCAGAGCCTCATCAAGGAGCAAGCAAGCTAAGGCCACCTCGATGCCCAGACGCTACCTAATGCCTTCCAGTTTGTGTAATCGTTTCATCCCGCCCTCCGTTGTCCTCAGCCCCTCCACCTCTGGTCTCACAGCTTGTGAACAAGCAACGTTGGCTCTCTCAAGCTTCCCCTGGTCCTCAGGGCTGCAGTGGGGTGGGAATAGGAGCCTGAGACATGGGAAGCCAAGCCTGGATCCTCAAGACAGTTGCCCAAAGCCTCGACAGGGTTTATTCTCCTTATGTCTTCTACCTGAGCATGGGACCCTAGATTCTAAGAGAAAGGCTGGACACAGGCCCAGCATGTTTCGTTGTCACCTAAACCCCAAGAAGTGTCGTTGTCATCTAAACCCCAGGAACGCCATTTCCTCTGTTGTCCCAAGAGCACTTTCTGGGGTAGACATTAGGACCGCTGACTTACTGAAGCTGTCTTGGTCATTCCTGTCCCCTCAGTGTCCAGTCCGGTGCCTGGAACATAGTAGCCCTTCTGTAAGTCATAGTAGAGTGACGAGGGCCACCGGGGGAGAAGATTTGCCACAGACGTTGGGTCCCTGTCTCTGCTTTGGTTGCTGAGCCTCAAGGACACAGGCCTTAGCAACCGAGCTGCTGTGCTTAGTCATGTGTGATGCGCCTATCTTTGATGTTTCCCTTTCCCTGAAGGTCCAGCATTTGAGACTGGAACCCTACAGAATGCAGAGCCAGGCTTCCCTGGTCTCCGAGGAGAACGAGGTCCAAAAGGAAACCCAGGCCTCAAAGGAATGAAAGGTGATTTTTTTGTCGCCTTGGGTTTCTGTGTTCCCCCAAAATCCTTGCAGAAGGTTTCTGGGGCATGAGTAGACGAACAGCTTTGGGAACCTGAACAGAAGCAGCTGGGGGGCTTGATCAGGGATTTGATTATAGGATTCTTGGCAGTGCTCCACATTTAGGGCTCCGAGACTGAGGCTAGCAATTGAGGTCACATGGGACGAAGTGGCTCGTGGGCTCCTCTTCCTCTTTCTACCCCATCCACCAGCAGAAGCTGTGGCCAGCAGCCCCAGCTATTAGCCAGCCCATGCTGCACCCCTTCCCAGTGTGCAAGGCCAAAGGCCAGAAGTCACATATCATTACCTTCAGCCTGAAGGAAAGGAGTCTGAACAGGTCAAGACCTGGCACTCCAGAAAAGCCAACAGGCCCCAGGAAAACAACCTTGGGTCCCCACTGATGGTGAAGGGCTGACCGATTAGCACAGCCTTCGGCGGCACGGCTCCATCCATCATCCTGCGGCCTCTGGGTCATTCCTCTGTTGCACGCTCTTGAGGGCCAGATGCTAAAGTGCAAATAAATCAATTCATTTTAGTTGCGGCCCAGGCCAAGGTGGAGGAAGACGTGAGACTGCTGGCCGAGGAGAGGTTTGGGGATTGCCGAGGGGTTTCAAGTATCTGAGATCTTTCCTCTTCTCTCACAGAATGAGCAGCTCTCCTTGACCTCAAGCAGAATGGCCCTCACTTCCTCGTCCCCTTTCTCAGTGCCGCCTCCTAACATGTCACTGCTTATTAACGGAGCTGGTTTGGAAGTTTTTTTTTTTTTACAAGTTCCATCTCTGTTGTTCAGCTCCAAGGAGGACTATTTGGAGGGAAAAGGAAGGGAATTGCAAGCTTTGACGTAGGATGTGAGCCTGAGCCCTTTCTTGCCTCACTACAGAGCTAGGGTACTTCCTGATACCTGTTACCAGGCCTTCTGATTCCCTCCATGGGGTTGTTCAAGGCACAGATCACCACGGTCATATCATCCTTTTTCTTGGGAAGGTGGCCCGCTTTGTTTAACCATTGTCTTCTTTTTCCCCCAGGGGACTTGGGCTTTTGTGCCTGTGACGGTGGTGTCCCAAACACCGGACCACCTGGGGAGCCAGGCCTGCCTGGGCCACCTGGCCTCATAGGCCTTCCAGGCCTTAAAGGAACCAGAGGAGATCCAGGCTCTGGGGGTGCACAGGGCCCATCAGGGACTCCAGTAAGTCTTACCCAACTTTGGCCCCGAGGGAGGACTGGGAGCTCTCCAGGGTCCCTTACTCCTGCCCCAAGCACTTTTCTAAAACACAGGAAAGAGAGATGGGGATAAAACAAAGCTTCATGGTTCGGATCTGTAGTATGAAAAAGTCAGACCAGATGATGTCCAAAGTCCCCTTGTGCAATGACCTGCCTATGTTCCCTCCATCCCTCCCTCCCTTAATCCCTTCCTTCCACAAAATCATTTGTATTTGCTTAGCACCGCCCCAGGGCCCTGAAGATAAAATCAAACTAAGACAAGGTTACCATCCTCAAAAATTTCAACTTTGAGAAAGATAAGAAAATAAATGGGCAATTGTGACCCAAGATGATGACATATTCAAGGGCCCAGAGCAGTGCCAAAAGGTACCCGAGGATCTGCTCCAGGTCAGACCTAGGCTAAGTGCCAGAGTCCTACCATGTCTGCATCTCCTGATTCTGCCCTTTTCTCTCTTTGTCAGGGTTTATTTGGGCCTCCTGGTCCTGCGGGCCCCAAAGGAGAGAAAGGGGAACCAACTCTCAGTTCAGGATCAGGGGTGCCGGGGCAGCAGGGTGATCCTGGCCCCCAGGGGCTCCCTGGGGAGACCGGAGCCCCAGGCAAGGAAGGAATACCAGGTTTGCCAGGTCTGCCAGGCCTCCCGGTAAGTTGATCGTTCCTGGGTGTCGAGCTCTATAAAGCCTCACGGCTGACTTTGGGGGTGGGGGTTCTGACGGCCACTAGACCATGAGACAGGGCAGAACAGAGTGCCAGCATCTCTTCTGGCCTCTGCCGCTAACACTTTCTGCTCTGTGCTTCTCCTTTAGGTAAGATGAGAGTCTTTCCCTGGGCATGGGTCATTGTCTCAGTTGATAAATGCTCGTTAACTATCGACCCTATCGCTTAAAATGCTTCAGCTTCTCAGTAACTTCCCCCCCGCCCCCCGCAAGTAATCCAGCTGCTTTCTGGGCCCCCAAGCACTGTTACCCTGCTCCTGTTTCCTGCCCCCCTCCCCACCACTGATCTAGAAGGTTTTGCATCATCAAATCTCCGAGGGTTGACTAGCTTCATTCCCATTAACCAAATCAGAGGAATTGATTGAGAAACTAGAGGGATCGAGGATTTTAGCCAAATGACCACACTGGTTACCTCTTTCTTATGGTCAGAAGCCTCTCCTGATCCATCTTTCAGTTGGGCTTTCATTCTTTCTTCTGTGTTGTCTAGGGTGACGGTGGACAGGGCTTCCCAGGTGAAAAGGGGTTACCAGGACTTCCTGGTGAAAAGGGCCACAGTGGTCCAACCGGCCCCCCAGGAATTGGGCTGCCGGGCTCTCCTGGACCTCGTGGGCTTCCTGGAGATCAAGGAATTGATGGATCACCAGGGCAACAAGGCCTCCCTGGGCTTCCCGGTGAGTCATGGAATCAGATGGTCTGGGACTTGAGAAACTGACCCTTCGTGGAGTGTGGCTCTGACCCGGGCGCATGAAATGTGTCAGACGAAGAGACTTGGCTGATTATAATCACTGCTTGCAATTTCTAAGGGTTTTCATATGGAAAAAGGATCATAATTATATCATGGTACACCTACACAGAGCAATGTAGATTTCAGTCCTACTTAGTAAGAAAACTTCCTAACAGACCTGTCTGAAAAGGTAACAGAGCTGCCTTGGGAGCTTATGAGCTCACAGTCCCTGGAAAATTTCAAGCAGATGCCAGATGTCCATTTTGTTACAAGTACCACTGGAGTAATGAGCCGGAGATGGAATAGGTGTCCCCCCTAAGTTAGATGATAAGGTCATCAGCAGGGAAGAGCCTTTCCTTCATTCCTGAGGTCTCAGATTGACAACAGACCCTGCTTGTATCTAGTCTCATCTCTATTTCCTACCTTAAATCCCTCCCATTTAGAAAGTTTCTTTTTGTCCCTGAATTGCAGGAACTCTAACGAGTGACAGCCCTGCTTGTAGATGGCAAAGGTGCCATGCTAATAACTCGCCTTCTTCCAGAACAGCTCTTCATCCCAACTTCGGTTTCCATTAGTCACACCACCCTACTTACGGTCATCTGAAGTTTGAAAACTCGAAATTCATCTCTTATTCTTCATTTGCAGTGTTTATATTCTTTCCTTCCTCTTCTCGCTACTGAGCTCTTATCTCATGCCCAGCTTATCAAATATACCCTCCATGCCTGTTGGAATAAATGGACGGTTGGAAGGAAGGATGGGTGGATGGTTGGGTGAGTGGGTGAATGGTGACAACTTCCTACATGGTTTCTCCTCTCCTACCTCCAGACTTTCCCCCACTCAATTCTGCTATGAACACTGTTGCCGATGTAATATTTGTGAATTATTGCTATCATTGTGTTATGCCCCTAGGCTTGAAGCCACAAGGGGTGGCCTTTTTATGGAATGTTCTTCCTCTTCTTTCTGTTTCTGGAATGTTCTTGCTCTTTTTTCTATGCAATCAGGTTTTATCCATCTTTCAGGGTGCAAGCCCCACTTCACTAAGACTTCTCTTGACCTCCCCAGGATGTCACTGCCACTTCAATTATGTATTTTCTTCCATAAATGCTTTTGCTTTTCCCAACTGCTTTGTAAGCAGCTGGATACTAAGGAAGGCAATCCTTTTTGGCATTTCTCGATTTGCCTAGTACAGTGTAATATTCCTTAAGAGACTAACATACACTCACCGAAGAAAAGGGTTTCTCAATAACCAAAGGGCTATTTCTTAGACCTGTTTCTTCTCTTTCTACCTTGTCACCTTGAAGAATTACCAAAAAAAAAAAAAAAGAAAAGACAGAAACCAGGTCTTGTCAAATTTTATTTACCTTAAAATCTACTTGTGTGCATTGGTATAACGAGGATGATGGTACAGGTTAAGAATCGATGATTCAAGATTCTTAAAACCAAGTCAGTATTTCAGTTTACAAAGTCCTATGAAAGCTGTGAGGAAATTTTGTCAGACTCAGTCATCCTGCCTTTTGCAAGTCCTGGTGTCAGCCATAACTTTGCATCTAGCTCTGTTCCCAGAGACATTATTCATGGTCATTCCACTGCCCCTCTGCCAACTGGGTCTTTATTCTAGGCCAACCATTTGTGTAGACACTAGGTTTTTAAACTGAGTTATACTGAGACGGTCCATACATACTTACACACACTCAAATCTGGATATTATCAACATTCTGATTGTTTGACAATAAGCTGAGTCAACAGAAGGAGGCCCATGGGACCATTTCTACCCTAAACATCACTAGGCCCCAGACACAGAAAGTTCCTAGGAACATAGTCCTAGAGTAAACTCTAGCCTGGGAGATGCCTTATGCAGAAAATGGTCTTGTTGCAGTACCACGATTTTCCAAAAAATTACTTCAACTAAGAGCATCGGCTTTCTTTTTTCTCTCCATGGCAACCAAACACAGCTCCTCAAACCTAGCAATTTTATTCCACGTAATTTTAAGAACACATAACCTATGAGCTCTAGACATTTGCATTGTGGCCATTACTGTTGCCATGAAAACAAAAGATGCTATTCTATTATTTTTTTAAGAGAGTGTGTGAGCAGCAGGGTGAGCGGACAGGGGCAGAGGGAGAGAATCTGAAGCAGGCTCCACGCCCAGCGCAGAGCCCAACGCACGGCTCCATCTCATGACCCTGAGATCAGACCTGAGCCGAAGTCAAGAGTCAAATGCTTAACTGACTGAGCCCCCTGAAGATGCTATTCTTAATGTACTCACTCCGACCAGTGGTAGCCCAGGCTAGGATGGCTGCATTGCCAGAAAGGGAATGTAGTCATTAGAAGCCTTTCACCTGAGTGGTGTGAATTATTACAAACCTTGGACCAGCAGACAACTGGCTGTTTCCAAAGAGGCTCTGATCCAGATGCTCATAGTAATCCATCACCCTGGTTATTACCGAAACAGCTACTGTGTCCTTGATCCCATGTGTGTGTCAGCTCTCTCCCTTCAATCCAGACAGGGACTGTGATCGGTGGGCATACCCAGGCTGCAGGCCAGACTTCCCTTGGACCTCAAGAAACTGCTGTCCCGGTTTAATTTTCTTCTTTACTCGATTGGTCTAGGTGATTGCTGCTGCAGGGAGAGCGTTGGTAAAGGACACTTAGTCACAGAGGGAGGTGAGAGCTAGCTCAGTGTCGAGGTTCTCAAACACCAGTGTGGGCAAAAGCTTCCTTCCTTTTCGTTCACCTCTATCTCAGACACTCATGATGGCCTGAGCACCGCACTGGAGCCTCTGGTTGGGGGAAGGGGGTGATCCTAAGGCTGGGGCACAAAGCAGTAAGTGGGCATGCGGTCTCTGAGAGAGACTGATTTCCTTCACCATGCATGTCGATGGCTTGGCTGATGTCTGCCTGGAGCACCTTCATTTTGTGAACTTAACTGGGGCCATAACTTGCCTTGGGAGGTACCCGGAAGGATGCACACATGTCTGATGTTCATTCATGGGACCCAGAGTAAACGGAGATGTTAGAATCTCCAGAAGCAGAGGCACTTTTTATTCTGAAGACACATTCTGAAGACACTAAATTCTCATTAATTTGCTCGTGTGTTGCACTTATGAAACAGAAGGCAGAGAGAGCTGATTTCTGCTTTGTGGTGGGGAGAAGGCTCTGAATTCAGGGTTGGAAAGTAGAAGACAGAGGTGTAAAGTGAAAGAGCCAGGTACCAGGGTGACTTGAAGTTCTTCCCTCCTGAGCGTTTTGACCCTCTGCTCGCAATACACAAGTGTGCTGTGGTGCACAGGTCTGTCCTGGAGCCTTTCCAGATGCCTGTCCTTGGCCCCATCCTCTAAAGGTTTGTTTTTATCTGGCTGTCACAAGTGAAAAGAATTTATGAAACTTATCTAATGAATGAAGTGAGGATGGATGTTCATGTTTGCATCCAGTGCAGAGATATTTGGATTTTACCCTTTGTTTCATAAGATTGGAAGCAATGAAACGGCAGTGTTTGATACATTGGAGTCAACGGGCTATTGAAATAGCGGGGACATGAGAATCGTCTGCAGGGTCCCTCTTGTGATAGCATCCAGGGAGGCCGCTCTTCCGTCTAGTCCAAAGGACCAAGGCCCAAGCTGAGCACAGGATTGGCAGCCCTCACCTGGCCGAGCATCTTATCATGACAAGCTTGCCCACAGGTTATATAGTTCTATAGTAGGGAGATGGCCCTCAGAAATAGCACCATCATCTCAGCACCTGGCAGGTGGGTGTGAGCACCTATGGGGAACGGTCAGGCCCTAACGCCCTCTCTCCAGCTGTAGAAGTATGACTCTCAGGACCTGCGGTCTAGAAGGCAGACAGTCCCTGCCCAGGCTATAGTAGTGTCGCTAACCGGACTAAGGTAGAAAGCAGGGGATGGCCTTGGAGGAGCTCTTCTGAATACTCCTCCCTAAATAAGATGATTAAAAACAAACAAACAAACAAACAAACAAAAACGGCCATTTACTGAGCAACCACCAGGGTGCTGGGCACCCGGTGAAATGCTGCTAGCATCCTGTCTTGTCATCCTCACAAACACTGTCTAAGAAGAGTAGCTTCTGTTTTATGCCTGAGGCTCAGGGAGGTTGAAGTATCTTGCCCCCACGACTAGTGAGTGTAGCAGAACTAGGAGGCGAGCTCAGGTCTCTCTGGCCTCAGAGCCCAAACTCTTAACCAATAAACTGTACCGTTCAATCCCCCATTTTGTTTTAGGACTAGAACACGTGGAGGAGGAATGGCAGCCAGTTGAGTGTGCAATCTGAATCATAGCTTGTATACATATCTGCAAGAAATGCAATTTGTGATTTCTCTTAAGTATGGGCGAAAGCTATCGCAGTTTACTAGAACTATTGGCTCTGTGGCTTTAGGCAGCCCTTGGGGGATTGTTTTAATGAATAGGCAAGACTAATTTTAATTAGCATAGCAGTTGTTTGTAAATGGCACTTGAGGGAGCCGACACACAATTTGTTCATCGGTATTTTATTAAACCTGCCCTCTGTGATCTTATATAGACTCTTTATTTGCACTACGAACGAGCAAGGAGGAATTTGCTAGGGAAGGGGCTCTGCCTGCCAATTTCAATGTCTTGAACCCTGAAACTGACTACTGCTTCTCCCTGAGTCGCAGAGTTGACATTTTCAAAGGAGGAGCTAAAGGAAGGGTCACTGTGTGTCATGGCCAAGAGCGTGGCCTTCAATGTTTGCCTAGTACAGCAATACAGCTACCTCAGACCCAGGGTCATCATCAGTAGGTTTCTGTAGATCCCAAATGAGGTGGGGCAAAAGAACCCAGTGGGTTGTTTTCATTTCAAGAAAAGGGCGGACATGTGAACTCAAGGGGTCTTGGCTGCAAGCCCTCCAATCTAGTCACATGGCCATAATGGACCCTCAGGACGAACCCCAAGCCCCCATCCTAGGGAGAGGCTCCATATGAGGGCGGGGCGAGTAGGCAGTCGCCCTTTGGTGCTGCTCCTACATAAGCTACCTCTCAGAGATCTTGTTAGGGGACATCTCCTGCATAGATGACTGCCTGCCCACTGGACGTTGGTTTAGGAGGTGGCTTTCTGGCACTTGGCCCCTAGGGGATACTCTTATCTACAAGGAGTTGCACTGGGAGTAACTCCCAAGAGCTTCTGATGCCAGGATTCTTCTGCATGGGCTCCCAGCTGCTGGGTGGGAAGAACTTGGTTGTGCCATCTGAGGGGATGGGAGTAAAGGAGCATGCTAGGGGGAAATCGTTCCTGACTTGGCGGGCTCACCGGATGCTTACGTGATACGTGATACCTCTTACAGGCATCACCTTGCCGTGTATAATTCCTGGGTCCTATGGTCCATCAGGCTTACCAGGAGCTCCCGGATTCCCAGGTATGGAATGAGTCCAGAGAAAGCCACTGAGCATACTCATAAGGGCCATGAGCCCAAGGAAGTGGGGCCCAGGCTGGCAGCATTTGGGGGGCACATTCCTCCCGAGAGGGTGGCCTTGAGCAGTGAGGAAATAGAATGGCTCCTGGAGTGGTCCGTGCGGTGGGGTAAGGCTAAGAGGCCCCCTGCCCTGCCCAAGAGACTAGGATTCTTGAGTGAACATCGCAAAGGTGACCAGGCACCCTGACTTTCCTTTCCCCTCACCACTCATGTTCGGGTTCGCAGGCCCTAAAGGGGCCCGTGGCCTCCCTGGGACCCCAGGCCAGCCTGGACTGCGTGGAAATAAAGGAGAGCCTGGAAGTCCAGGATTGGTTCAACTTCCTGAATTGCCAGGTAAGGAACGAAGTTTTTCCTCGCCTGCTTCTCTCCTCCCCTGTGACTGTGGCTTTGAATCGTGGTTGCCAGCCATCCATTGATCCCAGGCAGTGAGGTTTGTGCTCTGGTGTGGGTGGGGTGGTTTTGATCTCGTACTCAGGTGAGACAAGGCTTCAAGCTAGAGCGTGGCAGTGAGTCAGAGTGGTCAGGGCCATCAGCCAGGACAAGCGCTTCACTTTCAGATGAAGCTCAGGTGGAAAGTGCCTTTGCCTGAGGTCACAAAGTCACTAGTGACAGAGCTAGGACTCCACCGCTTAACTGACTGCCAAGCCTCTGGCAAGTTCCTGGATCAAATCCTTCTAGGTCACACAAAGATGTTCAGATGAGTCAGAGGGAAGTGGTTTCTTTCTATCCCTTTGCTCACACCCTGCGGCAAGCTTGTTCTCCACTGCCCCAGTGGTTCTTAAACTGTGTTCCCCAGAGCTGCAGCACCAGCATCTCCTGGGAACCTGTTAATAACAATGCAGACTCTTGGCCCCTCGGCAGAGCTACTGCTCAGAAGCTCGGGGCAGGGGGCGGTGGTGCCCAGCCATTTGGGTGTGGCCTAGCCCCCCCCCCCCCCCAGGTAGTTCTGACCCCCACTCAGTTTTTGAACCAGCCTGCTCTGCGGCATGGGGATCGTCACGGGCCAGACCCTCCATGGTTTATTTATCCAGCTTCAAACCCCTCCAACCACCCACGGAGGAGGGAGGCATGACAGCAGAGGATAGATGACTCCAGAAGAAATTGGGCCTTTGACGGAGAGTCCTGGGTATCACCTGGGCCCTTCGGCCAGTGGAGCTGCCCGGGGAGTGGGTTACTGGGCTCAGCCCCAGGCCTGGCCTCACTGAGCTAGAACCTTCTGCAGCTCACAGGGTGCAGTCCCCACCTCTGGGCATGTCCTCCCAGGACCAGAGGCTCTTGCCTTTCAAGAGAAGTGACACACATTATTGAAATGTTAGCTTTTGTAATAGAAAAACCCAAATCTGTCTCCAAGATCTCTACCCAGACCTATCCCTTCTAAACCTCCATGGCCTTTTTATTTTTTGCCTCTTTACATTTAGGATTTCCTGGACCTCGTGGGGAGAAGGGCTTGCCTGGGTTTCCTGGGTTCCCTGGGAAAGATGGCTTGCCCGGGGAACTTGGCAGTCCAGGTTTACCCGGTTCCAAGGGAGCCCCTGGTGACATCTTTGGTGCTGAGGATGGTGCTCCGGGGCAGCAAGGCCTACAGGGATTGCCAGGGGACAGAGGATTTCCTGGAGACTCTGGCTTTCCGGGACCCAAGGGTGAGTCTTTTTGACTCACTTATTTAACAGTCTATGGAAAGTCTTTCGGTGACCGGCATAGCCTTGCATGTATTCATGAGTACACGCTTGAGCCTGGGGTGGTGGATCCATGAGGGGGTGACACTGAAAAGTCATTTTGTTCTGTCTCTCCCTTCTGGGAACTTTTTCTTAAATCACCGGAGTCTGTTCTCCTTACTTAGTCAATCTGGAAGTGACCATGATGGAGAGTCCGGTTTCTGGTATAGCCTCTGATTTGCCGCGAGGGCTGGAACAGAGGAGGCCGTAGCACGGGGATGTACCCTGGGCCATGCTCTTGCGCGGCAAGTTGCTTTGGTCACCAGTCCCTGCTGTCCATCCAGGCTGTTGATCATCTGCCCCTTCCTTTCACTAGGTTTGCTTGGGAAGTCGGGCCTGTTAGGCCCCAAAGGTGAACGGGGCAGCCCTGGCACACCGGGCCACGTGGGACAGCCAGGGCCCCCTGGGCCTGATGGTCTATTTGGCGTCAAGGGCAAACCCGGGCTCCCGGGTGCACCAGGCTTTCCGGGCCCTTCAGGTAGGTTCTTTAGAGGAGGAGCCCCAGCTTGACAGCCTTAAGCCGGGCCTTGGGCCCTGGCGCCCCGAGGGGCAACAGAAGGAGTGCACCAGGGGCAGGGTCTAGAAGGATCCTCAACTTTCCCAACCTCTCACAGTTCCCAATCTCAGGGGGCCCTGGCAGTGCCAAGCAGAAGAGATTTCTGTACTTTAGCTTCCAAAAGGGTAGGTAGCTCGCATCCCTCCCCACCCCTCCCCCATGGCCTCGCTCCCCCTTTCCCAGTTCGAGAAACCACCCTAGTTGTGCAGGGGTGTCTAACCATCTCCGCTGGCTCGGCTGGGGCCCTGGGGAGCCTGCTTGGGGTCAGGGGGCAGAAGCTTGAACGGAGGGTGGCTACATGGTGGCCTGCCTCTTGGGCGAGCATGCCTCTGAGGACTGGGCCGTGGGGCTGACACCCCCCCTCCGGCTCCAGCCTAGTGTTCGAGGCTCCCCTGCTCCTCCTGCCACCTGCCTCACCCCTGCCTCCAGTGACTATGTTACCTCCCCACCTTACTCCTGGCCACGTGACTGAAGTTGAGTTTTTGCAGAACCGCTCAACTGCTTTTTATCCCCTTTAGCCTTCTGTGTTTCTGGGGTCTTCCCGTGGGCCGTCCAGGTGAGAAAACTACGCAAGCTCACAGGCTAACACCCCCACCGGCTTCGCTGCTCGAGGAATTCTCGGACTATATGCTAGAGCCTGGCAAGGCCAGGGGTCCCCGGACTCATGCTGGGGGGCTGGCCCCCATTGAATTTCCTTCCCTTGTTGTGGAATCCCCTTCCCAGCCCCCCATTAGAATCCTGGGGCTTGCAGCTCCTGGATGCTTTTCAATTCATGGAAAGCCAAGTCAGCCATTCATTGAGGTCCTCGGGGGCCCACATACCTCTGTCGTCACTGATTTAATCCTTTGGTTTTTTAATTTCCTTGCTTTGTACCTGAACATTCCACTTTGGCAGCAGCTCAGGAGGTTAATCCCATTGACCAACTTAAAGCCTGGTGAAAGAAATCCCAGAATACCTAGGAGACCAAATGGGCCTTGGGGATTTCTACAGGACTTGGCACTAGGGGGTCTTTCAACCTTAATGCCAAGGAACTGGCTGACTTAACTGCTTGCAAGAGGGATTAAAAGGGCAGCCCTGTATCCATGGCTCCCTGGGAGGCTGAAACAATGTCCGGCTTTAACCTCTGCTTCACCAGATTGGCTCAGGAAACAGTCATTGTGGCGTGGCTCAGAATGGACGTACCAGGGAGCTAGGGTCCAGTTGCCGCCCTGGCTTCCCAGAGCTCCATTCACAGGCGAAGATGTGAACCACATTCATAAAAGGGGGAAGAAGTTCTAATCGGAAGGGGTTTGCGCACCCTGCCAGCCACCGTGCCATGCTGAAAGTAATAGCCACTGGCGTGCGTGAGGCTCGGGGTGGTAAGCGCTAAGGCTTCAGCGAGCTGAGAAGCCTGCCAGTTAGCAGCCTGCACAGGGCCATTGTTAAGGGACCATTTCCAACACCCAGCCAGCCAGCCAACCAGAAGCCATGGGAACGGGCAGTGGCCCAGATCTGGACACAGCCTCCCTTGACGGCTGTCCTGTGTTCTCTCCTGTGCTAATTCAGGACATCCTGGAAAGAAAGGTGTAAGAGGCGAGACAGGTCCCCCTTCATCAGCTGGAAAGAGAGGCCTGCCGGGGCTGAAAGGCCTTCCGGGATCTCCAGGGCTGGTTGGCTTCTTGGGGAGCTCAGGCTTGCCAGGGAACACTGGGTTGCCAGGCCTGCCAGGTCTGAAGGGTAAGTAAAGTGGGTGGGACTGTTTGTGGTAAGAGCGTCGGGCGGAGCCGTGCTAAGGGAAGGCTCCCACCTAAGGTGAGTCACCCCTGCTGCTGGCTGGGTGGAGCGCTGGGCTGGGTAACGCTGTCAGGAAGGCCCAGGACAGTGACCGCCACGCTGGGTATACTCATTTGCTCCACCCCTTCCATGGGGCCCGATGGCTCTCCGTTTCTGCTAGACCACCAGAGGTTGGAGGGGAGGCGTCTCCATCTTATACAGAGGGAAATGACGGGCCCAAGGTCACACAGCCGATTAGCAACAGCACCTGGCTAGGGCTCACCTCCCTGCCTCCCGGTCCTAGGCTTTTTTTTTTTTTTCCTTTCTGTGCCACCCATGAGCTCTAACTTGGCACATCGTAAGAGAGGCGCCCACCTCCTCTTTCCTTCCTGTTGTTTTAGTGCCACGTCCCTGTTCAGGGAAGTAGTATAATATGTAAACATTAACAGCTGGGGCTTTGGACTTAGAGAAACGTGGGTTGGAATCCCTTCTTTGCAACTGCCAAGCTGTGTGATTTGGGGTAAGTTATTTAACCTCTCTGAGCGGCCCATTTCCTTGTATGTCAGGCAGGGATAATAAGAGAAGTTCTCGTTTCTCAACAGGTGAGAAGGGGTCTGTTGGACTGGCTGGTTTCCCGGGGATGCCTGGTCTCCCAGGTATTCCTGGCGCAAGTGGATTAAAGGGCATTTCTGGGTCAGCCGGAAGAGCGGGACCATCTGGACGGGCCGGTGGTGCAGGTGGAAAAGGTGAGCTCGGGAACTGAATTCTGAACTTGCTAGCCCCGCTTCCCAAGGTACATTTTGTCCATCGACCTTGAAGCTGGTGTGGCTTATACCCATCCTGTGTTAGATAATGAGATTTGGGGCTTCTGAACCCCAAACCTTGGCTTTTAAACCAAAAGATCTAATCACTTGTGAGTTTTTTGCCGCATGTTAGAGGCCTCATGGAACGTTCCCAGACGCTCAGTGGAGAGGGGTTTGGAGTAGGCTTCAAAGTTGCTGGCCGGCTTGGGCCCGTCCAGGGAGAGGGCATGCACATAGGTGGGAAGCTGGGGAGCCAGGGGCGGGGCAGGGCCCGGAAAGGAGGCCTGGGGGTGGTGCGGGAGGAGCTGAGATGAAAGGTCAGCCCGTGCCTGACCCCGTGTCTAAGCTTCCTCTCATGAGGGTCTCACGATCTACCCCCCCCCCCCCGCAGGAGACAGAGGCGACCCAGGGCCAGCTGGAATACCCAGCCCAAGACCGCCCACACTGAACATTCGATTCAAAGGAGACAAAGGCTCGAGAGGCTCAGCTGGATCCACCGGATTTCCTGGGCCCAGAGGTGCCGGGGGCAGGCAACGGGCAGGAGAAACGCTCATCTTCAACTTCCCTCCTGGGAAAAGAGGCCCCGCAGCACAAGACGCCCCCCCGCAAAGTGGCAGTGTGGGTGGCGGCAGGCGGTCCAGGGAGGCTGCCTTCTCTGGGCCTGAGGGGCGTCTGGACTTCAAGGCTGCCACTTTTCATTGCCACTCTGGAACTGAAGTTTTGAACCACAGACTGTGGTACCCCTGTTGTTCCCCCCGGAGAAGCCTGGCAGATGCTGGGACATGGGCACTGGCAGTGTTGAGCCGGGGTGGTGCTGACTGGTGCCCCCTAAGGCTGAAGGCACCTCCCCCACCCACACCTTCATACCGTACCCTCCCCCAGCTAGCCATCCCCAAGTCCCCAAGGCTACACTTTGTTTGCCTGTGATCCAGGGTCCTGCACCTTTGGGGAGCAGGTTTGCTCTTGCCCAGGATCTTTTCTCTAAGCCCTTTACTTTTTTCCCAGGTGACAAAGGAGAGGTTGGCCCCCCGGGGCCACCAGGATTGCCTGGAGCTCCCGGCTTCCCCAGTACCATCAAGGGACTCATTGGGAGAGCAGGCCTCCCTGGCTCCGCAGGACAACGGGGCTTACCTGGCCTGAAGGGGTCCCCTGGAATCACAGGTTTCCCAGGAATACCAGGGGAAAGCGTAAGTGCACCCAGCTCTTGGTCTCTGCACCAGGGAAGGACCTCTGTAGCAGGGGGACAGGCCCCTGCGCCCCATCTTTCTGGCCCCAGCCCACTTCCCGGCCCCTTCCCCTAGCTCACCCTAGATGAAGCCCTCTCCCTGAGTCTGGCAGGTCTTCCCCCACCCCTTTCCTGAAGGTTCCTTCCTCTGGACCTTTGTTCATGCTCTCTCCCCCACAGGGCAGAGCCTCCTCCTCTGCAACTAACTGGCTAATGCCCACCCGTGCTTTGGGCCCCAGCCCCAGGCACCCACTCCCCCAGTAGTCTCGGAGCTCCCACCCTGCAGGCATGCTGCACTTCTCATTGCTTATATGAATCCCAGTTGGTTCTGTGTGGGCCCGATTTCCTCAACGAGATTGTCAGGCCTTGAGAACGAGTCCTTACACATTCTTCTAGAAGTCCGCACCCCGCCGCCGCCCCCGCCCTTGAGCTAGGCACATCGTAAGACTTTGGTACAGGCCTCTTGACGTTGTGATTTCAGAAAGGTCATTGTTGACAAGTGGCAAATAACCAAATCAGCTTGTCTGGGTCCTTCAAAGGCAGGGCAACAGAATAGGCATAGGCACGAGACGGAGCTGGGTTCGGATCTCTGTCCCCCGCTCATCAGCTCTGTGATTCTGTGCATATTGCTTACCTTGCCTGAGCCTCGCGTTTCTCATCTGCACAAAACGGAAATGATCCTCAAACCTCCTTCGGGACAGCAGTGAGGATTAAACGCACTAATCCACGTAAAGCGCTTAGCTTGGTATCTGGCAAATGGTGGGCTCTCCATAAGTAGTAGCCGTCATAGTAGCAGTACTGAAGGGACCGAATGAACTGGATCCCAGAATGCCTGTGCTCCCTGCAGGCAAAGTCCCTGTCCCTCTAAAAGCATCAGTCCATCTGATGGAGAGTGGAGAGAACACACACACACACACACACACACACACACACACACACACACATCCCAGAAGCAACTGCAAAAGAAAGTATTCTTAGCTGGATGGTCCTGACCCCTCCTGCCCTAGGAGGGATGGAGTCAAAGTGGGAAAGCATTCTGGGAGGGATCCCAGCGTGAGCAAAGGCTCAGAATGAACAGATATCCCAAATGTGTAGAAAAAGCCAGGCAAATGGAGGGGGCATCCAGGGTGGGGAGGTCAGCGAACACAGAGACCCGGCCCAGAACTCAGATTCCCACGCAAGGCACTAGGTAGTGTACGTCTTTACTACGGATGGCTCCGCAACTCAAAAACCACACCAACTCCCGGGGGAGTCACTGGACTGATGGCAGCTGACACGCCCACGTCCCAGACTCAGACAGAGTGCTGGACATGAGTCAGTCAAGGCAGTTTTTCCCGTGAAAATGGTCACATCAGCCCAAACGCAGACTCCAGGACCTGCGCACATCCAGCCTGCTACGTGGTTCCTTGCAGGGACCCGAAGCTTGCAGGACTCGCAGCTGAGGGCTGTCGCCCTGCCCGGTGAGGCAATCCTTTTCCTTGTGCGTTGTGGCTCCAGAGCTTTGGCATGGGTGCCGCTAGCTGACTGTCTGCAGAGCACACCACCAAGAATCCGGCCGGACGGTCACGTCCTGTATTTTCAAAGAGACTTGCTACAATAGCCATACCTTGATTTCCCAAGATTCTCATTTTGATAGCCACTGGGAAGTTATGAATGACGAGACCAGGATTAATCTGCAGATAGAGTCCCTCCCCTAAAAACCCTGACTATGTTTTTCCACCCTTGGCTCATCACCTTCCCTTCCGCAGGATGCCTCCTCCACCCACCTACCCCTGCCACAGCGTACACAGTAGACCTCTCTCAGGCAATGGTTTGTGGGGTGGGCGGTGAGAGCGTGGGAGGCCCTGAGCTCCGGGCAGAAACAATGATTTCCATATTTTTCGAAGGGTTCAAAGGGTCTCAATGGAACTCCCGGACTCCCAGGAACATCTGGTCTCCCAGGTTCAAAAGGTGAGGAGCATAATCCCTTCCAGTTCCATCCATGTCGATGCAAATGGGGGGTATTCATCCTTTCTGATGGCTGAGTAATATTCCATTGTATAGATGCTAAGTGAAATACATCAAGCAGAGAAAGACAATTACCATATGGTTTCACTCACATGTGGAACATCAGGAATAGTGCAGAGGACCACAGGGGAAGGGAGGGACAACTGAATGGGAAGAAATCAGAGAGGGAGAGAAACCATGAGAGACTCCAGGAAACAAACTGAGGGTTACAGAAGGGAAGGGTGTGGGGGGATGGGGTAACAGGGTGATGGACATTAAGGAGGGTGCATGTTGTGATGAGCACTGGGTGTTATACGCAACTAATGAATCATTGAACACTGCATCAAAAACTAACGATGTACTATATGCTGGCTAACTGAACATAATTAATAATTAAAAAAAAAAGTGAGGAGCATTTTCTCTTTTAATGGGTGTTTCCAGAGCAAGGTGGATTTCTAGCAGGCTCAGGGTTCTTGGGGAAGGAAACTCGGTGTTCAAGGGGAAGTGAATTGATTTACCTTTCCCCTTTGGCCAAGACCCCTTTGCAAAGGGCTTTGCTCCTCAAAGACGTGTGACAAACAGTGGTTTGACCCACTTGCCTTCCAAACTCAGCAGCAGAAGAGGGCCTCGGCTCAAGACAGTCTTTTTCCCTGCTGAGCCCGGCCCACGGGGCAGGAAAATTTCCCATACTTGCCATCATCATTGTTCCATTCTGGTGATGTTTTAGCACCCCTCCTCCCATCTTCTCTGCCCATACTGAACCTAGCGATGTCTTCCCAATGGAGATATGCTTCACGTAGCAGCATTTCTTGCCAGTAGCCTGATAACATCCCAGCCTTTTTTTGGTGATTGGTCACTTTTTACCCAATGCATAGTTTTGTCAAAGATCTCTGGCTACGTTGAATCTGAAAAGGTTTTGCCATCAAAAGATCTCTTTGCTGCAAAATGAGCTCTAGCTTCTCCTGACCACTTGGACAATATCTTCATATCCCCAGGAGATCAAGGTCAGACACTTGGAATTTCCGGTAGCCCAGGACCCAAGGGACAACCTGGGGAGTCTGGTTTTAAAGGTAAGTCTACTGTCCTTTTATCTCACGTGTCTCACAAGCTCCTCAAAACTGAGGATCGGGAGGAATTGGGGAGGTCAACCCCGAGTTCTGTAACTTCTTTCCAGTGCAAAGAAATTCCTACCCTGACACGTATCCACTCATAGGCAGCCCACGGTTTCCCCAAGCAAACCAGTCTACTCTTCCTTTGAGACTCATGAGTTAAGTCGAATAAGACCTTTGGGATAATGGCATCCACTTCCTCCGTTTATAATTATCTAAACTGGTTCTCGAACATTTCCACCCATTTCCACCCATTGTTCCTCCTTATGGGGGCACACAGAGCACGTTTACTTACCTTAGCGGGCAGCACCTTGCAAATGCAAAGACAGGTCTTCTATTACCATCCTTTTCAGAGTTTTTCATTGGACCAGGCTCTCTTGACAGTTCAAGGAGCTTTCCTTTCCTGCTCCCCCTCCCCTGGGAAAAACACGGTGCCCGAAACGGGGCCTGACCACTCAGCATTTTTCTTGATGTTGTAGGCGAGAAAGGAACAGATGGATTCGGTGGTGATGTGGGTTTCCCAGGAAGCAAAGGTGAAGATGGGAATGTTGGTATTTCTGGAGATGTTGGCCTTCCCGGCTCCCCAGGTACGGTGCCACCCAACGACTATATTCTGAAAAAGTGAGGGTCAGCTTCAAGCCGTGGCCCACTCTGAGCTCCTGCCTTGCTTTCACTTTCAGGACTCCCCGGGATTGCAGGCATGAGAGGAAATCCAGGGTTTCCGGGTTCTCCAGGCCATCCAGGGGCAACTGGGCCCCTGGGACCTTCTGGCCTAATGGGAAGCAAAGGTATGTCTATTTGAGAGGAGGCCATGGGGAAAGAGGTTCTTCCCTCAGAAAAAGGACAGCAGCTCCTTTATATTAGGAGACACTCTCTGGGGGCAAGCCATTTCCGGGGGAGTCACTGACTGGCCATGTGACAGATAACGGGAAGAGAAGAACAGGGAATCCATGGAGAGAAGAGTTAGCGAGCAAGGCTGTTGTCCTGGCACACACAGGCTTCCCCTGACTTCAGGGTTGGGTAGCGAGTCTCTGGGAGGTGGCACCTCACTGCGTCCTCGAAGAGACCTAATCATCTACCACCCTGCTCTTAAAGCTGTATGGGTCTCTAATGAGACTCAGGAAAAGCTAGGGTGGAGGTTAGGGAGCGGTCTGCTCCCCCTTAGGGCATTAAGTAAGGCCTCCAGAAAGACCATGACCTTTAAAATGAGGACTTTGGAAGGCCCTGGGGGGCAGGAACTTTGGCTGACCCTTCACGATTCCAAAGTTGCCAGAGCCATTTCTGATAACTCTGTCTCCTCAGGTTTCCCTGGACTTCCTGGTTTACATGGACTGAATGGGCTTCCAGGAACCAAGGGAACCCATGGAACTCCAGGTAAGGAAGACCCTCAAGGGCAAGGAGGAGAGCATCGGCTCTTCCAGAAGGCTGGCAGGGGGCTGGCCATGGGTTCTCAACTGTGGGGTATCCCATATCCTTCAGCTCACAGATCTCCTTGCCAGGCCCCCGATCTGAGGTGCCTTGATTTGTGGAGGAAGGAGGAAGGGGGAAGGAGTTTGTTCTTCTACCCAGAATGAGCTCTCCTTCCGATTACTTCAGTACTCAGCTTCTGGTGCGCGTCAGGCAGGCCCCCAGCCCGTGAGCTAGGCATGAGGGCCTCGCCCGCACTGAGTTTTGTCCCTCTTCTGTCTGCATCTCCTCCTAGGACCTAGTATAACCGGCGTGCCTGGGCCAGCTGGCCTGCCCGGTCCCAAAGGGGAAAGAGGTTCTCCAGGAACTGGCCTCGGTACCCCAGGGAAGCCAGGCGTGAAAGGACAAAAAGGTGGCCGAGGTAAGTGAGCCCAAGTCAGGCCTTAGAGAAGCTGAGTAAGGCCCAGCTGGGGAGCCAAGGTCGGGGCTCCTCAGGGCCACGTGGCTCACAGGGTTGAGCTGTGCATGTCTTCACATCTCTGGGGAGCTCGGAACCCAGTGGAACTGACTGCTGGGGGGGGGGGGGCATGCCTAGGGCTTTCCCGGAAGGTGTGTCAAGGAGCAGTCCGGTGAGCTCCTTCTAGCCTCCATATTCCCTCCTGCTCTCCCTTATTAACCCCAGGGGCTCTCTTGTGCCCTTGGCCAGGGCCTGACTTTAAAGGTCCTGAGGTCCAGGGCTTGTCCACTTAGCAAGAGATTTGCCGGAAGTTCCTCAGCATCCAGGGTGGATGGCGCTCTACTCCCAGGGCTCTAAGACAGCATGGCTGCCGGAAGGAGCCCAAGACTGAGGATAAATGTCTCCCTGGGAGAGACACTCACAGGCACTCAGTTAGGATCTGTCGGGTTTACTAGAAAGCAGGTTTTGCCCTAATCTCGGCTCCTGACTCATGATATCAAGTGAAGTCTCCTTCCGAGCTTTCCTTTCCCCACCTCTCAAGTGGCAAGAATGAAATCTGAGTCTCTCCCTCTCCTTGCGAATGTTCTGAAGACCCAGATACATGGCACTCGATGTAAAACAGGAAACAAATTTAGTGTAGCATCACACCTAGGAGTATGGGCTCTGAAGTCAGACCACTGGATTCAGATTCCAGCTCTACCCCCTCACTGGCTATATGACCTTGAACAAGGAAGTGACTTGCCCCTCAATCCCCAATGGACCCTTCATTTTCCTTTTCTGTAAAATGGGCATAATAAGAGAGTCGAGAACACAGGTTTGGTGAGGAACCAATGAGGAGCGAGGTAATAGGTATAAAAGCACTTAGTGCAGCACCTGGCACATAGTAGGTGCTCAAGAAACATTGTCCGTTATATCATGATGTGTTCCCCAGGGCAATCCTATTTGCAAAATGTTCTGCTCCTCCGTTATGGTTCTGGAGCTTGAGGTCCCCACGCATCTAATTTATGTGCATGTTTGTATAATGCGTGTCTGTTTTCCAGGAACTGATTTCTACATTAATTCATTTTCTGCTGAATTTTATATTGGTGCATCTGCTCTCTCTGTGTTTACTCTTTCTTTTGGTCGGGACCAACCTGTTCTTTTCTGAAAGCCAGCAGCTTCTTCCGAGTGGGGGCTCCCACAGGGTCTGAGCCCATAGGGAGAGAGTGTGGCTACTTTCACAGGAGGTAGAAAAGAGGGGACCCAGATAGAAGCAAAACCCAGATGGTTTCCCATCTTGACTATGGATGCCTGGTCATTAAATTATCCATTTCCTTTTGCTCTCTGAGGTAATAACAAAATCACAATGAAAAATGTAGTAAACAACACATGTGAAGATGGATACAGCTCAGGAACATGATGTTGATTTTAAAAAAAACAAAAACAAAACCGTTGGGTATGATTCCACTGATTGAAGTTTATAAATAAATGAAAACAAGCAATATATCGTTTAGGGACACAGATATGTGTGGTCAAACTGTGGGAATGATAAACACAAAATTCAGGAGTGGTAGCCCCTCGAGAGGGAGGGAAGGTGGTAGGGATCTGCGAAGGGCATGCAAAGAAGTTCAAAGGTAATGCCATCTTTGTCTTAAACTGGGTGGTGGGAGCAGAGATGTTCATTGTTATCTGGGTGAGTTTTTACTTGCGATTTATAAATATTCTGCTCTTCTCAATATTTAATTAAAACATTGTTTTAAAAGTATACAGCAAATATCTTCCCCCCCATAGAAACCTAACTCTGTTACGATCATAGAAATCAGTGTAAAATGAAGATTTACCCTGAAGCAAACTTCCTAAAGCAGTCCCTGTCCCTATAATACCTTTATCTAAAGAACTTTGAATCACACCCTTCGTTGTCGCATTTGCGCTAGATATTTAGAGGCTGCATTTGTGCATCTAAGCTTTTTTTAAGTCTCAGACACTGAAATGAGTTGGAAAAACATGCCATCGGGCATTTTCATGTGCTCCTTTAAAGTGTCTCATTCTTAAAGAAATACATGAGCTTTTTTTTTTTTAACTACTTGAGACCAGGAGGACCTTTATTTCAGTTTTAATGCTAGATTGGTACAATTCTAAACTCAAAAAACAGATAAAAAGAGAAGGCAGCTCCAAAAACTACTATGGGAGCTTTTTATACTCTGTGTGCTGCCCACAGCACCATCTGGTATCTTGTTTATTGCTTTTTGCTTCATTTCACCATATATATATATTTTATATTTATATATAAAAATATATGTATGTGTATATATAAAGCTATATTTTCAGGAAAAAACACAATATGTCTCTCTGTTCAGATGTTTACCTTTGTGACAAAGAAAAATACTTGAAAGATTCATCAAGACATAACTGACCATACTTAAAAGTAACACCACGTGGCTTAACAACTTGTTTTTCTTGTTTTCTTTTGTTTCGTCTCCAGACCTATAATAATTGGAGTCTTTTCTTGAAATTTACTTTTTTATTCTTTATGTTCCCTCTGCATTCAGTTCACTAATGAGCTGTAAAAACCACCGGAATTCACCAGTCCGCCATCTCTCTTTATGCATTTTTATGGATTTACTATTTCTTTAACAGAATACAATAAGTTCCACATTAATATTTCTGGCTTTCTTCATCAGAAAAATAAAAATTCAACATTAGTATTTTTGGATTTTATTGTTACAAAGAAACAGAAAATCATCTCGACCACCAGAATAGTTTTCAACCAGTAGGAATCTATTTCTCGTCATTGGAATGTATCCTAGAATATGCCAAAATAATAAATACATTTCTTTCATGCTACAAGTATAAGATGGACTTTGACATTTTACATATGGCTTTGATGTGGTTTCCCATCAGGATTCCATGTATGTCTTCATATGCATATTCAATAAATCTTCTGTAATCAGTTGAAATTTTCTGGTTTTGAACGTTATAGTAGAAATCGTTCCACAAACAGAAAAGAAGTAAAAAATATCGGAGCAGACAGGTATTCTTTATCTACTCTAATAAATAGCTTTTCTCTTTGACCAAAAGGGGGGGGCGGGATGTGGTATAGAGAAATTTGTTCTATAGGCAATTAAGCAAGCAGCCAGCTGGTATCACCGATTGCCTGTCAAAGCCTTTCCCAGTTTGCCTAGAAGACCCAGAAACTAGCCCTAGGAGACACCAGGAGCCGTACTGCCCTTGGGGCCTGCATTTGGACCCAGCACGCGGCTCTTCTGGCTGGAGCCCGTGCCCCACCTCGGCCCTCATACCTTCTCTGGGCAGCCCCAGACATAACTGGCTAATTCAGTGAAAATGTGCCCACAGGGCCAGAAGGTTTAAAAAACACTTTAAAGAAACTTCAGTTCCAGATGTTGCAGTCATGCCTTCTTTTCTTCCCCATTTGAGGGAAATCTGTCTGAAATAGTTCCATTTCCAGTGACACTGGAAGCTAGAACTTTCCAAAGCTCCCTCCCGAGGAGGAACTGCGGCACCTGCTGGGGGGTGGAGGGGGGTGCGCGGGGCGGGGGGTGGAACAGGGAGTCACTGTGACCTCGTGTGGGCTGTGCTCCTCCGCTGGCTGCAAAGGGAGACCAACCGACCGACGGGAGAAGAGCCCTCTGCTGGCGTTCGCCGGTCTGGCCCCTACCTAACCGCTTCCACTTTCTCTGGGAGAGCCTGGCCACACCAAGCCCATAGCGGCCCCTTTTTATTTCTTCTTTGCAGGTTTCCCAGGTCTCCAGGGCCCTGCTGGTCTGCCCGGTGCCCCAGGCCTCTCCTTGCCCTCAGTCATAGCGGGACAGCCTGGCGACCCTGGGCGACCAGGCCTAGATGGAGAGCGAGGTAAAGACAGGAAGCCCCCCGCAAGAGGTTTGGCCTTCACCTTTTGTCCGGATTTGGGAGAGGTCCTAATACAGTCCGGCCCCATTCCTACTGCTGGACAGGCATGGGCCTGCTTGGCCTCACATCCCTCCCCCAGCAGGGACAACAGGGGACTGGAACGGGCTGCATTTGCTCAGAGCGATCAGGAAGGTCCAGGCCCTGGGACCCCACACACAGCAAGGGAACATTCTCTGCCCTGGGAAACAGGCTTTGGCTTCCTAGCAGCGCTGAGGCCTTCAGCAGTGGCCACTTCCTGCTCACCGGCCCTCATTCCTCTTCTGATCTTATCCTTAGGCCGCCCAGGCTCCCCGGGGCCCCCGGGGCCCCCTGGGCCGTCCTCCGATCAAGGTGACCCTGGAGACCCCGGCTTCCCTGGAGTTCCTGGCCCTCAAGGGTCCAAGGGAGACCAAGGAATTCCAGGTTTCTCCGGCCTCCCTGGAGAGCTAGGACTGAAAGGTATGGCTGCTCGGCCGGTGGTTGGGCCCTTTCCCACTCCACAGTTAGAGATAGCCCCTTCCCGCAGCCCCGTGAAGAGAGGCCCGCTGATCGTGCTCTTCCCGCCCTCAAATCTGCCTCGACTTCACCCCACCACCCCTCACCCGCACCACCGTGCCAGGCCCTGACTTGCTCTCCTTTGGACTTTGCCAGGCGTGAGAGGTGAGCCTGGCTTCATGGGGATTCCAGGCAAGGTTGGGCCACCCGGAGACCCAGGACTTCCCGGAATGAAGGGGAAGGCAGGGCCCAGAGGTGAGTTGAGAGCACACGCCCGGCTGATCCTGAGCTCGAGGGACAGGTCTGGGGGTCACGTGCCCACAGGAGTTACTGCTCACCACACCAGGAAAGCCTGGGTGTCTGAGGCAGCAGCAGGAAGTTCCTCCAGGGACATACCGTGGTTCATGAGGTAGGAACCACAGAATTTGAAAAGAAGGAAGAGGCTTGGCCTGACCTTGGCCCAGTCCTGCATGAATGATGGGTAATTCTGAGGCTGAGTAGATAGGAGCAGTTTGCACCCAGAGAGTCCAGGGGTGAGAATATGAATCGCTGGCAGAGGCCCTAAGGTCTCCATGCCAGCTTCAGGTATGCCACAAGCGAGGGAGGGAGGTGACACCCGATTCCTGGGGGACAGGCCTTGGGGACATCTCTGCCTCCAGCAGCTCCTGGGACTGAAGGCCACTGCCACCATGGGGCCGGCTACTGATCTCCCCTCTGCATGCCTTCTGCCTTGGTGGGCACGTTCGGTTTGGTTTGCACTCATTGCCACTTACCCACGGGCTCAATTCTGGAAATGAAGAAGGACCCTTTCTATCCTTTACCGCCAGCCCCTCACGCATCCCCAACCTCTCAGCAAGCCCCGCGGGCTGCCTCCTCTTGATGCGCCTCGCATCTGCTCACCTCTCAGCACCTCCCTTGCTGCCACCGGGGTCCAGAGCACCGCTGGTTCTCACAGGAATCACGGCAGCCACCTACTAACCGGCCTCCCAGCTTCCTCCCCCGTTGGGCAGCTCCCCCAACAATCATTTCTCCACGAAGCAGTCGGAGAGACCTTTTACGCCATAAGTCATCCACTGGCTTCCCATAGCAGAGCAATAAACTGTGGCTCCCAAAGTCCCAGGGGACACCTCCCAATTCATCCTCATCATCAGCCCTTCCTCTTTTCTGTTCCCCTTCTTTGCCACACCTGCCTCTTTCATTTAGCCAACCTGGTTGACCCCAGGGCCTTTGCACAGGAGAGTTCTACTTCCTAGAGTCCTCTTGCCCTCCCCTCCAGCCCCACTCCTTCTAACTCTCTGATGGTCTCAGCTTAAATGTCACTGCTTGTAAGAGGCCACTTATCCCCTCTTTCTCAAGCCGGTTCTCCACCCCAGAGCCCCCTCGGCTCACTGTCACCATCCGTGTCACTGCCACTGCACTGTTCATTTCCTTTGTAGCGCTTCTCACAACTGGCAGGAAGACGAACGGTATTTGTCAGGTTATGCATCTTCCATCTCTGTCAACGGACCGTAGTCTCCACAGCGGTCTGTCTTATTCACTGCTCCATCCCTCAGTCTACCAGGGTGTGGCACATAGTAGGCACTTGAGAAATATTTGGTCAGTGAATTAGTAAGCAGATTGGCTCATGTGGCCATGAGTAAACCGGCAGGCCAGGCTCAAGGTCCCAGGCCGTGGTGCCCGCTAAACCTCCGAGGACGCCTCCCCTTGGCCTCCTTGGCGCTGTGCTCTGACCAGTGAGGGAGTGAACCAGCGACCCCAGCCCCGAACAAAGGCCCAGCCCCGCTCCTTTGCCACAGTCGCGTCCTGACTTGTCTACCATGTCCCAGGCCCTATGCCGGGCCCTGAGGAAACGCGATGAATGTAACCCATTCCCTGCCTTGAAGAAGCCACCAATTCACTGGGGAGGTAGGTGGGTAAAGAGGACATCATGTAAAGCACGGTGACAGTCACCCTGGAGGGATCCACTGGGGACTGTGGAGGCAGACAGAGGCAGAGGCAGAAAGCAGGCGATTGCCCGGTAGAAAGGCGGGCTTCTGGGGCCCCATGCCAGTTGCCTCCTTTGCCCCCACCTGATATTTCCATCTCCTCCACTTACCCCCCAGGCTTTTCTGGACCCCGAGGTGCTCCTGGACAAACACCAATTGCAGAAGCTGTCCAGGTTCCCCCTGGACCCATGGGTCTACCGGGCATTGATGGCATCCCTGGTCTTACGGGAGACCCTGGGGTTCAAGGCCCTGTAGGCCTCCAAGGTAAGGAGAGCACCAGTGACAGGGGACTTCTCGGGGGGCGGGGGAGCTAAGACGGCCTTGGCTGAGAGGCTGAAGCAAGTGGCTGGGATCTCCAGCTCCGAGGATGCACCTTCATGGGGCATTTCCTCCTTTCCTTCACAAAAGCCCCTGAGCTTCTTGCCGGGAAGGAGGGCCAGCAAGGTCAGCAGATGTACTTGGCTTTAGAGAATGTGTGCGCAGAGCAGAGCGACTACTCTGGGCAGCGCGTCCCTCTCTAAATATGCTGCCCAGGGAAGGAGGGAGTGCGGTGGGGGATCAAGAGCCAGGGACAAAGCCCGGGGCCGGGAGGCCCGGGAAACCCAGCTTCTAATCCCAGCTGATGCACCAGCTCGGGTAAGTGAGTAGTCTCTCCGGGCCCAGGTGTCCTCATCTCTGACGTGGGACTCCGACAGTTTCTGTGCATTCTGGGCGTTGCTGGGAGGATGAGAGGAAGGGAGGGAGAAATAGGTGTGAGGGGGGCTCAGAAGGGCTAAGTGCAGAGCAGTGGTCCCAGGACAGATATGCCCGGACTCGGGACTCCAGCTAGGGACTAGCCCAGGAGGCTCAGCCTGAGTGCTCTAAAATGATGGCCACTGCGCCCTCTCCTGGTAAGTCCTGGGCATGACACAGGAGTCCTTTTTTTCTCTGGGGCCTGTTCTCGCGGACCTCCCACACACGGTGTCTGAGCTGCCGGCCTCCTCCCCTTGCAGGCTCCAAAGGTTTCCCTGGCATCCCTGGCAAAAATGGTCTCAACGGACTCCCCGGCCCGCCTGGGGCTCTTGGTGACCCTGGTCTCCCCGGACTGCAAGGCCCTCCAGGATTTGAAGGTCTGGTGATGTCAGCCCCAGGGGGCAGAGGGTTTCCGTGAGGATGGGAGGCTTTGGAATGAGCCCAAATCTCAAATCTGAGAAACAGGAAACCGGGCAGTAAAGCTTGACACTACTAGGAGCCTGGAAGACCAGACTGCATTCCATTCGCTCCCACCCCACCTCTGAGCCTAGGAAGGATGAGCCCCCCACCTTCTGGAAGGCAAAGGACTCCTTCCAAATCCTTCTCTGGGTTCTCTCCCAGCTCTCGGGAGAGCTATGACTGTCCTCTAGCCTGGCCCCTGGCCCTGCACCTCCCCTCTTCTACCCTGGGATTCTGACATGGATGGGAAGGGGGCGGTTCAGGGCATAAGAAAGTCTGAGATGAGGAATGGCTGCTACTTACCTCCCATTTGACAATGCAGATGGCAAATCAGTTGTCCTGCGTAGAGAACGGCTCTGAGGCTCAGTGGAAAAGGGGGGCGATTAATTAGCCACGTCTGCCATGGGCAGGAGAGTGGGTGTGATTTTTGCCCCGCTAGTCCCAATTCTGCTTCTGCTGCCTCTGATTCAGCAGGGTCTCGGTTATGTCCTGGGAGAGCCTGCAAGATCCCCTCGTAGAGGACCTGAGGCCAGGTGGCAGTGGGAGGGGAGCTGGGTAGCACACTTTTTCAAATAGGAACTCTGCTGCTGGATACACCTGAGTTGGCATTCCAGCTCCACGGGCTACGGCACTTGTGAGCCTGTTCCCTTATCTGCCAGCCGGGGTAATCATGTTGCTGTGAGGATCCAGTGAGCCATGCGGTGTGCCGCGCTCGGTGCTCGGCACGAAGTCTGTAGCTGCCCTTATGAGCGGCTCAGCCCCCTTTCCCGCTCTCTCCCTCTCAGGTGCTCCAGGGAAGAAGGGTCCCTTCGGGAGGGCTGGAGTGCCTGGGCAGAGCGTGAGAGTGGGGTACACGTTGGTGAAGCACAGCCAGTCGGAACAGGTGCCCCTGTGCCCCGTCGGGACGAGCCGGCTGTGGGTGGGCTACAGCTTGCTGTTCGTGGAGGGGCAGGAGAAAGCCCACAACCAGGACCTGGGTAAGTACTGGCTCTGACACCAGCCCTGGCCATCCTCCACCCCGCCCCCCCCCCCCACCACCACCAAGGAGGATCAAGAGCTCCCCTCCTCGGTCCTCCCGGCCCGGGGCGGGCCCACCGTCGGGCAGCAGGGTTCGAACACCAGCTGTTGCATCAGGCGGCTCTGGGTTTAAACCCTGGCTCTCCCACTTACAGGCGGGGGACCCTGGACAAATTCCTCGGCCCCTCTGAGCTTCCACTTGCTCCTCAAATGGAAACAAAGCTAATGCTCGTACCTATCTCAGAGGCACAAGGATCGTAAGGATTACATGAATCACCCAACGGAAAACGCTTAGGACAATGTCTGGCATGTTAAGCATCCATTACACATTAGCGATTAGCAGGAGTAATAATAATAATATGACCTGTGGGGCAACAGCAATTACCCAGGAATTAATTGTATTGTCTACAGGTGTGCCGACTCTGAACCACAGACTCGCTCTATTAAATGCCGGTTTTACGCCACAGATTAATTAGGGAGTCGTTATGCGGCTTATACAAAGATTCCTTTCATTCTCAAACTTCCCTGGTGAGTTGAAAATAGGATTTGACCAACAGACGCCAGTGGATGTACCATGTGCCAGGCCTGGAAGGAGGGGCGTCCCTGCTCTGGGACAAGCGATTGGATGCCAACCCGGCCCGTCCAGCCCTAGTGGCGCCGGGGACAGTCTCAGCCCCGCCTCTCAGCCACACCTTACACCAAAGCCCCTGCCCACCTGCTCTCCTTCCAGGCTTTGCTGGCTCCTGCCTGCCCCGCTTCAGCACCATGCCCTTCATCTACTGCAACGTCGACGAAGTGTGCCACTACGCCGGGCGCAACGATAAATCCTACTGGCTCTCCACCACTGCCCCCATTCCCATGATGCCCGTCGGCCAGGCCCAGATCCCCCAGTACATCAGCCGCTGTTCTGTGTGCGAGGCGCCCTCGCAGGCCATCGCCGTGCACAGCCAGGACGTCACCATCCCGCCGTGCCCCCCGGGCTGGCGCAGCCTCTGGATCGGATACTCCTTCCTCATGGTGAGGCCCTGCCCTGCCCCCTTCCCCGGTGTAGAGGCAGAGGGCGGCGGGGAAGCGGGGGAAGCCCTGGGAGGGTCCCTCAGTCGGGCTTGCAGGCCCAAGTGACATGAGGTAGGAACCACAGAATTTGAAAAGAAGGAAGAGGCTTGGCCTGACCTTGGCCCAGTCCTGCATGAATGATGGGTAATTCTGAGGGTGAGTAGAAAGGAGCAGTTTGCACCCAGAGAGTCCCGGGGTGAGAATATGAATCGCTGGCAGAGGCCCTAAGGTCTCCATGCCAGCTTCAGGTATGCCACAAGCGAGGGAGGGAGGTGACACCCGATCCCGGGGGGACAGTGAGGGAGAGGCTGTCCCCACTCAAGGCCGGACACACTCTTCATTGCCCAGGCTGGGCATGGGCGCCCCTCCTCTTCTGCCCACCGACCCAGGTCCCTCTGGCCACCTCTCATAACCTCCTGAAAGGCTCAGAGGAGGGCACGCTGTGTTTCTACATCCTTGCTGGGATCTTTGCTGCTGCTCCCCGTTGCCGTGGGAAGGCTGTACATCTTGCTAGGAAAGAGCTGAGAACGTCTGCAAGCCCAAAGAGGCACCAAGGCCCTCACACGCCATTCCGTGTGACTATCGGGGGGTGGGGTGGGGACATTCAATGAGTGAAAGGTCAGGTTTCGGGCCAGAATCGCTCCCAGGGAACATGAGGGTGGCACCCGCGGAAGTACCCTGCGTCGCCAGAGCTTCCTTGCTAAATCGCCGGGGGTGAGATGATGAGAAAGCGTCTTTGAAGAATTACCAAAGCCTTAGGCCTCCTCACATTGGTGTACCTGCCTGGGAGGAGGTACTTCCTTGTTCTGCTCTCTTGGTGGAATCGGGCCATTTATCCCCAAGTAATACGGAATGGCCTCACCTCTCATTCTGTCCCGTCCACCACCCAGGCCAGGAAACGAGTCGAAAAGGCCCCTGAGCTTCCACAAGCAATGGTAAAAAAGTTGTACAAAATCGCATGTGTCTTGCTCCCGGGAGCACTCTTAAGTCCTTAGTCACAATCTCTTTACTCTTACTTTACACAGAATTCTAACATTCTAGAATATCCATATTTTCCTGAAAACCTGTAAGGGTGGGAATTTGGACTGCCTAATATGGCATCTTGGAGCTATAAGACATGCCTATAAGAAGGAGAAAAGAGAAAATGATTCAAAGGTGGCCTAAGAACTCTACAAGTTGTGTCCCTTGGTATGGGGACA
Source organism: Callorhinus ursinus (assembly GCF_003265705.2). Lineage (NCBI taxonomy): Eukaryota > Metazoa > Chordata > Mammalia > Carnivora > Otariidae > Callorhinus > Callorhinus ursinus. The sequence goes on from NW_027397127.1 coordinate 6,344,945, forward strand.
CAACTGCCCAACACAAAAAGCAACATTCCCAACAATAAGCCTGAGTCCTGCGCCAAGTGTAAAAGACGCAACGTCTGCCATTTAGCAAGGCAGGGAGGTGTGTCGTCTGTTCCGGAAAGTGTTCTGTCTGAGGATCCAAATGAGGAAAACTTTGATGTTTCATTTGTCAGGAAAGATCCCTTATAGGGAGACTAACCCTCCGGGAGTTCTGTAAAGCCAAGCCATCCCTGAGCGTCCAACTTGGGCATCTGTCCCATTGGCCATTTGCTGACCCCGGGGGTGGGGTGGGGGATGAAGCCTCTTCCTCACCCCCTGTGGTCCAGCTAATACCCCAGCTGCTGTGAAGGGAGACGGGGTGGGGAGTGCAGAGACCCGGGACTGCTGCCTGTGGGTACAGTGACTGGCGACTATGGGCTAATGAATGGCACTGACATTGGATGCCGAAGGGGCCCTGACGGGAGGGCCGGGACACTAGGCCACATGCGAGGCCCTCTTGTACGCAGCAAGCAACAAACGCTCTCTGTTGCCCTGAAGGGTGTGGTACAGATGGAAAACGTAAGAAGTTCTGAGGAAGGTAACTGCAGAGCCAGCGCTATTCACAGATAGGCTGGGGGAGGGGCCCAGGGTTTAGCCACTTGGTGGGGCTCCAGGCGTGCTCTTTCTCTTCTTGGGGGTCACCACCAAGGGCTTGGAGTAGACCAGGGCTCGGAGAAGACCTGCATCCTCAAACCTCCTGAGTCCGCCTTCATCCAGCCTTTCTGGGACTTACCTGCCCGCGGGGATCGGCAGGGAGCCCCCGAACACGCCTCGGAACTCGGCGGGACACCCGCAGTTTGGCGGGGAGGGGGGGGCACTCTGGCCGAGAGGTCCCCGCTGCCCAAGCGCGGTGGGTTAGGAGGGCCCTTGGGGAGCTCGGAGGGGACGCTCCCGGCCCCGAGGACGAGCAGCCCCTGGTCCTGTAATGTGAGCTTTGGGGGTGCTGGCTAGATGCTGGGGCTGAGCCGAGGCGCCGGAGCTCCGGCGGGCGCACAGCCCACGCGCTGACCGTGTCTTGCAGCACACTGCGGCGGGCGCCGAGGGCGGCGGCCAGGCCCTGGTCTCCCCGGGCTCCTGCCTGGAGGATTTCCGAGCCACTCCTTTCATCGAGTGCAGTGGGGCCCGGGGCACCTGCCACTACTTTGCCAACAAGTACAGTTTCTGGCTGACGGCGGTGGAAGAGAGGCAGCAGTTTAGGGAGGAACCGGTATCTGAAACGCTCAAGGCCGGGCGGCTCCACACCCGGGTCAGCCGCTGCCAGGTGTGTATGAAAAGCCTGTAGGGTGGCACGTGCCCCCCTGCCCCCTGCCCGCCCCTCCCCCACACAGCGGGCCCCTCACAGCCCCGGACGAGCTGAAGAAGGAAGGCCCCATGCCCGGGTGCCCCTCTGTCGAGTCTCCCGCGGGCTGGGCTGCTGGGCACTGGTCAGCCGGCCCTCCTGAGGTCGGCTGTCCCACTTCAACCTGGTGCTGCCGCTGGATTCGGAGGTTCGCATGCTTATTCACGGCTGCCTCCGAAAGACCTGCTGGGCGACTGCTTTCTTAGACTCCGAGGTCACCACACATTCTTTGGCTTAAACCAGAAGCCGGTGTTTCCACGTTCAGAAAAGAAACTTGTCCGGCAGCCCGGGGTGCGCTCCGATTCCTTCGAGAGTGAGCGCGGCTGGGCCCCAGAGTGCTTCAGGAGGGGGCTCGTTAACTTCGGATGGTGCCCAACGAATCACTTCCTCCTTGCTGGCTCCCTCCCCAGCCAGAGACCTAGGACTTGGCCTGGTCCAGAGTAGAGCAGGGGAGGCATGGAATGCAGCCGGGGGCCCAGAAAGGGAAATGAGAACCACACCCCTTTCTCCCAGGCTGGGGGGCGGGGAGGGGGATGGGTAAGGAGGTGTGAATTTTGCTTTTGACTCCAGGAACAAAACGAGGCAAAACCCTTGTCCCAGTTTCTCAGAGGTCCCTGTTTATTCCAAATGCCATCCAGATGTGTGCGGTGGGGCAAATCGAAGCCGCGGTGTGTCGGGTCCTCAGCGTTCTGAGGCTGTCCTTAGAGACTTGCCATTAAAATGTCCATCCAATTGCTCTTTCACAGGTAGCCTGTTAAACTATTTTAATACTTTGTTAAACCTCATACAAATCTAGCACACTCCTCTCCTTAGCAGTTGGCAGACCTAAAGCAAGACTGAGTTGACTATAAAGTGTATTATATTCTCTGCAGGGGGATGTGTTTTAACCATTTCCTCTGATTATCAGTTTCCCAGAATACTTAGCTATGTTAACATGAGGCAACTCCTTCCAGGTGATTCTCTTTCCTTAAATATTATGTAAACCGGACCAACACAGAGAAAGCATAATCAGTATAATCTGAATTATTGTTACCTTCACCTCCTGAGTAATAAGCATGCTGCCAGCTTTGTACATTGCAAATAAAAGGAACCAAACATCAACATTTGACTCTTTTGACATTCTCTGATGAATACTTTTCTAAAGTCCATTTCGCTATAATTCGTGAGTCCCCCTCAGAGCCTGTTACTGCAAGCTGAGCTTTACAACACAACACACTGAGGTGGGAAAAGTACAATTAAAGGTCAAAGGGCAGAAGGCAACAAATCCACAACTCAGTTTCAAAATCTGCCCACAACTGCTTTTAGCCCCGTCCATGCTAGAGTTCAAGAAACGGGTTTCCATACTTCTGGGGCTTCAGGATCTTTTATAGATAAATCGAAAGTAGAGAAATGTTGGGGCACCTGGGTGGCACAGTCAGTTAGGCGTCTGACTCTTGGTTTCGGCTCAGGTCATGATCTCAGGGTCGTGAGGCCGAGCCCCACGTCGGGCTCCGTGCTCAGCGAGGAGTTTGCTTGAGGCTCACCCTCTCCCTCTGCCCCTCCACAACCCCCCTCACGCGCACATGCTCTGTCTCAAAAATAAAATCTTTTTTAAAAACTAGAGAAATGTTGAGGTTGTTAAAATCAAATCCAAGGCATATATGCATATATTTGTATATGCATAAAACATATCTTCTGGACGGATAAACAAGAGAGAAATGATGCTGGGAGTATTCGGGGAAGGTCACCGACCTGTGGGAGGGAGAGACATTTTCATCGCATACCATTTTGCACCTTTTGATTTCTGAACCACTGGAATATATTACCTACTGGGAAAAAAAAAAAGAAGAAAAATGGAATTTAAGGAAATAAGTGTTCTAATATTGCTACATATACAAATGAAACAAAACCAGCTTTGCTCTGGTGCTGGCTTTCAAGCTAGTGGTTGCTGGCCTTCCTCAGGCCTTGGTGGAGGAAGGGGGTGAAATGCACCCACGTTAAGAGGGGAGGAAAGGAACACGGGCAGATGCCACTTAGGCTTGAGGTGCAGCCACACAAAAGAGGGTTTAGCAAAGCCAATTTGATGAAAATGTACTTTAAGATTTGCTATGTTGCTCATCCCGAAACGGTTTGGAATTGCACTTGCTGCACGGATTAAATGTCACCACGTGAATAATTTTTTCTAACTGTGGCTGTGAACCAATATGGAGTCAAAGTCAAACACCATTTTTTATTTCCCCCGAATCAACAATTTTAAGTCAGTGATTGGCAAACTTACAGCCTGCACGCCAAATCCAGCTCGCCACCTGTTTTTGTAAATAAAACTTTATTGGCTTATAGCCAGGCTCATTTGTGTGCCCGCTGGTGTTGGCTGCTTTTGCACTTTGACCGCAGAGCTGAGTGGCTGTGACACAGGCCGCCTGGCCCACGAAACTGAAAGTGTTTACTATTTGGCCCTTGGCAGGAAAATTTGCCCACCGCTGATTTAAAGTGATCATGACTTGGGGCGCCGGGGTGGCTCAGTCGGTTAGGCGTCTGCCTTCAGCTCAGGTCATGAACCCAGGGTCCTGGGATCGAGCCGTGCGTCGGGCTCCCTGCTTCACGGGGAGTCTGCTTCTCCCTCTCCCTCTGCCCCTCCCCCCAACTCATGCTCCCTCTCTCAAATAAATAAAATCTATTTTAAAAAGAGTTTTTAAATAAATAAATAAAAATAAAGTGATCATGACTTGATTGAAGGGCAGGGTGACATCTGACAAAAAGATCAGTAAGGATGGTGACAGCGACCCATCAGACAGCAAGGTTCCCTCAGATAGGAATGAGAACAACCAGTGTGCATTTGCTGTAATTTCTCGGGCAGATTTTTGATCTGGATTATAACCATTTAAAATACATATCCAAATAACTTAATAAGACCTTTTTCTCCCTGATGCAATCACTTTATTTTTAGAGCAAGAGAACAGATGGCCTCTTAGTATTTAGCCCAAAAGAGGTCACTCCTGAAAGGGAGAAGAAGCACAGGGTAACCATCTCTCCTCTGCTGGTGCTTGAAGCAAAGTGGGAGTTGCTGTCTATCTGCTAGACACCCATCTCCTCGTTTCAGTAGCTGCAGACTCGCTGTGGCCAGGTAAGACAAGCTGGGAAGCAAGGGACGGCTCCTAACCTTTCTGCTCCTATGTTCCATGATTGTTCTAGTTCGTCCTGGGGAAGGGTTGTTATCGTTCGTTTTCTGAGAAATGGTAATTGGCTCAGTCATGATTGCTATCAAGTTTGTATGCTGTTGGCATATCAGGCACTTGCTGACTAGAAAAGTCTCATGTAATGGATTCGTGTTCTTCCGGTGCCGGATCGAAGACAGACCTCCAAGTCGTGTTTCCACTACCCTAGACGCTCAGGATCTCGAAATCTTCCTCCAGGTCAAACTCCTCTAGTTGTTCCGTGGAGTCAATGAATTCTATCGGAATATGGAAATGAGAAAGAAGAAAGCTTGATACTTGGGTTGAAGTGGTCAGTACAGTTACGCGGTAGTTAAGACTATTCATTTTTTAATGGTTTTGCTACAGAAAAGCTTCTGTGGAGGAGACTCGCAGGGGGAACCGCGGACAAGCACTAGAGATTCTTTCGAAAGAAGCAAAAACAATTGAGCTCGTTACACGCTCTTATTCCCAGGGACGAGGATGAGGCTCTGGGGTCTTTGAGGTACCTTTTGAATCACCCCTGGCCTCTGATTTGGTTTTGGGGCCAGACCATGAATACACGTTCTCGTCATTTTTGATTTTGCATGGCCCTTTTGCATCGAGCTCATTTTCTTCAACTATCAGGCTTTGAAATTGGTAAAGATCAGTTCACTGGAAGATTAAAATCATCGGGGACACCACTCCTTGCTCAGGCCAGCTGAGGAGAAACTGTACCTTCCATGGAAAGCGTGAGCCAGTCGCTTCGGTCTTGTGAAACAACCGCTACCCAAGAGCCCGCGAACAATGGCTTACCTGCCCCAGTGGTTGTCACTTCTGGCTTGGCTGGAGGAACAAAGGGAGGCCAGTGCGATGGGCGTTTCTGAACTAATTCAAACATCCTTAAGTTTTCCTTTAGGATTTCCTGAGGACACACAGAAACGGCTGTAAACATTTCACACTGACTACACATTTCGGTCCGGTTGTCCATCTGTGATCCCAAGCCCTGCAAGAGTGACCTGGTTGTGGAAAGGCGAGAACAAAGCCCTGGCCAGTGTGCCCATCCTCTACTTGATCATCTGAAGACCCAGCCCCCCTTCAATTCTTGCGCTGGTCTGTGAAGGACACTGGAGGGAGTAGCTGACGGAAGGCCAGTTGCCTGCGCCTAACTCAGTTCAGCACCGAGCTGTTCCTGATGTGTTGGCTCCAAGGAAATGTGTGTTAATTACGTGAAATCTGCCCCCCAGAGGATCCTGGGACATAGTGTTGGCGGGGTTTTGATTTTAGTCCAACACTTGTGGTGTATGTCCTAATTTAGATGGCAGAGTCTTACCAGAGAGCTTTCATTCAAACTTTACAGGGGGTGTGACTAGAGCTTCGCTGCATTCTGACAGATTAAGTATTGCCTTTAGAAAAGAATTCTCCATTTTGTCCCAGCCAGTGATTAACTGGGGCTGCAGAGTCAGCTAGAGACATTAGTGTCAATTACCTGTGCGCTTGTGAAGAAAAAATCTGCCCTCCTTACACTTGCAGGAGGCTCTGGGCTCCCATCTCCCCAAACTCTTTTTCTTCTTTTTCCCTTTTGTTGCAGATAGGAGAACAGCAAGTCTCCCGCCACCCCACCCAGGGCGCTTTTCAACTACTCCCTGTGGTCGCCCTTCTTTCATAAGCATTGATCAATGTCTCCCACATGCTTGGCATGTGTTAGAAGCGAGGATGCGGGGGGCAAATACCAAGACTGGTGAGCCAGCAAAACAGTAAATATCCTTTTACACAAAATACCGAGAAGAGAGAATATCTGGCTTGGGTGTTTACACACATTCCTGCAAATCGTGTTTCCTTTAATGGCAGCGTGCCTACACTTTATAGAAATGAGACAGCTAAGAGAAAGATGAGCCCCCTAAACTACATCATGGACTATATGCAACTGTAAACAGACCACGAAACAAACAGAGAAGCAGTTTGGTTCCTTCAACCATCTCGGCGCTACGAACAGAATGAGGAAGGCTTTAGGCTGAACTACGTGAAGTTAGCATTTTTAAGTGAAAAGGGTGGAATATTCGTTGAATATTTCGTGTGACTTGTAGGCATAATCAGATGAGACATTATGTAGCTAAAAATATCACCCACTTGACATACTAAGCATATTTCAAGCAAAGGTTTTGCTCTGGTTCCCCCCAGAGTTAGGCATGATGCCCCACATCTTAGTTTTTCCCTTGCAATACAATCCTATCAGGCTAGACTCATGTCACTACGTGAAGCAGTCTTGAAAAGGGATCCTGTTGAATAACTTCTGCTTTTAAGACTAAGGAAAACACACGTCTTTACCTTCTGCACGAGGCTACACCAGCTATCAAAGTCCTTTTCTTCTTTGCAGAAAAATCCCTTGGGGGGAAAAGCAAGAGAACATAACTTAGAACTGGTTAGGGGCACCGAATCAGGCGCTTTGTACTCCAAGATGGCGCTGCTGGCCCAGAGCTAGGATGGGGGCCGCTCTCTTTAGATGCGTCTCCTGACAGGAGCGAAACACACTGGCTGCATCGCCCCCTCTCCCAGGTCACTGCCTTACCTGGACACACACGTTTACTCACTCATTCCATCTCTCCCTCTCCCTCTTTCTCTCATTCTCGCCCCCTCCCTTCCTCTCCCTCCCTGTCCCTCCCTGTCACCCTCCCCTCATACTGTGAGATACAGTAACGTGAAGACCAGTCTCCAAAGCATGGGGTCAATTCCATTACGCTCAGTGCGCAAATAGACACATCCATAGAGAACAGTCGATAAACCAACCAACAAAAGCCAAATAGTACTTTTAGCTATAGAGGCAGTGCACAACAAGATGGCTTTGACCTGAAGGAAGTGATCTGTTAGAATAAAGAGAACCATCCACCTCCTTCCCCATCCTCAGAGCCATCCTACAGTAGTGAAAGAATGGTCCGAAACGAGAGGAGGACTCATGTCCGCTCTCAGTCTCTGGTGCTCTGAGAATCGGGTTAAACTGGAGGAGAGGATGCAGACAGGCCTCAGAACCACCGGTAACTTCACAGGCAGCTGTTCCTTCAGCGTGTGTAGACGGTCGGCATATCTCCAGGGGGAAAACCCTGCATCTTCCTGGATTGCGTGCCCAGGGAAATGAGTGCTATCCACCCAAAAGATCTTGCCCCCTGATCCCTCCCTAACTATGTCCTGCCTTATTCCGGGTGCCTGGGTGGCAATAATTAGGGCGCAAGAAGTAAAAGGGGAAAGACTGTAACACTAATGATAACCGACATTTACAGAATGCTTACAATGTGCCCGGCACTGTGCTGAGTGCCTTATGCATGGTATGCCTCCCACAACCCTGAAGGAAGTATTGTTTTGCTCATTTTAGGGAGGAGAAGGCTGAGGCTCAGAAAAGTTCAAGGACTCCCCATAAGTCCACAGCTAGTAAGTGACAGGGCCTGGATTCCAACTCTAGTAGTTTGCCTTCAGGGTCCAGCCCTAGCCCCACCCTACCATGGAACCTCTCGGGGGGTGGGGCCCAGTGAGTGAACCTACTCTCGCTGTCCTACGTAGCAACCCGGAGAACTCCCAGGGAACCAGTCTGTAACAGGGTGGCGTTGTATCTCTTGGCCCACCCAACCTTCAGATACCCACCAGCGCTACGGAAGGATCCAAGTTCAAGATGTTCATTCGCTGCGGGGACTGCAGGCAATGGAAAGTCTGGTCGTCAACTGTTCCATTCTCTTCGGTGTCAACAAAAGTCTGGGTTGTGTGAGGGTCCAAGAAAATGAGCTCATTGCCTGTTTGGGATGAGACATGCTTAATCTAGAAAGAACCACTGGCCCTGGCCCCACTGCTGTCCCTCGGGAGGAGGCGCTCTGGTTTTCTTAACCCCTCCCTTTGGTGACAATGGGAATGAGATGACAGAAAGCCTAAATTTGGGTGATCATGCCTGAAGGAAGCCAAACCCAATCATTCAACGAGAAGATTTACATCTCCTCAAAGCCCGAGACCAAAAACGGAGAGGGGTGGGTTTGAGAAAATGTGCGAGTGAGAGACCACAGATGACATGGCAGGCTCTGTGAGCAGCAGTTAGCAAAGAGGTGGTAGGTACAATCACCAGGGCGTGAGCCCAGGTGTCAGTAGGGAGCTTTCTTCCTCTTTCCACAGTGGGAAGCATCTCGCTTCAAGCCACTGGTTCTCAGACCTGTGGTCAGAGAGCACATCCGGTAAGGAAAAAAAAAAAAAAAAGGCCTTGGCCTTCCTTCCCAAAGAAATGGGAATGCTGACTCTGCTATGGATGGACTCTGACTTCTGGTCTCGATTAGCTAGCAAGTTAGCAATTCCCAGTGGAAAGCGTTGCCCTAGTCACTTTGATACCAGTACAGACACACCTCACTGAGGAAATGCACTTTGAGATGATGGGCCTGCACAGAGGAGAGAAAAACCATGCTTCATTAAGGTGAAAAAGCACAGCCCAATAATGACCTGGGAGGAGTCGGAGATAATAAAACTTGTACTTTGATATTCAAAGGGCTGAGAGGCCCCCCAGTGCTCATCAGTGGCATGCTGAGTTGGCAAAGGTAGCACCCCAACCTCACCGTCTGGGCCTCGGGACCAGCTGAGCCTCTGTGTTGTGGACTGGGTTGGGCAACCGAAGAGAGACCTACCCAAGGCAGGAGGATGGGGTAGGGAAAGATGCCCCCCAAGACTCTCCCTGGAATGGTATATCCAGGATTGTGCTGGGCCACATCTAAGTGCTTCTGTCAGCAGAGAACGTTTCTGATGCCTGATGAATAGCTTAACTTGTCTCTCTCACAGACATATATATTGACCCTAGACCACAGCTAGGTGAGACCAGTTATACCCCAAAAGCTTCAAGTCACAAAGAAAAGCAACAACCAGGATGTTCAGAAGGAAGCCCACTATGACCATAGACAAGTAAGAAGAAAAGGAAGTTGTGCACAAGAAAATAGAAATCCAGAGCGGGGTTAGGATAGAGCATTCTGCCAGAGTGTTTCAAGTTAAGGTGCTGAGAATAATTGGATTAATAAGAGCATCCTCTGTGATTCTGGCCCTTTCCGTGTGTGTGTGTGTGTGTGTGTGTGTTTGTGTGTGTGTGTGTGTAGTGGAGCTTTGCAGGCTGCGTTGTTTCTGAGAGATACAGTAGAATCCCTAAAAGGTCCTAGAAGGGATGTGGGGACCAAACCAAGGTCTCTAATTAGGCCTGAGAACAAGAGGCTGTCTGGTCAACCACCTGCAATGGATCTCCAGTGGCAACCTTCACCCAAGTGCAGGGGACAAACATCTCCTGTCTAAGTAGGCAAAATGAGACAGCCAGACTCTCATCCTGGACATAGTGTCACACATCGAGAGCTTTTCCCAGCTTCCCACCAGGAAAGAGGGCCCTTGGGAAGCAATGTGGCATGGTAGGCAGAGATGGCCAAATTGGAATTGAATGCTGGCTTGGCTACTTTCTAGCTGGGTGGCCTTGAGGCAACAACCCCACTAACTCTTAGTTTCACTATAGTAAGCTTTAACTCACAGGGGTACCGTGCTATCTATGTCTCTATATAGGACTAGCTATCTATACCTATATGTGTATATATGTTCCCTATCTATCTATCTGGGGTTGGGACTTTGCAGGGTCCCTGACACAAGACAGCCGTGTCAGCAAACGGCAGTGCTCATCTGTTCCCTCCCTTCAGACATTCAACCAATCTGGAACCCCCAACATAATGCAGTAAGGGGGTAAGTCAGAAAAGGGGATTCGGGAGGACTTTGGGGCCTCAAATAAAGGCGAAGCAAAGGATTTAAGAAAGGCAATGGGCAAATGGGGACGGTGCAAACCTCTCTCTGGGGAGCTGAGGGTTGCCCACACCCCTTTAATGAGTAGTCAACCTCCACAAAAGTCACCCTGACCCACTGGCCTCACGAAACAGAGGGGCTATGCTGGCTTGGCAAACTCTTTCTGGGTAATTTGGGGTAAGAGAGACCAGGATCCCCCGGGGAATCCCACACATTGTCCGTTGCAGTCCCTCCAAAATTATTTTCCAATCTGTTTCGGCCTTGGCCTCGAGCACAGAAAAAGAGAAAATTGATCTTTGCGACCTCTTCTTTGACAGGAACCCAAAAGCTTAGAAGCGGAAGGCATCTACATTTATAGGACTCCAAAGACTGGATTTTGTACTGAGAAAAATAAATGTCTCCTTGGTTTGCCAATGTTCCATCAAGCTGTGGTTCTCCGGCTTGACCAACAGATGGCAGCAATAGCGAGAGCTCAGGCCACCCTGTAGAAACCTCACCTCAAAGAGAAGAGTGAGGAGCAAAGCAAAGGCGGGTGTTGGGGGTCCAGAAGGGTGGGGCCACCTTTCACTGGGTGCGCACTATGTGCCTGGCTCTTGGCTGAGTGCTCTACTGTGAGGAGACAACACGGCGAGGCAGGGGTGAGCCCTATTTTCTTTTTTGTTTTTTAAAGTAAACTCTATGCCCAACGTGGGGCTCGAACTCACGACCCCGAGAGCAAGAGTCGCGTGCTCTACCCCTGACTGAGCCGGCCAGGGGCCCTGGCCCTATTTTCCACAAGAAGAAACCGAGACGAAAAGAGTGGATATTCTTTTCCTGCTACCACACAGCTAGCTGGCAAGTGGGAGACCACATGCAGGGCCAGGGGTGTCTGTTTCCCAAGCCACCTCAGCTCTCTGAATCTCCAACGGAGTGGGACGGCGAGGGGTGCGAGCTCACTTCACCCTCTCCTCTGCGCATCCCTCATGCCACTCCCCGTGCCTGGTCTGGCTCCCCTTGCCCATCCAAGGCTCTCCCTTGTAATCCAAGCTCATATTCCTCAAGGCCAAGTTCCAGGCCACACCACTCCCTTCCCTGTGCTCTTCAGCACCAACCAGGTGTCTGGGCCCTTGGTACGCAATGTGTGGTGTTTACACGAGCAGCATCAGGCCCGCCTAGTTAGAAGTGCAGAATCTCACCCCGGACCTACTGAACCTGCATTTTAATCGGCTCTCAGGATGATCTGTGTGCACATTAGAGTTTGAGAAGCACTGGGCTAGCGCGCCTGGTGTGCCAAGGGCCTTAAATGACTCAGATCACAGCTAGCCTGTACGGTGGCTAGGGTTCCAGAGGCATCAGCCGAGGCAAGGGAATGCTGGGTTGCCTGTTAGGATCCGCATTAGGAACGTTAGTGGTTTTCAGGCTTAGGCCCCATCACCAGAAAAAGGATAGCTCTGTCTTTGCCTCCTCTCAGTTCTACCTGGTCACGGCTCTGAACGATGAGGCAGCAGGCCCAGCTGCGTGAGCCTGGGAAGCCAGAGGACGGGTCCTAGCCTGAATGCCCAAGCCCCAAGGAGAGGGGGATCCACAGTGCCAGGGGAGTGAAACCCTGCCACCCTGGGCCCCCACAGAAAGGAGAGAGAGATGCTAAAAAGATGCTGTGCCCCTGGCGTGGTCCAGTGGGCAAGCAGCTGTGGAACCATCTTTTCAAGAGGCAAGGCGGTGGCGGCACTGAGGGGGGTGTGCTCTCCATCGGGCACCAAGAAGTGTTACTCTCCCCAGATCAGGCCAGAGACAGGATGAGCTGACCAGAGGCCATGGCACCTCCGGGCGAGATGAGGGGCCCCTAACCAGAACTGCCTGGGCTCCCGTGCAAACCTTCTGCCCGCCCTCCCCTAGCCCGTGACGACTTACTTGTGAGTCCTCTTTTCTTACCTAAGAATCCTATGAAATAATAGGCGTTATTTGGTTTTCCTCCTAATGCCCCTAAAGACTGTGGCATCTTAAAACACTCCTAGAGGGAAAGAGAATGCAAGATTCTCAACTCACTTGTGGACTGCTGCTCACGGATCTCCGTGCTCACATGGCGGTGTGATGGGCAGGCGGCAATGGGCCCGGGAAAAGGAATGACTTACTTTGAACGCATCAACATAGACAGGGTTGATTTGGTTTATGCCCAGGCGAAGGGGCACAATGAGCAGCAGGGGTTTCCAGGTTGGGCAGCCCGCAGGGGTGCCCTTACTCTGGTTCGAAGCATTCAGAGTGTCGGCGGGGCTCTCACCCACTGTGTCTGCACTCAAGGGAAGGACACAGCACATTTTTTCTGGAAAGGGAAGACAAGAGAGTTGGGTCAAGGGGAATCATCATCCGAGATATGCCGAGGGCAAAACTGAGGGCCACCTCATCTCCTGCTTAGAAGCTCCCCCCGCCCCACCACCAGGGACCAGCTTGCCCCGCCTCCCACAGGAAGCCCAGGCCACTCCTCCAGCCCTTACTTCTCTTCCTTCTGGCACCTGAGCACTCACCTCCTGCCAGATCTTAGGGGCTCATTGAGAAAATATTTCTCAACTAGTCTGCAAGGGCCTCTGAGACAGGGGCTGTATCTTTTGGTTTCTCTAACCCCATCAGGGAGAGCACATGGCTGGGCAAATGGGGGCCTCGGCAGAAGACCTGTAGGTGATTTAACTGATTATCCTCACTCTGAGTATGCTACAGGGAAAGGGTCTGGGCCCTTCCAGAGAGAGAGGACCCTCTCATTGTTTTCTTCCTTTCAGAAAGCTGAAAGGGAAGAGAAGAAAAGGCACAGGGAGTCTTGTGCTCCCCGAAGTTTCCCTACTTTGGTGGAACAGGCCAGGGTCAGTGTCTGTCTGTCTGTCGTTCTCTCTCACACACACATACACACACACTTTCTGAATGTTGAGGAAGGACCTCAACCACCCACCAACCAGGAAGGTAAATAGGCGAGGGACTCACTGATATCTTCAATGACCACTGTGTTATCCATTGAAACATAAACAGCCAAGGAATTCCATTCGTCAAATAAAGCAAGTTTTCTGCAAAGCAATGCACAATGAGGTCAAAATTGGGGAAGAAGGCAACATCAGCGGGGAGCAGTACAATCTATGCCCCCTGTCCCTAAAGTCACCGAACACTAAGCCACAGAGAAGTTAGAGTTTGGGTCAAGCTCTGGCCCCCCTGACCAAGAGCTCTGGAACATTCCATGTCCAGGACCCTTGAGAATGCCACAGAGTCACTGTTTTCAAACCCTGAAAAAAAAAGAGCCCTGCTTTACAAAATGGAAAAATCTACCTCACAAGATGACGTCATTCCTGCTGGGTGAAAGAGAAAAGGTACCAACATTTCTGCTCCCAAGAGATTTTGTTTTCTCTTCTCAAATAAGACATTCTGACTTACTGGGGTTTTTTTCCCCCCCAAAAAAGGAAACTGTCATATATATATATATATATCTCACCAACTATATATATATATATATATATATAAACATTTATATTTATATGTATACACACACACACACATTTGGGAGCATAGATAATACGTAGAATAAGGCCCAGGAAAATGCAGAGAGAGAGAGAGAGAGAGAGATCTCTTACACCCCTCCCCATGTGCAGTGCAAACACTGTTCGAGAAACTTGGGCTAAAGATGGCCTTGGTGTGGGGCCTCGCTGGTCAACAGCTGAAGACAGAGAGCATGCTGAATTGTGTGACTTTGGAAGGGGTTAGAAAGAAAACCCCTTTCACAGAGGGATCATCCATGGTCTGGGTAAAGCAGCATGACCATATCTCCCTTATGTTTCCCTGTCGCCCATCTGAAAGAAGGCATGTTAAACCTGAGTACTTCTGGGATTCTTGGGTAAAGCCCAGTCTCACTGGACAAAAGAAAAACAAAACAAAAACAAAAACAGGGGCGCCTGGGTGGCTCAGTTGGTTAAGTGTCTGTCTTTGGCTAAGGTCATGCTCCCAGGGTCCTGGGACTGAGTCCCGTGTCCAGCTCCTTGCTGGGGGGGTGGGGGGGCTGCTTCTCCCTCCGCCTGCCACTCCCTCTGCTTGTGCACACTCTCACAAAGAAAGAAAGAAAGAAAAAAACTCATTCTTTTCCTAACCAAAGTAACTCCCAGGAAGAGGTTAATTACCATTAAACTTTAATTTCATTCCTTTTGATATATTACCTTTCCTTGATATACTAATACTCTGTTGTTAACGGTAACAATAATAATGAATCAAGACCTGCTTAAGTTCTTTTTTTAAAAAAGATTTATTTATTTATTTGAGAGAGAAAGAGAGAGAGAGAGCATGAGTGGGGGGAGGGTCAGAGGGAGAAGCAGATTCCCCGCTGAGCAGGGAGCCCGATGCGGGACTCGATCCCGGGACTCCAGGATCATGACCTGAGCCGAAGGCAATTGCTTAAGCAGTTGAGCCACCCAGGTGCCCGACCCACTTAAATTCTTTTAAAAATGTATGTTTCCGGGGCACCTGGGTGGCTCAGATGGTTAAGCGTCTGCCTTCGGCTCAGGTCATGATCCCAGGGTCCTGGGACTGAGTCCCGCATCGGGCTCCTGGCTCGGCTGGGAGCCTGCTTCTCCCTCTCCCTCTGCCTCTCCCCTGCTCATGTTCTCTCTCTGTATCTCTCTGTCTCAAATGAATACATTAAAAAAATCTTTAAAAAAATGTATGTTTCCATTTGTCTGTTGTTAAGAACTTCAAAATTTAGAAGACAGAAGCAAACTCTGAGGGACGTCACGTAAAAAACCAACCATTTCAGGCTGGGTCTGGGGCCCAGCATGGCCCTTCTGATTAATCTTCTATGCGTTCTACCCTGGCTTCCCATACCGGTTCCCGAAATACTGCCAGATCTTCACTCAGCAGAGTCAACCGTGCCCTCCAAAGGAATTATGGACTAAGGCAAGAAAGTGCTCTCAGAGGGGTTGAACCATTAGCTAGGAGTAAGGCCAAGATACCGATTTCACTTGGGTCCCCAGGAAATCCAGCCTACTCCCCTCGTGAGCATACTTCCAGAGCACTCTGGTTCAGAGAAGACTGGCTAATAACTGAAACAGTGCCCCCTCGGTACTTGTCATGGAGCAGGTCCCACCATCATCCTCCAGAGAGCCCAGGAATTGAAGAAGCAAGCTACACCCTGAGTCCAGATGGTTCCAACCTTCTGATGGCCTAAATCCGGCCCCAGATTCTGGATGCCATCTTCATTCATCCTTCAAGTATTTGTTGAGCACCTGTGGGTGCCAGGCAGTTTTATGTGCTAGTGTTACAGTAGTGAATGAAACAAATACAATCTCTGCCCTCACGGAGTTTGCATTCAGTGGCAGGCGTCAGGAAGGAGAGGGACAACAGGTGAGGGGCCCTGCAGGTGCACGTGCTGATGCCACTCACCCCGTTCACTTCTAAAATGTTGGTCTTGGATTCTCCACCTTGCCCCTTCCTGTGGGAGGTGAGTTCGGTGATTTAACAGAACAACGGCAAAAGTACCACGCTGGGGTACCCGGAGTCTGCTAAGAGATGACAAACTGATCCCAAGACTCCCTCAGGGTTGGTCTCCTCCCATAGGTGGCGAGCTCCCCGAGGCAAGGACCGTGTCGAGTTTATTTCCATATACCCAGCACTTAGCACGGTAGAGCCACTCAGTAACTACTGAAGGAATGAATGGATGAGGCCTTTTATACTCTACAAGGTGGGAGTCTGGGTCTTGCGTAGGCTGCCTCAGCCTCCGCCGCCACTTAGTATTAGCCCTTTGGCTTCAAACTGACCGTCAGGCTGATGGTTCTCTGGAAGGTGAGCACCAACCCAGAGAGGGAAGAGACACTGAAGGAGTCCTGAGGTGCCTCCCCATCTACCGGTGCCAATGGCTACAACTCTGATCTACCAGAACAGATGTCCGCACGCACCCACTCAAAGAACTGTCTGAGCGAAATGGCACAGATATTTGGCAGCGCAGTGGGATGGCAAGAAGAGCTAGACTGATGGGACACGGGGTTAGCAGGAGAGGGAGGCATAGGAGACAGAACGGTAAGGCAGACGCCAGACTCTTTTACTTACTTTAACACCTGTGCAACTGTATTTGGTCCAAACCATTCGCCGATTGATTTCCCTTCTCCTACACCCATTTGTGCTGTTTTTACGTGGGGAAAAAAAAGACGTTAGCAAAAGTTCTTCCAGCACGCCACAGGCTCCTAGTTTTTTGCATAAATAATTAAGCAGATGGACAATTCACAGAGCCACATATAAGGCAGGGGATGAGAGCAGTGGGTACAGACATTGCCTTAAAACCACCGATGTGACCTTACCCATTTGATGGATAGAGTAGCAACAGTCCTTTCTATCTAAGAAGCACTGGAGGATCTGTTGGTATTCTTTGGGTTGTTCTTTTTGTTTCTCCCAGTTCCAGTCTTTTTAGGAAAAGAAATGAGTTAAAGTCATTTTTATAACTGCTTATTACCTCTCTGCACTCTTATCGTAACTACGAGGTTAGAAGGAAAACAAAAGAGTTGCAGCTAGAAGGCAGGGGCCGTTGGGTTAGAACATTCCTAAGTAAACTTCAATTTTGATGACAAAGACATCTGGAGACATTACTTTCAAAGTCTCAGTGGGTGTAAAGTAAAAGCAAAACAACAAGTTGACCAAGGAGTTGACTTAGCCCAAGGGCTGAAGCTAGATAAATATTACATGAAAACAACGTCAGAAAAGGCTTTTCTGGTCAGCTACTCTGTGAGCAGGAGGTCGCCACAAAACCCGGAAGTATATCCTTATATCACCCTGACGCCATATTGTCTCATCTCCATACAGACGGCAACGGCTTTGGTCTGTATATTTTGGCAGCATTGCCGAAAGAGTCTCATGGGGCAAGTGCTATTCGGACACTCAACAGTGCGCAGGGGATTAGACACAATTCACAACTAAGGAAGCTCAAAAAATTTGGCAAGCTGCCATTTTTACACAACTTTGAAAAAGTCCACACCGACCTTTGGAAAAACAAATGCCTTTGCTATCAAGTGTTCAAGGTTTCTTTGTGACCAAAACCCAAATAATTACATCTAGAGGAATCCCTTCTGCACCTTAGGCATGCCCTCCCCCCCAAATGCCACAGAGCCTATTTATCCCAGGACCCGGGACAACTGCAAAAATTCTCCCTAATCTCCACTGTAGATGATGTGCTTCTCCCATCCCCTCAGCTCTAGGAACTCTGTCTCTCTGGGGCTTACTTGGTTTCTGAGACACAAATTTCTTTCCTGAGATTTTAGAAAGAGTTTAACTTCACGACTGAAGTCTTCTTGAAGTCAAAGGCCATTATCTCCAGAGTCTTCTGATCTCTTTGCTTCTAATAGTTCTGAAACCAAAGTTTTAAACCTTGTAGCCAGCACAGTCTTCAGAAGGTGAACCGCATCCAACTTTTTTTTTTTTTTTTCATCATTTGCTACCAACTTGTCCAAGTCTGGGGAAATCCTGATTAGCTGGCTGCTAAGTACCACTAAATATTGACTGATGACAGTGATACGTGGGCACTCCACCTTAACAATGAAGTAAGTGAATAGGAAGCGCTCCAAAATACATCTTTTACAAAATTCCATCTTTGAATTTATCTCAGCTGCAAGATCGATTTCCAAATTCTCCCTGCTGTTTGCTTTTCGGTTAAAACAACTCATACGGCTGACTGTGGGGTTTTATGTCTTCCTCACTTGCTTCCCACAAAAGTCACTTCCAGGAGAATCATCTTGCTGTGTTTTACACACGGGAAGTTAAAGAGAATGGATCTGCTCTGAGCCAGATGTGTACAGTGGAGACATCACTGCACAAGAAGTCGGGAGACCTGCCTTTGTCTATTCTCCAATCCATGCCTTCTCTTGGCTGTTTGACCCTGGGCAAGTCACCTTACTTCTTGAGCCTCAATTTCTTCATCTGTAAAACTGGAATTATGATACTCCCCAGGAGAAGCAGGTTCAGGTTATTCTAAACCCTGAAGAGAAGGCCTCAAAGCCCTAAAATCTCCCTGGATCTTTCCCATCTGCTCTGGCAACTGCAGCGGGATGCGTGAGGCTGCATGGGCGGGGTGGTGGCAGCCGGCGGGGGGGCGGGGGCGGGGGTTTGAAGGAATCTCAGGGAGAAACAGCCAATGAGCTCAGCAGGTACCTTCTCTTCCAAGGGGTCCTTTTCCTTCCTCATCCCCAGGTGAAACCCGCCTTTCACCCAAGTGCCTGCACGGGCACCCAGCCAAGGTCATCCTCCAGATGCCCACAGGGAAGCACGCACATGGCTCAAGAAAGCAAGACTCAAGGGCTTCAACAAAGATGACCGGAAGGTTCTTAATGAAGCGGCCTCCTGAGAAATCTAATTTAAGGATTCCTTCGTCGCCCAGTGGACATTCTCAGCGAACCCAAACCAAAATAGCACCCGCTCCCTCATCAAGCACTTCCTTTAGGTCACTTCCGTCCCTCACCAGGCAGACATTTTAAAGGAGGTCAAGAAACAGACCACTCGCCACACCCTTCTTCCTGCTCTCTTTGTTATCTGACCTGTTTAAGGACTTGCTTGAACAATAGTGAAGATGGAAACTCTAAATGACACCACTCCCTCCCTGTTCAATTCTGTCCCAGGAAAATAACTCTGGGGCTGGATGAGTCACAAGGAAATGCCGGCTGTTTCCTTCTCGTGGGAGGCTTTGGTGACTCGTCCCCCGCCCCCCACCGCCCGCCACTGGGGCCTGCAGAGAGCACTGTAGGGCCTTCAGCTCTGTTACCGAGTGTTCCTGCCACTCGGCCCCAATGCTAAGCCACCAGCAGGCAGTGCTAATGCAGAGGGCTCCGAGGGAGGACCCATTTAACTCACCCCTTCCCAAGTGTCTGCAGATCAGCGCCTGAGCCAGCATCATTTGTCCGCAGCGTAGCATACACCCCCAGCCAGCATCTGATGAAGGGCCCGTTCCCCCTGTTGGCAAAATGGACGGGAATGACTGTGAGTTCCCTAAATTGCCCTCTCCCAAAACATCAACGTACGTGGGAATCATCTAAGACAGACAGACAGACACACGGACTCTGAAAAGAGAGGCGAGAGAGACAGCCAGACAGCCAACAGGGTTTGTTAGAGGGTGGGACTTGCAAAGGTGACGCAGAGTTAACCGAAAGTTTCTATGGCCAAAGGCAAAACCTACAAATGAACAAACCCTGCCCCTCACGCTTCCTGCTTGGAGACTTCTCGCTCGGTGTGCACGCAGTTGTGGTCGATGACCGCCAGGTATGACTACCAATACTAACCCACACCATATCATTATCTGCCTGACCAAACCTGGCTTTGCTTGGCTCACTTCTCAGGGAAGCCAGTCTTAACCTTAGTTAAGGAATCAGTGCCACCAAGGGGAATCATCGGCGTGGTCAAAGAGATCTGGAAGGCTCTTGACTGTGCTAAATATACATCAGGAAGATCTGAACAGCAAGAAGGACAATATAAAATAGAGGAAAGAGGGCGCCTGGGTGGCTCAGATGGTTAAGCGTCTGCCTTCGGCTCAGGTCATGATCCCAGAGTCCTGGGCTCAAGTCCCGCATTGGGCTCCCTGCTCCTTGGGAGCCTGCTTCTCCCTCTGCCTCTCTCTCTCTCATGAATAAATAAATAAAATCTTCAAAAAAAATTAAAAATTAAAAAATGAATAAAATAGAGGAAAGAGTCCTAGATTAGGCATCAGAAGGACTGTCTCTAGATGCCTGATCCAAGTCTCAACTGTGGATTGGGAACAACAGCACATACCCTGCCTAGCATCGGGGGATACTGTAAACACTGAAGGAGAAAATATCTGCGAAAGGGTTCTACAACCCACTCAGGATGGTGTAAATATCTGGTGTTAAGCACATGGCCGTCATTAAAAACACTGCTAATACATGAGAAATGGGCCACATCTCTAAAAGGCCTAAAACCAGTTAACAAACGAAGTAAGACAATGGGTTCCACTTTAAGAATACCTGATGTAACGAAAACCCCACGTACGTGGCCAGCCTGAGCTCAATATCCTTTTTCGAGGTACCAGTGAAATCAAATAACTTGGATGGCAGAGGAGACATTCTGCTTTCATTGCTTTCCATCCCCCCAACATGGAAGTGGAAAACGATGCTATGAGCACCATCTCACCAGACTGACTTTAAAGAGGGTCATCAGCCTCATAAGACGGCCATAGGGGACCACCCTTTTCCTTTGGTCATGGGGACTGAAGGAGAGTTGCTACAGTAAGACGGGGAGGATTGAGCCAACCCGCCAACTGGAAGGGGGAGCCCTTTGGCTCTTGCTAATGGCGGATTATAGGCCACATTAGTACAAGAAGGATGCAGTGAAGTTCACATAAAGAAGAGATCGTCTATTGCCAAAACGTTGTCAGAGTTGAACTGCAAATGTTCTCAAGCCTTGTGAAGATCTCTTCACCTAGAGAAAGTTAACAGTTCCAAACCCCTGGGTACTAAAGATTGTTCTTGGATTGTTGTCCTGCTTGGGTACTCCTGCGGAGAGCAAACACTGTCCATGTAAACTTGGGTTTGGGGCACTTATCAGAAAAGAGGATTTCACTCCAGTTACTAGGTCCAGGCCTGCATCAAAACCAGTCAGACGGATTTTCTCTTAGGAGAACAGCTTCTATCATTTGGATTTGATGTACCCTTTTCCTACAGGGCCACGATACCGGGAATAGGCCACCCTACTCGCAAGCATTTTACGGATTTTCTCTAAAGGGAGGCTATTCGCTTAGCTTATTGACCTGTCCTGTTTTTCTAGACAGCAGCTGGTACCCTAACAGCCTATAATTAGCCCAAGGAAATCTATAATAATTCATCTTCCAGGGGCAAGGCGCTTTCATTTCATAGGGGGAAGACAACAAAGGAATTCTTTTCTTTCTTTCAAGGAATACTTGTCTTTAATGATCACGTAGCTCCACAAAGAAGTGGATTACAATTTAGTAAATATGACCCAAATTAGAAGTTTGACTTTCCTCGTGCTCCAGGAAGTAAAACGAGGAATACAATCTGGTGCCTGAACACTTGGAGTTGGACTCAAAAGTATGCTGGCGTGACACCTTAACGCCAAGGAACCATACACGATAAGGCACTTTGGCAATGAAACTTCCAAATAAAGTTTAAGACTTAGCTATTCCCCTAAAACCTGTCCTTTGCCACAGTGAGCTGTTAATTCTGAGGTTTCTGTGAAGTCACTGATAACCTCAGGCAAGCTATCTACAAGGAAGAAAGCACAGCACAACAAATGATATACCTACCAATTGGTGAAAATTTCCTTCTGTATGTAAACCATAGGCGAGCACTTATATCAGACAACAGCTTAGATTTTTCTGTAATTAAATGTGAAATTACAATTAAATCACCATATCCCATCTAAAAATATCTGCCTTTGATTTCTGAGCCAGCAGCCAACTCATTTTCAAATAACCAGTCAATTCTATTGTAAGAGGGCAAGGGAAGTGCAGAGGAAACCCAATCTCATCTTAGCCACGTAATTTCAGCATTCCTCCTCACCTAGGTTTGGACCAGAACTACTGGCTGGGTGGTTCCTTGTCTCCCTCTCACTGAGCAACATGGGGTCACAGCCAAAAGACAAGGAATAGGAAAAGCAAGGATAACCTACTAGCAAGGCAATCAGCCCCTGCCTGAATGATGACAGTTGGTTGGATCTCTCATCGGTACCCGCTGTCCATTATCTAAAACTGGGGGGGGGGGGCACATGTGTGTGCATGTGCATATGTTTAACTAAAAGGGAGAGATCCCTGCTAAGCAAATTAAGTGTGTAAAAGTGTGTCCACACTACCTATTGCAACTGGCATCGTAATCTAAATGGATACAGAACATCACAAGTGCTTTTGTGTCTTTCTTCAAAGCATTTTTTGCATTGTGATCAGCCCCTTCCTACTTCCTCCTCTATGCTAGGGCCTCCAAAGAGGATCTCTCCTCAGATAAACAGAAAAAGCAGGGTTGACTCTCTCCAAGCTCAGGCTTCATCTGGGTGCTGGGTTGTTAGCAGTGTTAGGTGAAAAGGTCTTCCCCAATCTCTAAGTATATAAGGGTAGGGAAGAAATATCCCAGCCTCTTTCCCATCTAGCTGCAGTGGCTAAAAGTTCTATATGAGGTCAGAATACACCGAGACAGTAACAGTCAGTGGAAGATCGACAACTACAAGACTCCTTAGTGTCTGAGAGTTTCTGACAGCCATGGGCTGATTAGAAGTCCCCTAGGTGGCAGCGTTTTGAATCTAGACAGAAAAGGACACAAGGGAATGAGAAGTATGTAGCCCAGGCATTGCAGACTAAGTACTGGTCAGTGATACTAGGAGTGGGTGCATGGTTTATGAAACCCAAGGCTTACAGAATTCAGGGGCTCTCCTTTAAAGAGAAGAATAAAAATATATCTGACTTTTTCAAATTGTACCAACACTTAGGACCACATGAACTCCCCATGAACTCTTGGGGCCTTGGAAGGAACCTATGCAAGCAAGGGGTCTGAGGCTTGAACTCCTCTGGCTACAAGGTACATATATCTGCCTAAAAGTGCCATTAATGGTGACCAAAGTAACGTTCCACCAACCCGACAAGGAAAAATGGATAGGACCTTAACCTCGGGCACCCACCTCATTTGGGTTCTCACAGACAAATGCTACCAAACCTTACCCGTTTTGAGGAGATGCTGTTTCCCCAAGATCCATACCAGCTCATCTGTATCTGGAAATTCTTCTAGGTAGTCAGCAAAAATAGTAATCTGGTTTTCATACTTAGATAAAACTGAAAGAAAAGGAGAGAAACTCACAGCAAAATGTAAAGGAAGGTTTGCTTCTGTGGCTTACTGATTATTACCTCTGTCCTGAAGGTGGAAGGTCATTGGCTTGAATCACATGGAAGCAAATCCTTTTCTTTAAGGAACAAAGATACTCAGGAGGCCTCCAAGTCCCTTAGTAGAGGGCTTTCCTTTTGACTAGCTATATCTTTACCTCCCCTTTCTCATCGTCCCATTTGGCACCATCTCTGAATACTTAGTCGCAGTCATTTCAGAACCTTCCCGTCATGGGGTCTTTTTTTGTAAATAGCCACTTAGCTAGCTTGTCCTAAGCAAGAGTGTGTCGAGGTAATACGATAACACCTAATGTTTTCACACCTAACTCCTGCCCACGTCACAGGAAACACTGTGAGGTTTCAAGCGGCCAGTGGCTTTGGAAGGGGCTGTGACAAACGTGAAAGATAACACAGCTGTGAAAATGTAAGATTCCAGCTGGAAGCCCAGATGTTTTCACAGTACTCTTGTTTGCCATTTTATTCACATATGACTTCTGCAAAGAGGGATCTTGAAGCTGAAGATAAAACTAACTTGTTCTTGGGATTCACAGATGCCTGCGGTTCTCTCTCAAAATAAACCAACTGAATAAAACATAATTAAACATTGCAGTTCATGGGCCAGACTCTCAGAACTTAGGAGCACATAATGTGGGATGAGGTAAAATTCACTTTTGTACCACCTGTGGGGAAAGAGTCTGCTAAAAGAGTTAAGACTGACTTATGAAGGGGTCCTATCTCAAAAGTTCTCTTTAAGCAATTTTCGGAGAGAAAATAATATTGTAGGTGGTAAATAAGTTTCCAAGCTAGCCCACAAAAACCTATTTTAACCTGTAACCAGAGAAATCAAATTGATAGTATATTTCATAGTTCATACTTCAATGCACTGCAAGTTCAAAGCTAAGACATCCAACACACGCCTTCTCTGAGCTCTTGGAGGCTCCCCGGCTCCTATGGGGAAGGGAGCTCAGAGAGAGTAGGGGCCCTTTTGTGCAGCTCCAAGCAGCTGCGGGGACTCTCCCAAAGCCGTCCCTGAGAGCCCCATGGGAATAGTTTTCCTGTAAAAATGACATTGTGAGATATGTTTAACCCACTTCAAAGGAGGAATTGTTTTCTTTTGGCTTTGTTTTCTAAGGCAGGAGCATGTTGTTTTCATAGAAATAAGTGCTCCTAAATATAAATGTGTCCTATCTGATCATGAAAACAGGTTCACCTGCTCAAACTACTTGGTTGGAGGCTGAAGTTATACTGGGTATAATTTGTGCAAATTGAAATTACAATTTGTTTGAAGTTATACTTTTAGAAACACACTACCCAGGGATATTGCTTTTCTTGAAACTTACTACAGAAGCCCAATCTTTCAGGGATTTAAGTAGCTTTTCTGCTCAGGATGTTTTTCATCATTAAGGTTAGAGGCTCCAGCAGTATTTCAAATCTAAAGAGGTTAGAAATGAGGCAGTCATTTTGTTCCCCAGCAAAAGCTCATCACTGCCGAATCTGCCAGGGAACCTGTGCCGTCTTAGCCTTTCTTCCACTGGCCTCAGCCCCTGGCCCAGGCCCAGGAAATACCAGGCTAAAAATGACCACCCAGGTCAGGCCATCCCCAGGAGGTGGTGGACTGAGGTGGTGTAAGTCACACCATGTACCTTCCCACCCTACTCTCTACCCCTCAGAGGCAGAAGAAATCAGGTCAAAATGAACATCCAGTGTAGCCTAGAAACAGAGTCAGAAAATAAGGAGCTTGAGAGGAGTGCAGGAAAGGGGCAGCCTGTCTGGCATTCCCTTGGTGGGGGTGAGGAAGGGCGGCAATGGATGAACGTACAGCATGTATGCATATAAGCCTTGGGTCTTTTTTTAGTACTGGCCAACAACAACAACAACAACAACAACAACAACAACAACAACATTTCTCTATCGCCGACCCTGTCTCAGTGAGTCATGGCCCAGCCATCTGGTCAAATTAGTACAGCCCCTTCAAGCCTGTGAGAACTGTGCTGCTTCATTTGGGATGGCCCTGACAAAAATGGTAGCCAGAGAATTGTCCCCTTGCTCTTCAGCATTTCTCGGGCCAGCAAGAAGGTCGTTACTGTCTCTATTCTTCCTGATTCTCCCCTTAGAAGATGGACTCCCAGAATGCAGTGTGTCAGGCTACAGCCAGCCCCAGGTGAAGCCACGTGGATGAAGCAAATGAAAGCCAGCACAGAAGATAAGGTTAACAGAAGCGAAGAACGGTAACATGGGGAGGGTATATCCAGGGGAATATACCCTAGGAAAGGGGAATAGGTCATCCACAAGGAGAACTCAGAGCGATGAAGAAGCAAACTGGGACATCACCGAGGTGCAGAAGTGAAGTCGCATTTCCAACAGAATCACTTCTGACTAACACAGTCCTTTTTAAAGGATAAAGGATATCTTTATCTTGTCTTAAAAACAAGAAACAAGACATCAGCCCCATCTGAGTTCCTGCCCTTTCAGCCTGTTGAAAGAGATAGGGACTATACAGGCAGAGTTACAAAGACCGCAGCTGGGTGGACCAAGAATCTGCTTCTACAAGGTCTGATGAACAACAGGCTTAACTCTGTTCCATTTTACTTTAATAATGATTATTGCACTGAAGTCTCTGCTGGGTTGGCTTAGTGGTCAGCTAATAAATGAACAAAGACTTCCTTAAACTCCTGGAAACAGCAAGTTTCCCAATCTTGGCCAAGAGGCTCTGTGTACATGTTGGGACATGCTTCAACACTCAGCCAGGCAGGTGATAACTGCCTTAGTCTTCCCTTGTGCAGAGTTTGGGATCAGTCAGAGTGAAAGCTTAGAGCCCCCTCAGGTCTTTCCTGAGCACGTACACAACACTGGGAATGCATGCAGCCCTGAGTATGCAGATAGTCTTCTAGATTCCCAGGGGTATGTCCAAATTTTTCAAGCTCCAAGACATGCTATTCCTTAGCTTTTTCTTTTAAGCTTTTTGGTTATCTACTGCCTCAGGCAGCCATGAAGTTAATCAGTTGCCTCTATAATGGTTTTCTTATTTTATCATTTTATTTTTAATTGAAGTATAGATGACATACAGTATTATACTAATTCTAGGTGTACAACACAGTGATTTGACAATTTATACATTACTCAGTGGTCAGCACAATAAGCGTAGCCACCCTCTGTCACCATATAAAATTATTACAATATTATTGACTATATTCCCTATGCTATACTTTCAGTCCCCATGACTTATTTATTTTATAACTGGAAGTTTATACTTCTTAATCCCCATCAACTATTTTACCCATCCCCTCACCCACCTCCCCTCTGGCAACCACCAGTTTGTTCTCTGTAATTATGAGTCTGTGCCTGGTTTGTTTGTTTGAAAGGAGGAATTGTTTTCTTTTGGCTTTGTTGTTGTTTAGATTCCACATTATATCATACCTGTCTTTCTCTGCCTGACTTATTTCATTTAACATAATACCCTCTAGATCCAACCATGTTGTCACAAATGGCAAGATTTCATTTGTTTTTATGGTTGAGTAATATTCCATTACACACACACACACACACACACACACACACACACACACAATCTTCTTTATCCTTTCATCTACTGATGGACAGTTGGGTTGCTTCCATATCTTGGCTAGTGTAAATAATGCTATAACAAACATAGGGGTACATATATCTTTTCTAATTCGTGTTTTTGTTTTCTTCAGGTAAATACCCAGAAATGGAATTACTAGATCGTATGATATTCCTATTTTTAATTTTTGAGGAACCTCCATACTGTTTTCCATGGTGGCTGCACCTCTAATAGTTTCATATATATATAAAAAAAAAAAAGCCCCTGCCCCTCCAAGTCAGGCAAATAAATACAGTCTTGCAAGTGGGGTCTTCCAAGGAACCATCAGAAAGATCAAATAATGACAGTTCTCTAAAAATGAGGCTTGGGGTGCCTGGGTGGCTCAGTTGGTTAAGCACCTGCCTTCGGCTCAGGTCATGCATGATCCTGGGGTCCTGGGATCAAGCCCCACGTCAGACCCCCTGCTCAGCAGGGAGTCTGCTTCTCTCTCTCCCTCTGCCCCTGCCCCTCCCCCTGCTCATGCTCTCTATCTCTCTTTCTCTATCTCTCTCAAATAAATAAACTTTTAAAAAATAAAATAAAAATGTGGCTTTACAGGAACTTCAACCCCATTCTGTGTCCTACAATGGCTGTCAGGCTACTGGCTTTCCCTGTGATTGGAGGCTATACATTCTCAAGGCTCCTCTAGGGCTGGAGAGCAAGGGATGGGCATAGGGCAAGTGAAAACACCACAAAGCTCACTATTCTTACCAAAACGCAGCTGCTTTTCTTGAATAAATACTCCCCAGATCGCTGCAAGCCTTTGGTGAATGTCCACAGTTCTGAAAATGTTGATTCTGACCATTTTTGCCAGTTTTTTCCATTGTTAGACTAGATAGACTTTTCAGAGGCCCTCACTCTGCCATTTCTGCTATGTCTTACTTTAATACATTTTCCAGTCATTGACTAGATTTCTAAGGGTTATTTCATAAAATTGCAAGCAAATGAGAAAATGGCTTTGAACGACACATCTTCTAATAGGGCTTACCAGAGACACTTGTACATGACGGCTCCTAGATTCTGTGGGGCTTGTGTCCCACAAACCAACACAAATTCTCTAAACTGAAATGTCATGGTCACAGAATCTCAGGGCCAGAAGGGGCCGAGATACCACAGCATATCTTCCTTGTAGGCCACCTGATTCCAAAGGCATGCCAGGATATGGCTGATTCCAGAACAGCCTTCTCAGCAGTACATATATATTTAACATATCACATAACAGCTTCAAAAACATAAGAAAATGTCCGTGGAAGATGGGTATGGTAAGAGTCGAATATTCATTAATACATTCATTCCGTAAACTTTTACTGAGTACCTACTATGTGCACAGAGGCTAAAACATTACTGAGCTGTAGCATCCATCCTCCAAAAGCTTTTAATCTAGTGGAGAGGATAGGTCTGGGAACAACTAATAACAATAAGTACTATAATAAAGGAAAGTGATGTAATGTACAGCATAGGGAATACAGTCAATAATATTGTGATAATTTTGTACAATGACAGATGGTAATTAGCCCTACCAAGGTGATCATTTCATAATATATCAAAATATCAAAAAAAATCAAAATACTAGGTTGTACACCTGAAACTAATAGATCATTGTGTGTCAAGTATAACTCCCTAAAGAAAGAAAGTGATGTGGAAAGCAACAAATGATTAATTCCAACTGGGGGTGAGTGGGCCTTCCACAACTTAGAGAAGGTGGTATCTGAGCTGAGCCCTAATGGAAATAAGATATAAGTGGGAAGGGGGAAGGGAAGAAATTCCTGGTTGAGGGAACATTAAAAGGATTTGGCAAGCAACTGAATGTGGGGTGGGGTTGGGGGGGAGAGAGAGAGATACAGGGAGAGAGGGAGGGAGAGAGACAAAAATAACTTGCAGTTTGCAAGTGTGGATGATTAAATGGGAGCAGAAAAACATGATGTGGGGTACGGAGATAAAGTGTGATCTAGCCAGAACCTGTAGGACTCATGGGTTTGGTTGATAAAAGGAGGGGGGTAAAAAAAAAAAAAAAGTGGAGGAAGTCAACCTGCGTGGGGATTGTGACAAGGGACATGGTAGACAGCAGGTAGATTAGCAGAGCCTCGGGAGGCAGGTGGAATTCAAAACAACACAGCTCAGCCTAAAATGTGCCTTCACCCCCTTCCTCCTGGGTCCACTCAGTGTTCTGGTCTCGCCAGCCTCTGCCCATCCAGGCACACACCCTGCCCCATCTGCCATTTCTCTTCCTCCCACTGCCCTGCTTTCCTGATAACCAAGAACCTAGAAAACAGAGAACTGGACAACAATTCTCGTCATTTCAAGGGGGACTGTCATGTCCCAAACTGCAAGTTTTCTTGAATGTATTCAGGAAGTCAAATCCTAGCGATGCTGGGTTGTCAAATAGTGCGAAAGACGTGAATGATTTCTCTACAGACCAGTATAAACTCTGGCACCCCAAGAAAACATTTATCATTTTAGACTTACAATATAGAATCTTAACCGAAGGGTTAGGATTCAGCTAGACTTTATGACTTTAGGAGATTCTATTGAGCTGACTGGTGCTGGTGGTGGGGGGGTGCAGGAGGCCGCACCTCACAAATTTCAGGGCAAATTCAGCAAAGGGATAACCAGTCCAGTTGGCAAGGGGCCATTGTTGAGTGACTGACAAATGATAGCACCCTTTACAGCTAGAAAAATCAACTGGGCCATAAATAACTTGGCCTCACAAAATACATTTCTTACAGATTTCAGTCAATTCATCCTACTGACAATGGCAGCAAGAATCCAATGAAATGCAAAATTGGACTCTTTGGTTTTCCTTTAAAGTGATTCTTTTGGGGGCGCCTGGGTGGCTCAGTCAGTTAAGCGTCCAACTCTTGATTTTGGCTCAGGTTGTGATCTCAGGGTCATCAGATTAAGCCCCATGTGTGGCTCTGTGCTCAGTGGGGAGTCTGCTGGAGATTCTCTCTCTCCCTTTCCCTCTCTCTATCCCTCCCCCGCCGCTCTAAAATAAAAATGAGTAAATCTTTAAAGTGATTCTTTTGAAAAACTTGTTGCTTCTTTAAGTATATTTTTGTTGTTGTTCTCACTTAAGGACAAATTATTGTCTGCTATCTGCTGACTGAAATGCATTTAGAAACATCCATGAGGGAATGGGATTCCATGCACGAACTGGTAACGAATGCACCTAACACACAGATCACTGCACCTCTAAATTGCTGCCCCTTTTTGCTTTTGATAAGGTAACTCTGCTCTTTTTGGAGAGATCTATTTTTCAGAAGAATAAAAAGATGCCATTTTGGTGAGGCTTATCTTCGTTGATAAGACAGAGAAGGCAAGACATTGGATGGATGGATGGATGGATGGATGGATGGATGGATGGATGGATGGATGGATGAATGGATGGATAGATGGATGGGTGGATAAAAAATATTTGACTGGCTTTATAATTCAAGACTTGAGGCAACTATCCCACAAACTGAGGTGAGAATCACCTTGATTACTTATCAACAGGTTTTGTTGTTAAGACTCAATCTACTAAGTGCAAAGTGTGGGTGCCGTCATGCAGTTGGTCCAAAAAAAGTCCCTGTGGTATTGCATCTTTGATTTTGGACAGTTTCCAAACCAAAAGAATAGGAATACTCAAATATAGGGCTTATGATTCATGTAGGAAGCAAGATATCATGAAAATATTTAGCAAAAATGAGGAATATATCAAATAATTTTTCTCTAACATAAAAAAATGTGGAGCCACCTGGGTGGCTCAGTTAAACGTCAGACTCCGGATTTCGGCTCAGGTCATGATCTCAGGGTCGTGGGATCAAGCCCCAGGTTGGGCTCTGCACTGGGCGTGGAGCCTGCTTAAGATTCTCCCTCTCCCTCTCCCTCTGCCCCTCCCGCCCCCACACATGTGCATACCCTCTCTCTCTCTCTCTAAGAAAAAAATGTGGGGTTTTTTTTTGGCAGGTGTAGAAAAGGAGGAATCGCTCCTCACCACTCTTAAAAATAGCTCTAGCCTAGGAAACCTAAAGTTTAGGTTCTAGTCCTACCCTGCCACTAACTAGCTATGTGACCTTGAAGAACTTAACTGCACTTCTTTGGGCCTTAGACTCTCCATCTATAAAATGAGCAGTGTGTTTTTCAAACAGCACATTGTAACTCCTCAGCAGGCTGTGAAATCTACACAGTGGGTCGCAGCCAGCATTTTTTAAAAATGAAATTAAATAGAACGGAAAAATATTAGAACATATCACATGTAATAAGGATTAATATCATTTCATGAGACTTGTTTGTGTGTATATAAACTGGGTGGCAATATACAATATATTTCCCATTGTATTGTTGAATCAAAAAAGTTGGAAAGCCAGTGGTCTAGACCTACACTGTCCATACGGTAGCCACTAGCTACATCCAGCTGCTCACACTTAAACTGATTAAAATTAAATACAACTAAAATTCAAGTGACTCAGTTGCACTAGCCCCATTTCAAGCACTCGATAGCCACATGTGGCTAGTGGCTACCATAGTGGACAGCACAGCTATAGGATAGTTCCATCATCACAGCAAGTTCTATTGGGCTGACCTATCCTAACAACCTACCTATGGTTCTGGAGGCGGTAGAGGTAGGGTGGGTTGTTAGGAGGGGTACCTCAAGCTCTGGGGAAAGAAGATGGGTTTACTTGTCTCTTTCTTTTAAGAGAGTCTGTATGTGAATTTCTAAATAAGTGAGCCAACAATTACTTACTAACTTCTGTACTTGGTTCTGTGAGGGATACAGAGGATGTATCCTCAGAAACATTCACTAAATGTTAAATGAGCAATTGAAGGCATCATAAAAGCATAGTATCTAAAGATATGAGCCTTATGTCCATGAAAAATCTAACAATAAAAGGCAATGCATAAGCAAGTGTTGATAATAACTGAATGCTAGCAAAATCCAGAAGAGGGGGAAATCAATGAGCATTAGAGCTATCAGGAATGATTTCGAAGAGGACATGGGATTTTAACTGGTGCTTAAATGATTGCTTCAACTAGGATGAACAGAGATAAGACAGGAGAACATTCCAGATTAGGGGAATACTATGAAGTATGTGTGTGTCAGAGAGGGGGCTAAGTTCTGGAGAATACTGGGCAATGAGATTAGAGAGAGGCCCGGGACTGGATGGTAGAGTCCAAGTCACAGCCAAGCAATGGACAGCTTTCAGAGCGCTTTCACATGATCCTTGAGGCAGCCTCTTGAGATCTTTGCCAGGGCAAAGATCATTACTTCCAGTTTAGAGTTGAAGGAACTGAGTTTCAGGGAGCTGATGAGACTTGCCCGGAGTCATATTAGCTAGTGAGCAGTATAACCAGGATTCAAACCAAGTTAACCTTTCCATCCGGTATTCTTCCCACTCTGCCTTGCTGTTAAAAGCTGCGTCCAAGGCGTTGGAGACAAGGGACAGCAATGAGAAAGTTGTTGTAATAATCCAGACATGAAGTGGTGAAGGCCTGGCCTAAGGTGGCAAGAAATCAGATGCTCTGGTTATATAACATACTATAAAAGAAACTGACAATGCAGTACCCACTGTTTATAGGGCAGAGTAAGTGTAGACAGTCCAAGGTTAGAAGAGTATAATTATTTTTTTTGGTGTAATTATTTTTAACTGGAAGTGATCTAAACTACTCCGAAGGAATAAATATTAACAATATAATTCATATACTGTGTCCAGATTTTTCCAGACAGCTGAAGGCAATGTTTTGGACACGGTTCCTAAGCAAACAACTCTTTATGTGTCTATGCATTTTTATGAGCCATTTCTGTCTTGCTAGTGCTTCCTTCCTCCGTCAGTTTCAATGTTCATTTCTCAGAACTAATTGGTCATATGATCTCTTTACCTCATCTAGATTTCCAGTGAGAAAGGACTAGTGCAAAAAGGTCAAGGAGCTACAGGCCTTGAAGTTTTTCCACACTATTTAGTAAAAGTAATTACTGGCAATTAATTAATAATAATTTACTAAGAAGATACTAAAATACACAATTACCAGACTAATCTTAACGGATCTCTTCACTTTTGTCATTGAGCTGCTCAAGAACTTGCTCGGGCTTCCAAGATTGCTCCAACTGATAGGAATCAAATATGAACTCATCAGCCTGGAATTTAAGGCTCTCTCCAATATGGCCACCTTCTACATTTATATTTGTCCTCCACTGCTCATTATTCCTTCAGGAGATCTACTCTTTTTGGCCAGAAGAAACCATATGATACATTGGAGGCTCTCTGCTCATTCATGTCCTACTTATATTTCAGTCCCACCTCAAATGCTACTTTCTCTATGAACCCTTCTTCAACTTTCCCACCAAGAAGTACTTTTCCCTTCTTCTAAGCTTCTACAGTCCCTTATTTTTATCTCTTTTATGGCACTGGGCACTTTGTTCTCTAGCTTATTATTATTTGCAGGCACGTCATCTCTCTGCTATTGGAACAAACTCCCATGTCAGTCCACGTAGTGCTTATCTCCATATCCCCTAAAGCTCCAACCATAGGGCTTTGCAAAAAGTTGTCCCCTAAGGCCCATCAAATGTTTATGGAATGAATGGGCACACTGACAAAAGTCTAAAAGCTGGTTTAGGGGCGCCTGGGTGGCTCAGATGGTTAAGCGTCTGCCTGCGGCTCAGGTCATGATCCCAGGGTCCTGGGATCGAGCCCCGCATCGGGCTCTCTGCTCGGCGGGGAGCCTGCTTCTCCCTCTCCCTCTACTGTTCCCCCTGCTTGTGCTCTCTCTGTCAAATAAATAAATAAAGCCTTTTAAAAAATAAAATAAAAGCTGTTTTATACCTTTATACAAACATCAATTTAACAATCCTTTGCGGAGTACCTACCATATGACCGACATTGTACTAGGCCTTGCGGATGGTCACATGTGTTAAGCAATCCCAAGTCTAACGGGAAGAGAGAAAGAAAGAGAGTTCATTTTTATGCGGTATGGTCAGTGTTTGCACGGGGGAGCTAAGGAAGCACAGCAGAGGACCATCTCAGATGTTCCTAGGGTACAGAGAAGGCTTGGGGAAGAGAGGTGATGACAGGACAGCCTTAAATGGTCAGAGTTAAGCAAATAGGGTAGGGGAAGGATGTTCCAGGCAGAGGAGCAGCTTGGATCAAAATGCCAAGGGCTGAGAGACTGTGGAATGGTGGGGCCACGTGGAGACTGTTAGGGGTTGAGGCTGGAGAGGCAAACAAGCCTAGGAGATGTTGGCCTTGGAAGCCTTGCTAAGGCTCCTGGACTTAACCCAGGCTTCATGGAGCCCCTGGACGCTTTCAAACACTCAGGAGGAAGTCTGGGTATCTCACCATGAGCAGAATAGAAACAGGGCAACAAGTAATTGCCTGTAATGCCAATCTTAGCTGTTGGCTTGTAAACATTATTAAATTAACTTCTGTTGAAAAAAAAAAAAACAAACCTGAAGTGACCATCTTTGTCAGGGAAGGGGTTAAGGTGGGTCTCTGTCTTGGGGCATGCTCACTGGTACAGCACAATGGGAGAAACTCTCGAGTCCTTTCCAGGAACAGTAACTCTTCATTTAGGGAGGGCACTTGCCCAGTTTTTGCCTCTGTTTACAATCACCTCACCCGCTTCCAAGACCACGGGAATTTTCCCCATACCCTTTCAACATCACACTTCATTAGTAAACATTGCCAGCAGACATATGATGTTTAAAAATTCTTTACCTTTGATGTCATGTGAAATTATACTGCCAGAGTTAAGTTTTTGGATTGCATAAAATTATACATGTACCTTCACTTTCAAAACAAGAGTTGTATTCCAAGTTAACCCTAGGGCAAATTTCTGTAAAGTGTACTTCAGTTTCCAAAATTATTTTGTCATTATTTGAGCCACGTTGCCCCCCAAAAAAGACAGCTTTACTCCATCTAAAAAAGATGCAGCTTGCAATAAAATGGCTCCTCATCCCTGACACACGCTCTATGTACCAGACACCAGGAAAATAGATATCTATCTACTGAAAAGCATGAAAGACCCAGCCCACCAACCACAGCAAAAATACTCTCCAGTATCTGCCAGGCAGAAAAATCTTGATCTGCTAAACAAAACACAGATCCATTGTTAACTCCTAAAGTGGGGTTTCTTATAAGATGCTCAGCCATCAGTTCTTTCATTAATACTAAGTTAACTTATTCTAAGTTAAAAATGTCTTTTTATTGCACCTACCCTGGCGACTCCACCCCTAGGTTTATGGCCAAGAAAAATGAGTGCCGGTGTCCACTGAAATATATGGTCAAAAATGCTCATAGCAGCTTTATTCATAATATCCAAAACCTAGAAACTATCCAAGTGTCTATCAATGGGGTGCTATTAACACAGTGTTAGTGTTCTCCCCAAATTCATATGTTGAAGCCCTAATCCCCAGTAAGATGGTATTTGGCGGTGGGCCCTTTGGAAGGTAATTAGGTCATGAGGATAGAATCCCCGTGAATGGGATCAGTTCCCTTATAAGGAGAGACACCAGAGAGATGATCTCTCTCCATCGTGCGAGGACACAAGAAGAAGGTAGCCATTTGCAAGCCAGAGAGACCTCACCAGATACCAAACCTGCTGGTGCCACGATCTTGGGCTTCCCAGCCTCCAGAACTGTGAGAAATAAATGTTTGTTGTTTAAGCCATCTGGCCTATGAAGTTTTGTTACAGCAGCCTGAACGGACTAAGACAAGGAGGATGGATCAACTGTGGTGAAACATTCATAATAATGGTACACAGCAACAAAAAGGAACTAATATTATGTACAAAACACAGATGAATCTCACAGACATGTTAAACAAAAGAAGCCAGACACAAAATAGTACATACAATATGATTCTGTTTATATAAAATCTGAAATCAGGCAAAACTAATCTATGATGATAGTGGTCAGTATAGTTGTTACCTTTGGGAGGTGGTGTTGGCTGGTGGGAGGAGGTAAAACGGAAACTTTGGAGCAGCAGAGGTGGGGGAAGAAGTGTCCTTTATCTTGATCTGGCTGGAGGGTGCACATACATAAAATTTCACTGAGCTGTATGCTTAAGATTTGTGTACTTAACTGTATGTAAACAATACCTCAATTCAAGAAAAGAGAAAATGGTAAGTCTCTATACGGGATTTATTTCTGGTACAGATTGGCAGTACAGATCAAAATTATGCTAACAACAAAATATTCTTTGTTATCAGGAGCAGAGATATAGTAATTTCTACCCCCCCCCCAACACACACACATCAAATCCAAGTGAAAGTATTTTGGGGCTTCAGATATTATTAAATGTAGGGCTAATTTACTGGATTTTTCAACTTCTAGCATTCCAAAATGCTCTCTATTTTGCAGGCTCACTTTGATTACAAATTCCCAAATTTATTAATTCTTCTTTTCTACTATAGCATTAGCTGGTCTTCATCCGAGAAATATATTGAATTTTCCCCCATCTTAGTGGAAGAAAGTATAGTAGACTGAAGAAAACTCTAGCTTATGAATTAGAAGAGCCAGGTTCTATTTCTGCTCTCCTTTTGCTAAGCAAGTCACTTTGGGTTACTCTTTTAAACTAAGATTCCCTTTCCTTACCCATAAAATGTAGATAATACCTTCCCCATGGGCTATAGTGAGGATCAAATGAGAGAATGGATGTAAAAGTGCTTTGTAAACTTTAAGTGAGTGTTAATAACCCCAAAGCTAAGTGTTTCATTAGAACTTGTGCCTGGTCGTGGCCAAGAGAAAATGTACTTAAATTTCAAAGCTTGTACTTTAGTTTCGCACATCTTACATTTCACCAGAGAGTTAGGATCAGCAAGTGCACTCACATTCTAACATCTCTGAAAAGTTGAAACAATTCCATGATAATAAATACTGAAAATAGATGTGTACAGGGAAGTAGGATGAATAACTGTTTCTTTCCTTTTCCCAATTATGATTTTGAAGTGTATCTCTAGCCATGTAATTTCCATTATATTCAGTTCATACTTCTAGAACTTTGAACTGCTTCTGCAACGCTCATGCCATAGTTCCCCCTCTCTGTTATGAATTTCACAATAACTGTCCCTAAAGGCCGTTCCCATTTCTACTTTCTGCCATCCATCGTGACCACGATAGCAAAATTTAAAAATACTCCCCACTCTGAGCTCCTTGTCAGAGACCTGAGTACTCCTCGTCACAGAGCCCCAAATAGAAAGTGCCTTTTCTTAAGTGTCACCTTTTGATGTTTGTTCCTCTGATGACAGGAAGTGATATAGGCCAGAGTTGCCTCAAAATGCTTCCTGTCACCAACTATTCTTTCCAGCGGATCCAGCAGGAAATGTCTGATTGGAGAGTCATGCAGTGTGAAAGGAGCTTGACAGAAGGAAAAACCAGGGTGATTTGGTTTCAAGGGCCCCAGTGGTTCCTGTTCCTGGAGATTTTGTTCTTAGTCCCACAGTTAAGTTCTCCAAATTAGAGCAAACCTACAGATAAACAAAACAGACTAGAGAAGGTAAACCCTGAAGTTTTCAGGACCCTTGAGAAGCATTCCCTTCAGCTATCGAGTCCCAGTCTTTCGTGAACCTTCTGAGCTAGGGGATAAAAGCTGATTTTATAAAAGTAGATTGACAGCAGCAAGAAGGGCCAGCTGATAAGGAAACAGAGTATCATAAAAAGCTAATATGGATTCACATATACACACATACACAAAGACTAAATGGTCTGGGACCATGCAGTGCAGGGACAACCATTAAATCACA
This sequence comes from Callorhinus ursinus, assembly GCF_003265705.2. Taxonomy (NCBI): domain Eukaryota; kingdom Metazoa; phylum Chordata; class Mammalia; order Carnivora; family Otariidae; genus Callorhinus; species Callorhinus ursinus. The sequence continues at coordinate 6,382,381 of NW_027397127.1, forward strand.
TTTCAACAGGCCTTAGAATACCACTGCATTATAGCATATAATAACTTATAGTCATAACAATGATCCTCACTCAAAAAATTAGATTATGTCCATAAATGCTGTATAAGAAATCAGAGGAGTAAATTGCTTCTTGGTTGGGTTATTCCCCCCCCCCTTTGGAAAATTCCATTCACGATTGTTAAAATGTTAAAGGCTTATGGTGCTTCGAGGGAATCATGAGCCATTTGGAAAATTGGTTACTCAAAATGCCTTTTTCCCAGAAAGAGTGAGGTAACTGAGGTTCTACTTTAGTCGGTAAGATGAGATGAATGCTGATGGTATAACAGACCCAAGTGTTATCAGGAGGTCAGAAAAAGGAGATGAGCCTGGGATAGCATAATCAGAGAAGGATTCATGGAGGAGGCAGGGCTCAGAGCTGGGTTTACTTTGAAGTCTCTCTCCATCCAAAGCCTGGTTCTGCCTTTTTTATGGCTACCCTTAAGCAGTCCTGCCAGGGTCTCAAGTTTAGAGTCACTAAACAAGACGGGCACGTACTGCATGGAGCACTGGGTGTTATATGCAAACAATGAATCATGGAACACTACATCAAAAATTAATGATGTATTGTATGGTGACTAACATAACATAATAAAAAAAAGAATAGTTTTAAGGGAAATGTAATGATAGTGAATAAAGAGAAAAATGGGATGCAGATCCTGTATCATAAAGGAGTTTGCTAAGGCTTCAACGTCTGAATAAGCAGAGCCTCTGGTACGGGCAGCAATTGCGGCAAGCAGCAAATAATTTGTGGGATCCACGGATGGGGTACCATCTGTACTCTGAAATTACTGGAAAAGCAAGGTGTAACAAAGAATTTTTACTTGATAGTCTACTTTTATTTAGTATATAGAAGTATACCAGTGGGAAAATAGAAAACATTACTGAAAGAAATTAAAGATGATACAAATAAATGGAAAGAGATCTGTGTTCGTGGGTTGAAAGACTTAATATTGTTAAGATATCCATATTACCCAAAACAATCTACAGATTCAACACAATTCCTCAAAATCCCAACGGCATTTCTTGCAGAAATAGATAAATTCATAAGGAATCTCAAGGAATTCCAAAGAGCCAAAACGATTTTTAAAGAGAAGAACAAAGGATTCACACTTCCTTCATTCAAAACATATTTCAAAGATACAGTAGTCAAAACACTTTGATACTGGCATAAAGATAAACAAATTGACTAAGAGAATAGGCTAGAAAGCTCAGAAATAAACCGTTGTATATATGGTCAAATGGTCTTTGACAAGGGTACCAAGACAACTCAAGGAGAAAAGGACAGTCCTTTTGACAAATGGTAGTGGGAAAACTGGATATCCACATGCAAAAGAAAGAAGTTGGACTCTTATCATACACCATATTCAAAAATTAACTCAAAATGAATTAAAGACCTAAACATAAGGGCGCCTGGGTGGCTCAGTTGGTTGGGCGACTGCCTTCGGCTCAGGTCATGATCCTGGAGTCCCGGGATCGAGTCCCACATCGGGCTCCTTGCTCAACGGGGAGTCTGCTTCTCCCTCTGACCCTCTTCCCTCTCGTGCTCTCTATCTCTCATTCTCTCTCTCTCTCTCAAATAAATAAATAAAATCTTAAAAAAAAAAGACCTAAACATAAGATCTAAAAGTATAAAACGTCTAGAAGAAAACATAGAGGAAAAGCTTCCTGACGTTGGATGTGGCAATGACTTCTTGGATATTGCACCAAAAGGACAAGTAACAAAAGCAAAAAACAACAAACAAATGGGACTGCAGCAAACTTCAAAACTTTTGTGCATTAAAGTACACAATCATCACACTGAAAAGGAAGCCTATGGAATGTGAGAAAATATTTGCAAATAATATAGCCATTAAGGGATTAATATCTGGAACACATAATGAACTCCTACAACTCAAAGACAAAAATCAAATAATCCAATCTTTTAAAATGGACAAATGACTTGAATAGACACTTCTCCCAAGATGATATATGAATAACCAACAAGCATATAAAAAATGCCCAACATCATTAATCATCAGAGAGACGTACATTAAAACTTCAATGATGTGGAATAAAAGGGGTAGCACAGAGGACAAGCGGGGAAGGGAGGGAAAACTGAATGGGAAGAAACCAGAGAGGGAGACAAACCAGGAGAGACTCTGGACTCTGGGGAACAAATTGAGGGTTACAGAGGGGAGAGGGTTGGGAGGATACGGTAGCAAGGTGATGGGCATTAAGAAGGGCATGTGATGTGATGAGCACTGGGTGTTATACACAACTAGTGAATCATTGAATACTACATCAAAAACTAATGATGTATTATATGTTGGCTAATTGAACATAATAAAAAATAAAAAAAAACTTCAATGAGCTATCACCTCATACCCATTAGGATGGCTATGGAAAATAACAAGAGTTATCAAGGATATAGAAGAGTTGGAAGCCTTGTACACTGTTGGTAGGATTGTAAAATGGTGCAACCACAATGGGAAACAATCCTGGAGGTTCCTCAAAAAATAAAAAATAGAATTGCCTTATGATCTGGCAATTCCATTTCTGGGTATACATATTCAAAAGAACTGAAATCAGGGTCTTGAAGAGATATTTGAACATCCATGTCCATAGCAGCATTATTCTCAGTAGCCAAGAGGTAGAAACAATCCCAATGTCCATTAGTGGATGACTGAATAAACAAAATGTGGTATATATGTATAAATGTACAATAAAATATTATTCAGCCTTAGAAAGGAAGGAAATCCTGTCATATGCTTCAACATGGATGAACCTTGAGGACACTACACTCAGTGAAAAAAAAAGCCAAAGAAGGACAAATACTGTATCATTCTACTTTACATGAGATATCAAAACTAGTCAAACTCATAGAAATGGAAAGTAGAATGGTGGCTGCCAGGGACTAGAAAAAAAGTAAGTTGCTGTTTAATGGGTACAGAGTTTCAAATTTTTAAGATGAAAAAGTTCCGGAGATCTATTTCATGATAATTGAATATATTTAACAGTACTAAACTATACACTTAAAATAAGAGAGTAATTTTTATGTTATGTGCTTTTTACCACAGCGTAAAAACAGTCAAAAAAAAAAAAAAAGAAGAAGAAGAAGAAGTACACCAATGTGGGTAGGAGTCAGTGATTTTATCCATTCTTAACTAGGTTTTTACAGTGAGAAAGGCTATAATTAACAGAACTCATGTTTTAAGTAACCCCTTATACGTCTTCTGGTTCCAAGAAAAGACAGAATAAACACTTTCTTTATTCTTCCCAATAAACATGGCTAAAACACTGAACATTATATATATATATATAATATATACCGAACACTGGACATTATTTTATACATATATATATATATACACTATATATATATATATTAATATCATTAATATCATGTAATATTTGTATATGATATAGCTTTGAAAGGTAGAGAGAAGATAGTCTGGCTAGGGACCTCAAGACCCAAGTAAGTTTTCTGGGTCTTGTTTTTGAGTAATGCATCCTGGACCCAGTGATGGAGAAGCCAGCCACCCAGAAGTACCAATGGGTCCAGACAAAAATAGACCCCAAAAAAGCTCTAGCCAAAGGAATACAAAGTGGTAGCCTAGCAAGATAGAAACCTTTTATTTTTTTTAAGATTTATTGATTTATTTGAGAGAGAGAGCGAGAGAGAAGGGGAAGGGGCAGGGGAAGAAGGAGAGAATCCTCAGGCAGACTCCCCAATGAGGCACAGAGCCCTGACATAGGGCTCGATCCCAGGACCCTGAGATCATGACCTGAGCTGAAATCAAGAGTCGGACACTTAATTGACGGAGCCACGCAGGTGCCCAAGGCAGAAACCTTTTAGATAATAACTTCTGTACTCTAGCCAAGCACCACAGGAAAAAAAAAAAAAATGTGGCCCTACCCCACACCCATCAGCAAAGGCCAAGTGCAGAGCCTAGACTTCCAACTTCAACTGGCAGTAAACAGTCACACACCCACCTCCCCCTCTCTTTGAGGTGGGTTCAGAAGAGGCTTAGTGGGCATCTGGTACTTTCATCCCTGCCAGGCAGTAATGAAGCCCCCAGAACATGATGGAGAAGGAGGCCATAAGCAATAGCAAGATGTTCTTCTCTCTCCAAGCCAGGGTTCTGTCAGCAGAGGTCTAGTGGGGAGCGTGAAATTCTACCCCTGCCCAGTAATAATGAGATGCCCCTATTCCTACCCTAGTATCAATGAATGGTGAATGGGAAACCTTGAATCCCACCTCCCTCTGGCCATAATGAAGCTATGCCTCCCATCCTTTCATCAGAGCAGTCTCAGAGCAGATATGCTAAAACAGAAGACTGAAATAAGATCCAGAGTCTCATAACATAATACTCAAAATGCCCAGGATACAACAGAAAATTCCTCATACAAAAAGCCAGGAGTATCTCAAGTTGAGTGAGAAAAGACAATCAATAGAAACCAACAGTGAAGGGCGCCTGGGTGGCTCAGATGGTTAAGCGTCTGCCTTCAGCTCAGGTCATGATCCCAGGGTCCTGGGATCGAGTCCCGCATCGGGCTCCCTGCTCCTTGGGAGCCTGCTTCTCCCTCTGCTTCTCCCTCTGCCTCTCTCTCTCTCTGTCTCTCATGAATAAATAAATAAAATCTTTAAAAATAAATAAATAAATAATAAAGAAAGAAATAAAGAAACAGTGAGATAATACATATACTGGGCTCAACCAAGAAAAATTTTTTAATTAAGTTTTTATTTTAATTCCAGTATAGTTAACATACAGTGTTATATTAGTTTCAGGTGTACAATATAGTGATTCAACACTTCCATACATCACCTGGTATTCATCACAACAGGTGCACTCCTTGATCCCCATCACCTAGTTCACCCACCCCTCCACCCACCTCCCCTCTGGTAACCACCAGTTTGTTCTCTATAGTTAAGAGTCTGTTTCTTGGTTTCTCTCTCTCTTTTGTTTTCCATTGCTCATTTGTTTTGTTTCCTAAATTCCACATATGAGTGAGATCATATGGTATTTGTCTTTCTCTGACTTATTTTGCTTAGCATAATACTAGCATTATCCTATACTCTAGTTCCATCCATGATGTTGCAAATGGCAAGATTTCATTCTTTTTCATGGCTGAATAATATTCCATTATATATACTAAACAAACATATACATGTATATACATGTAAAAATATATATATATATATATATATATATAAAATTTCTTTATCCATTCATCTGTTGATGGACACTTGGGCTGCTTCCATATCTTGGCTATTGTAAATAATGTTACTATAAACATAAGGGTGCATGTATGCCTTTGAATTAGTGTTTTTGTATTTTGGGGTAAATACACAGTAGTGCAGTTACTAGATCATAGGGTAGTTCTATTTTTGACTTTTAAAAAAGATTTTATTTATTTATTTATTTTAGAGAGAGAGTGGGCAAGCAGGGGGAGGGGCATTGGGGATGGAGAGGGAGGGAGAGGGAGAGAATCATAAGCAGACTCCGCGCTGAGTGCGGAGCCTGATGCAGAGCTCAATCTTACGACCCTGAGATCATGACCTGAGCTGAAACCAAGAGTCAGACATTTAACCGAATGAGCCACCTAGGCTACCCTCTGTTTTTAACTTTTTGAGGAAACCGCTTACAGTTTTCCACAGTGGCTGCACCAGTTTGCATTCCCACCAATGGTGCATGAGTGTTCCATTTTCTCCACACTCTCACCAACACTTGTTTCTTGTTTTTTATTTTAACCATTTTGACAGATATCTCACTGTAGTTTTGATTTGCATTTCCCTGATGACGAGTGATGCTGAACATCTTTTCATGTGTCGGTTGGTCATATGGATGTCTTCTTTAGAGAAATGTCTGTTCATGTCTTCCACCCATTTTTTAATTGGATTATTCATGTTTTGGGCACTGAGTTTTATAAGTTCTTTATATATTTTAGATACTAACACATTATCAGAGACGTCATTTGAAAATATCTTCTCCCATTCAGTAGGTTGACTTTTAGTTTTGTTGATTGTTTCCTTCACTGTGCAGAAGCTTTTTATTTTGATGTAATACCAATAGTTTATTTTTGCTTTTATTTCCCTTGCCACAGTAGATAATATTTAGAAAAATGTTGCTATGGCTGATGTCAGAGACATTACTGCCTGTGCTCTCTTCTAAGACTTTTATGGACTCAGGTCTCACATTTAGGTCTTTAATCCATTTTGAGTTTCTCTTGGTGTATGGTGTAAAAAAGTGATCTAATTTCATTCTTTTGCATGTAGCAGACCAATTTTCCTAATACCATTTATTGAAGAGACTATCTTTTTCCCATTGGATATTCTTTCCTGCTTTGTCGAAGATTAACTGATCATATAATTGTGTGCTTATTTCTGGATTTTCTATTATGTTCCATTGATCTATGTGTCTATATTTGTACTAGTACCATGCTGTCTTGATTACTACAGCTTTGTGATATAACTTTGAGTCCGGAATTGTGATGCTTTCAGCTTTCCTTTTCTTTTTCAAGGTTGTTTTGGTTTTTATCATGAATGGATGTTGTACTTTGTCAAATGATTTTTCTGCATCTATTGAAATGATATATAGTTTTTATCCTTTCTCTTATAGAGATGACGTATCACATTGACTGATTTGTGAATATTGAACCACTCTTGCATCCCAGAAATAAATCCCACTTGCTCATGGTGAATAATTTTTTTAATGTATTGTTGGAATCAGTTTACTAGTTTCTTGTTGAGGATTTTTACAAAGATACTGGCCTGTAGTTCTCTTTTTTTGTGTATGGTGTCTTTATCTGGTTTTGGTATCAGGGTGATACTGACTTCATAGAATAAATTTGGAGGTTTTCCCTCCTCTTCTATTTTTTAGACTAGTTTGAGAAGTATAGGTATTAAATCTTTACATGTCTGGTTGAATTTACCTGTGAAGCTGTTTGGTCCTGGACTTTTGTTTGTTGGGAGTTTTTTGATTACTGATTCAATCTCCTTGCTGGTAACTAGTCTGTTCAAATTTTCTCTTTCTTCCTGCTTCGGTTTTGGTAGGTTATATGTTTCTAGGAATTTATCCATTTCTTCTAGGTTGTCTAATTTGTTGGCATATAGGTTTTCATAATATTCTCTTACAATTAGTTGTGTTTCTGTGGCGTTGGTTGTTATTTCTTCTCTTTTGTTTGTGATTTTGTTTATTTGAGTCTTTTTTCTTTCTTTTTTTTTTTTTGAGGAGTCTGGCTAGAGGTTTATCAAATACAAATAGGTGGTTTTTTAAAAAGATCAAGAAAATTGACAATCTTTAGCTACATTAGCTAAGAAAATAGAATACCCAGATAAATAAAAGCAGATATGAAAGAGGAAATATCATAACCAATGACACAGAAATTAAAAGGATTATCAGAGACTACTATGAACAATTATAAGCCAACAAATTAGACAAAGTAAAAGAAATGGTTGAATTCCTAAATATATACAACTCATCAATAATAAACTGTGAAGAACCAGAAAAATCTGAACAGAAGTATAACTAGTAAGGAGATTGACTCAGTCATCAAAAAACTCTGAACAAATAAAAGCCTAGGCCCAGATGGATTCACTGGTGAATTCTGTCAAACATTTAAAGAAGAATTAACTTCTTTTAAAGTATTAACTTTATTAGTTTTAATTTTATTCATTTATCTATCTATTTATTTATTTATTTTAAAGAGAGAGAGTGCGCAAGCACGGGGTGACAGGCACAGGAAGAGGGAGAGACTCTTACGCAGACTCTGTGCTCAGCACAGAGCCCAATGAGGGGCTCGATCTCGCAACCCTGAGATCATGACCTGAGCCAAAATCAAGAGTCAGATGCTTAACCAACTGAGCCACCCAGGTGCCCTGAAAGAATGAACTTTAAATTCATTCTTTAAGTTAAGAATTCTTAGCTTACAGAATTAACTATTCTTTTTAAAAAATAATTTCTGAAGCCAATTTTTCGTAAACTCTTCCAAAATACTGAAAAGGAGGGAACACTTCCAAACTCATTTTGTGAGGCCGCCCTACCCTGATACCAAAACTAGAAAAGGACACTAGATGGAATGAAGATTGCAGGCCAATTTCCCTGGTGAATATAGATGCAAAAATCTTCAAAAATATGAGCAAACCAAATTCAATAACATATTTTTAAAAATCATATACCACAACCAAGTAGGATTTCTCCCTGGGATGGAAGGGATGAGCCAACGTATGCAAATCAATCAATGTGATACACCACATTAATATAATGGGGGGGACATCACATGATAATCTCAATAGATTCAGATTAGGCAATTGACAAAATTCAACACCTTTTCATGTTGAAAGTTGAGTATTCTAAATTCAACAAACTAAGAATAAAAGGAAAACTACCTGAAAATAATAATGGTCATGTATAAAAAGTCCACAGATAACATCATACTCAATGGTGAAAAACTGAAAGCTTTCCTTTAAGATCAGGAATGAGACAAGGATACCCAGTGTCACCATTTCTATTCAATCTAGTACTAGAAGTCCTAGCCAGAGCAATTAGGCAAAATAAATAACATTTAAATCAAAAAGAAAGAAATAAAATTAGCTTTGTTTGTACATGACATAACCTTATAAGTAAAAACCCTAAAGACTGCACAAAAATTGTTAGAGTAAGTGAATTTAGCATGTACTCTAAATATTGTTTATAGGATACAAAATCAACATACAAAAAATCAGTCATATTTCCATATAATAGCAATGAGCTATCTGAAAAAAATTATTTAGGAAATGATTCCATTAAAATAGAATGAAAAATAATAAAAACGTTACAAGTAAACTTAACCAAGGAGGTGACCAACTTGTATACTGTAAATTATAGAAAGCATTACTGAAAGGAATTTAAAGGCACAAATAAATTGCAAGACATCCCATGTTTGTGGATTGGAAGACAATACTGTGCAAACATCCACACTATCCAAATCAATCTACACACTGGTTATCCCTATCAAAATCCTCGTGGCATTTTTACAGAAACAGAAAAAACTATCCTAAAATTCATATGAAACCACAAAGGACCTCAAATAGCCAAAAGAATTCTGAGAAAGAAAAACAATGCTAGAGGCCACATATTTCCTAATTTCAAAATATATTACAAGGTTATAGCAATCAAAACAGTATGGCACTGGCATAAAGACAGACACATAGACCAACGGAATAGAACACAGTGGCCAGAAATAAACTCACACATATATAGTCAAATGATCTTTGACAAGGGTGCCAGGAGTACACAATGAAGAAGGGATATCTCTTCAACAAACAGTGTTGGGAAAATGACATCCACATGCAAAAGAAAAATTGGGCCCTTATCTTACACCATACACAAAAATCAGCTCAAAATTACAGACTTCAACATAAGCTCTAAACTATAAAATGCCTTGAAGAAAACAGGGCAAAAGCTTTTTGACATTGGTCTTGGCAATAACTTCTTAAATATGACACTAAAAGCACAGGCAACCAAAGCATAAACAGAAAGGTGGGACTACATCAAACTAAAAAGCTTCTGTTCAGCAAAGGAAACAATCAATAGAATGAAAAGACAACCTACAGAATAGGAGAATATATTTTTAAACCATGTATCCGATCAGCGTTTAATATACAAAATATGTAAGGAACCCCTACAACTCAATAGCAAAAAAATAAAAAATAAATAAAATAAAAACCAAAATAACTACTTAAAACTGAGCAAAGAATTTGGATAGACATTCTTCCAAAGAAGATACACAAATAGCCAACAGGTATATGAAAAGATGCCCAACATCGCTAATTGTCAGGGAAATGCAAATCAAAACCACAACCAGGTATCACCCTCACACTTATTAGGATGGCCATTATTTAAAAAAAAAAAAAAAGAAGAAGAAATAACAAATGTTGGTGAGCATGTGGAGAAACCGGAAGCCTTGTGCACTGTTGGTGGGAATGAACAAATGGAAGAGCTGCTATATAAAACACTGTGGCAGTTCCTCAAAAAATTAACAAGGGAACTACCATATGATCCAGCAATCCCATTTTGGGGTATTTATTCAGAAGAACTAAGATCAGGATCTGGAAAAGGTATTTGTACTGCCATGTTCATTGCAGCATTATCTACAATAGCCAAGAGGTAGAAATAACCTAAATGTATATCAATAGATAAATGGATAAAGAAAATGTGGTATACACATACAGTAGAATATTAGTCTGCCATATAAATAGAAATCCTGTCACATGCTACAACATGGATGAACCTTGAGGACATTATGCTAAGTGAAATGAGCTAGTCACAGAACATCAGATACTGCCTCATTCTGCTTACATGAGGTATCTGAAGTATTCAAACTCAAAGAAACAGAACTTAGAACAACAGAGGTTGCCAGAGGCTTGCCAGAGAGAGAATTGGGGAGTTGCTGTTCAATGGGTATAGAGTTTCAGCCATGCCAGATGAGAAAGTTCTAGAAATCTGTCATACAACATCATGCCTAGAGTTAACAATACTGTAATGTAGAATTAAAAATTTGTTGAGAGTGGATCTAATATTATGTATTATTTACTGCAAGAAAAAACATGTGACATGAAGCTAAACCACTGCTGAGCGGGGAATTCGTAGCACTAAATATGTACCTTAGAAAGGAGAAAAGTCTCAAGTTAAAAAATCTAATTTTCCACCTTAAAAAACTACAAAAAGAAGAGCAAAATAAACCCAAAGAAAGCAAAAGGAAGGAAATAATAGGTAGAGCAGAAGTCAATGAGATTGAAAAATAAAAATCAATGAAATAAACAGCTGATTCTTTGAAAAGGTCAATAAAATCAATAAACCTCTAGCAAGAGTGACAAACTGAAAAAAGAGAGAAGACACAAATTAATATCAGAATGAGATAGGGAATATCACTAGAGACTCTGCAAACTCCCAAAAGATAACAAGGGAATACTACAAACAAATGTACACATATAAATTTTACAATTTAGATAGATTGGACCACTTCCTTGAAAACCGTAAACACATACTCACCCAGTATGAAACAGATAATATGAGTAGCCCTATGACTATTACAGAAATTGAATCTGCACTTTTAAAACTCCAAAAAAAGAAATCTCTGGGCCCAGATGGTCACACTGGAGAACTCTTCCAACCACTTGACAGAGAATTAATACTGATATTACACAATCTCTTCCAGAAAATAGAAGAGTGAATACTTCCCAACTATTATAAGGCCAATATTTCATTGATACTAAGATCAGACAAAGATAGTATAAAAAATTAAATAACAAGCAATATCATTCATGAGTACAGACACACAAATCCTTAACAAAACATTAGCAAATAGAATTCTGTAATATATAAACAAATTTATACACTACATGACCAAGTGGGTTTATTCCAGGGATGCATGGCTGGTTCAGTATCTGGAAATCAATCAGTGTAATCTACCATATTATGACAAAATGAGACAACTAATAATGCTCATATCAACTGATACAGAAGAGCTATTTAACAAAATTCAACACTCATTTGTGATTTTAAAAAATGCTTAGAACATTGGAAATTGAAAGGAAATTGCCTCAGCTTTTTTTTTTAAGATTTGTTTATTTGAGAATGAGAGAGGGTGGAGGAGGGGCAGAGGGAGAGAATATCAAGCTGACTCCCCAATGAGCATGGAGCCCGACATGGGGCTTGATTCCAGAATCCATAAGATCATGACTTGACCTGAGCCGAAATCATGAGTTGGACACTTAACCCACTGAGCCACCCACGCACCCTTTACCTCAACTTTCAAATGAGTATCTACAAAAGGAAGGGGGGGAAATCGGAGGGGGAGATGAACCTTGAGAGACTATGGACTCTGAAAACAAACTGAGGGTTCTAGAGGGGAGGGGGGGTGGGGGGATGGGTTGGCCTGGTGATGGGTATTAAGGAGGGCATGTTCTGCATGGAGCACTGGGTGTTATGTGCAAACAATGAATCATGGAACACTACATCAAAAACTAATGATGTAGTGTATGGTGATTAACATAACATAATAATAAAATAAATAAATAAATAAATAAATAGAAAGAATATCTACAAAAAAAGAAAGAAAGAAAAACCTACAGCTAACATCATACTTAATGCTGAAAGACTGACTGCTTCTTTGCTAAGATTGGGAACAAGGCAAGGGTTCAGCTATCACCACTGCTATTCAACATACTAGAAGTCCTGGACAGAACAATAAGGGAAGAAAAAATAAATAAAAAGCATATCGAATAAAAAGGAAGAAATATCATTGTCCCTACTTGCAGATGACAAGATGGTCTACAAAGAAAATTGAAGAAATCAACCAAAACAAACAAACATAAAACAACCACCTAGAACTTAGCAAATTCAGCAACATTGCAGGGTACAAGATCATCATACAAAAATCATCTGCATTACTATATACTAGCAATGGACACATGGAAACCAAAGTTCAAAATACAATACCATTGAGAGTCACTCAAATAAACAAAATAGTTATAATTCTCAAAACATATGTATAAGACTTGTATGCTGAAAACAACACAATGCCAAGAAAAGAAATAAAAGAAAATCTAAATAAATGGAGAGACAGTCCCCATTCACGGATTGAAAAACTCAACACAGTAAAGATATCTGTTCTCCCCAAACTGATATACAAGTCTAATATAATTCCTATCAACATCATAGCAATTTGTTTAAGATATAAGCAAGATTATTCTAAAACATATAGGAAAAGGAAAAGAAACAAGCAATATTTAAAAAATAATAAAGTAGGAGGAATCACTCTACCCAATTTTTAAACTTATTACAGAGTTATAGTAATTAAGACTCTGGGGTGTGGCAGAACGACAGACACATAGATAGACACATGAGTCAGGACAGAAAACCCAGAAATAGGCCTATACGAATTCAGCATACTCATTTTTTTTTTTTTACCACAGTACAAAAGCAATTCAATGAAGCTGAAGCAATTGGGTATCTGCAGTTTAGAATATTAATCTCAACTCAAACCTCACATTATATACAAAAATTACATGAAAATGGATTGTGGACTTAAATGTTAAATGTAACTAGAAAACTTTTATAAAAAATCTAGGAGAAAATCTTTGAGATACAGGGCTTGATGAAGAGTTAGTACAACAAAAGCACAATCCAGAAAAGAAAAAACAAATCAGTGAATTGGACACCATCGCAATTAAGTTCTTGCTCTGTGAAAAATCCTATTAATAAGATAAAAAGACAAGCCATAGGCTGCTAGAGAATACTTGCAAATTACATATATGACAAACAACTTGTATCTAGACTATACACACAACTCTCAAAACTTGACAGTTTAAAACACACACACACACAAACCAAACCCAAACAATGCAATTACAAAACGGGCGAAGTATACAAAGAAACATTTCTCTGAAGAAGATACGAGGGTGGCAAATAAACACATTAAAAAAATGTTGACTCTGCTTAGCCATTACAGAAATGCAAATAAAATCACAATAAGTTATTAATCACTATGCACCTATCAGAATGGCTCAACTGAAAACAGTGACATTACCAGTACCAGCAAGGATGCAGAGAAGCTGGATCTCTCATACATTGCCAGTAGGGATATAAAATGGTAAAATTGTTTGTCAGTTTCTTTAAAAACGAAACATACACTTACCATAGGACCCAGCAATTGTCCTCCTGGGCATTTACATCAGAGAAACAAAAACTTAGGTCTACACAAAATCCTACACTCAAATGTTCATAACAGTTTTACTTGTAATAGCCCCAAACTGGAAATAACCAAAATGTCCCTCAATAGGAGAAGGGGTGAACTTCATCCTAATTTTAGTATATCCAAGGCATGGAATACCCAGCAATAAAAAAGAAGAAACTATTGATACACTTATCAACTTGGATGGATCTGAAGTAAAAGTATGAAGCAAAAAAATGGAAAAGTCACACACTTTTTGATTCCATTTATATAAAATTCTCAAAACGACAAAATTATAGAGAAGGAGAACACATTAGTATTTATCTGGGGTAAGTGGTGGGTGCGACCATAAATGGGTAGCTTTCTAGTGATGGAATATTTCTGTATCTTGATTGCCATGATGGTTACACAAATCTACTCATGTGATAAAGTAACACAGAACTGTACACACACATCATTCCAACATCAATTTCCTGCTTTTCATATTGTATTATGATTACATAAAATCATATGATTGGGGCAAACTGGATGAAGAATATACAGAGTTTTTCTGTACTATTTCTACAATGGGTGAGTCTTTTATTATTGATTTTTAAAAAGTTAAGAAAAAAGAAACCACTTACAGAATAACTTAGAAACAAGAATGTGGAAGCTAAAACACAAGGAAAAGTAAATAAAATGTTTTATTATAATAGTTGGTTGTACTAAGGGATAGATTTTAAATGGAGAAGGTGTATATAGGCCAGTGACATATACCAAAGACATTTATCCATAACATCAAAACATGTGCTTAAAAAAATATTATAGCCACAGATTAAAACATCTCCTGTTAAACCAGGCAACTGGCAATTGTGAAGGTTTTGCAGTAAGCCACATAAATGAATTACATCTTCAAACAATGAATTATGAATTGCAAAACGTCTTCAGGCCAGTTGTTCAAACTTTATCCGGTAAGTGGTAGGGATGGAGGAGTTTCATTCTGGGTAACCCAGGACGTATTCCTGAGACTGTTACACAGTTTACTGATTTGCATTCACCCTGTGTAAGGTGTCCTCAAGTTTGTTTCACTATAGAATATATTCATTTCCAGTTGTGCGATGAAAAGAGTATTTGCATTGAGTAAAATATTTAGCAATGATTAGAAAGGGGCACATAAGGGGAAATTGCCTCTCTCTGCACTGTCCAAAATTATAACCATTAGCCACATGAAGCTGTTCAAATTTAAAATAATTAAAATTAAATGAAATTTAAAATTTAGTTCCTAGACACATTTCAAGCGCTCAATGGGACTAGTAGCTGTTGTGAAAATTAATAAAGGGAAACATCAGTAAAATGGAGTCAAGAGGCCAGAAGGGGGAACTCTCACACCTTACCACTTGTCAATTGCAGACCCCCAACAGGAAGAGACCTGTCTTGTATTCCCAACAGGAAGAAGCCTTCCTTTATTATCCCAGCAGGAGGAAGAAAGATTTTCTCCTTGGGTGGAAATGGCCCAGCCGATGAGAGACTGTCACAACTCAACCAGTAAAAAGCTACTACACTTCAAACTCCCAGTTTACTACAATGGGCTTTTTGCTTATAACAGGTCCTCCCAACTCCCCGCTTTCCTCTATAAAACCACATTCTTCTTTGTTCTCCAGACTTGCCTATGGTTTTGCTGTAGCTTGCACGTCCTGAATTGTGATTCTCTGCTATTCCTGAATAAACCCATTTTTGCCGTTAAAGTAACTGACAGTTTTATTTTATTTTTATTTTTTTATTTTTTTAAAAGATTTTATTTATTTATTTGACAGAGAGAGAGAGAGAGAGAGCAGAGGTAGGCAGAGCAGCAGACAGAGGGAGGGGGAGAAGCAGGCTCCCTGCGGAGCAGGGAGCCCGATGCTGGGCTCGATCCTAGGACCCTGAGACCTGGGGATCATGACCTGAACCAAAGGCAGACGCTTAACTGACTGAGCCACCCAGGCGCCCCAACAGTTTTATTTTTAAAGTTAACACTACCATACTAGACCAGCATAGATAATAGAACTTTTCCATCATCACAAAGAGTTCTATACAACAGCATTGCTCTAGAGCATGAAAAACATGTCATTTTCTTACTATCAGAGGTAGAGTTACAGCCTGAAAGAGCTGTAGGAATTAGTGTTGCCTTATCCGAGGTTTTCATTTATATATAATTTCATTTTCAGCAATATCGAGCACTATGTTGCAGTGGTTAAGTGCTAGGGTGTTAGGCACAGATTTCAATTTTAGCTCCAACTTTTACTAAATCATGTGGCCTTAGGCATGTTAGATTGCTTCGATTCTCTGAACCTGCATTCTCATTTTTAAATAGGTGGGGACTGGAAGGATAATAGTACCTACCTCGTAGGATTGTTGTGAAGGATTAAATGAGATATAAGACCACTATCTGACACATATGATTGATAAATGTTAGTTATTCTTAGTCCAGAAGATGAATCTGGCTTGTTCTAGGACCTAAAATCTAGGTGACCATGTAGAAAAGGCAACAGGAAACATTCAATCATATGAGCAACAAGGGAGTCATTCCCTAATAGGGGCCTCCTTTGACTCTTGATAGATAAACAGTCACCACCTTGTTCCTCCATAACTTGGGGCCAGAGACAAAAGAAACCTTCTCCCTTATAGATCTGTTTGTCTTTCAGCCTTCAAAAAGTCAAGGGTTACCTTACCCTTAGCCTCAGGGGACTCAGAATTGAAAGTTAACTGCCATATGGTAGCAAAAGAAAAAATAAAATAAATTTAAAAATTAAATAAAAATAAATAAAATAAAAGTACAAGACACTATCTACAAAAGAAGATAACCCAAACAAGTCACTCAGTAGGAGAGGTACTTAGAGTTGTTTTTCCAGCTGTTCTTAGCAATCAAATCCAATTCCTTAATGTATTATTAAGGTAAAATATTACTATATTCAATCCTGTGTGAATACCACACAACCAGCCTGCTGTATCTCTGTAATTAACAAGACATTTATTGAACACCTACTACATACAGGACACTCACTCTAGACCCATCACCAGCAAACTGCATCTGGCAGGCCAGATTAAGACCACTCATGTTTTTCATCTGAGAAACAAAGTAGGAATGATTTTTACATTTTTAAACTGTTGGACAAAATCAAACACTGAATGGCTCTGGAAATGAGCTTTCGCTGCAGACTTGATAATGTTTCTTAATTAATTCAATCTAAAACAACAAGGCAAAACAGCACTTCTTTGTGAAACTTACACTGAAGAAAAGTCATTTCAACAACTACCACTGTTTGAACCAAAAGTAAGGTCAACATGCTTTACACACTTCCCATAACAAGTCAAAACAACAAAATCACAATGATACACCACTTCACACCCACTAGAATGGCTATAATCAAAAAGACAGACATTAACAAGTGTTGGCAAAGGGATGGAGACATTAAAACCCTCATACATTGCTGGTGGAACTGTAAAACAGTGCAGTGGTTGTAGAAAACAGTTTGGCAGTTCTTCACAAGGTTAAAAAGAGCTGCCCTGTGGCCTAGCAATTCTACTCCTAGATATGTACCAAGAGAAATGAATACACATGTCTGCACAGAAACTTGCACACGAATGTTTATAGGAGCATTATTCATAACAACCAAAAGGTGGAAACCACCTAAATTCCCATCAACTGATGAACAGATAAAATATTGTATACCCATACAATGGAATATTATTCAGCTATAAAAAGGAACAAAGTACTGCTACATAGTAAAACTTGGATAAAGGTCAAAAACATGCTAAGTGAAAGAAGGCAGACACAAAAGACCACATATTGTGTCTGTTTGTATGAAAACCCAGAAAATGAAAATCCATAGAAACAGAAAATAGACTCTTGGTTGCCTAAGGCTGGGAGTAGCAATGAGGGGTGACTGAAATGGGCACGAGGTTTCTTTCCGGCGTGATGGAAATCTTTTAAATAAGATTGTGTTGATGGTAACACAACTCTAAAATACATTAATAATAAACTGTACACTTTAAAAAATGTAAAACACCAAAAGCATGGTTCACAAAAGAAAAAATTATAAATTGGAACTCATCAAAATTCAAAACCTTTGCACTTCAAAAGACACCATTAAGAAAATGAAAAGGCAAGCAACAGGCTAGTAGTAATACCCACGTATCATATATCTGGCAAGGACTTGTATCTAGAAGGTATAAACAATTCTTACAATTCAACAATGAAAAGACAATAAAGATAATAACTCAATTCAAAAATGGGGAAAATATGAGAACAGACACTTCATCCAAGAAGATACACAACTGGCTAATAAGCACACAAGACGATGCTCATCATCACTAGTCATTAAGGAAATACAAATTATAACCACAATGAGTTATCATTTCACACCCATTTAGAATGGCTATGGTAAAAAGACAGACAATAACAAATGTTGGCAAGGATTTGGAGAAAGAGAAACCCTCCTACATTGCTGGCCGAAAAGCAAATAGTGCTGCCATCAAGGAAACCAGTTTTGCAGTTCCTCGAAAAGTTAAACATAAATTTGCCCTATGTCCCAGTAATCCCACCCTTAGGTATCTACCAATAAGAAATGAAAACATAGGTCCACGGGCCGACTTGTACACAAATGTTCTTAGCAGCTAACATTAGTAGTAATAGCCAACAATTGGAAACAACCTATGAACTACTGAGTAGACAGAAAAAGTGTGTTATAGCCATAAAATAGAATACTATTTGGAAATAAAAATTAATGAGGTACTGATACATGCTACAATATGGATGAACCTTAAAAATATCATGCTAAGTGAAAGAAGCCAGGCACAAAAGACCACATATTGTAAGATTTTATTTAGATGAAATGTCAAGAATAGGCAAATTTATAGAGACAGAAGGTAGATTAGTCATTACCTGGGGCTGGGAGTGGGAACAAGTTTTAACTATAAATGAGCACGAAGGATCTTATTGGGGGAGTGATCTAAGACTGATTATGGTGATGGTTGCACCACTCAGTAAAGTTACTAAAAATCATTTAATTATACATTTGAACTGAGTGAATTTTATGGTACATAAAATACATTTCAATAAAGCTGTTAAAAATAAGAAAAGAACAGTAGGGGAAACTGGGTGAAGGGTACACAGGAATTTTGTACTACCTTTGCAATTTTTCTATAAAGCTAAAGCTATTCGGAAATTTTAAAAATCAAATAAAAATTAACAAGAATATGCTTGTGGGTTGATATCAGTATTTGGCAGTACCTATCATTGTGAAAAGACATTTACAAAGATGAAATAAGAAAATCTCATTACAGATCAGCATTAACGGATGAACACTTGACATGATTTTTAAGATGGGGAACTCTGTGAGCCCCAATTAAATAAAATGTTATCTCCCCAAAAGAATTCCATTATTTCTACTAGTAGTCCTGTATAACAAAAAAAAAAGTACTCAACTATTGTTTTATTTTGGATTTCATCAATAAACATTTGTTGAAATTTGTTTTCTCTCTTGTTATATAAGTGCCTACAAATTATCCGCAATTTTGCCTTTTGGCCTGCAACGCCTGAACTATTTACTATCTGGCGCTTCACAGAAAGTTTGCCAAGCCCTGCTCTACACCATAACAGGATAAATATAAACATAATCAGTCTCTTTCTTGAGTGTATTCTTATCATTACCTAGTTTTGGCATAAAGCCCTCCTGGATATGTCCTATAAAGGATAAGCCTTGCATCTCTTTGGGATTTCCATAAATAGAAACGCTATTAGCTTAATATTTCTAGCAAAGCCTCGATGTCATCGTTATTATCATGACATTAAAGGGCCAACACCATACCACAGTATCAAGATGACTCTCATCAAGTTGTGATGTCACCAGGCCATGGACTCACCGAGGTCAATCAGATATCAAGTGGCTCCTATGGCCTCACACCATGCCTTTGGCATCACCCTGGCACATCACCTTACTACGGAGTAATGCTATCACTGCTGTGACAGAATTCTGCCCTGATGCCACTCCGCCGAGATGTCAGAATAATTAACCCCTACTTGTTTCCACTCCTTTGGCGGCGGCAGGGAGGGGGAGGGTAGCCGCCGCCACCCGCACGAGCCCAGGAGGTAGTCCTCAGCTCCTACTGTTGTCCCTTCCGCCTGCCACTGCAGGTCAGGGCCCCCGTGGGACAGGACCCTCAGGCTCCCATAACTCTCTTGCCAGGACCCCGCACCCGTTTCTCGCGGCCGACTCAATGGCCCAACAGCGACCACCCACCCCGGTTCCACACGAAGCCGCTCCCCGTACCTGACTCCATTCTCCAGCTGTCATCCTGGGCCAATTCCACCGGCCACTTGACTACGGCGGCCGCAAGGGACCCTGGGACCTGTAGTTCCGCGCTGCTAGGGGCAGAGTCGGAGAGAGCAGCAAAGGCGCCTCCCCGCCCAGAACCGCGCTCAAACTGCAACTCCCAGAGGCTCCCCGGGGTGGGAAAGAAGCAAAGGAACGAGGAAGACCAGTGATTGGTGGAACTCAGTCGGCTCTTTTGATTGGCAGTCATAGCTGGCGACGTGAGGCGGTCGTGGGTCGCGCTTCACGGTGATCCTGGGAAAGAGACATGGAGGGGTGTGTGTCTAACCTAATGGTCTGCAACCTGGCCTACAGCGGGAAGCTGGAGGAGTTGAAGGAGAGGATCCTGGCCGATAAATCCCTGGCTACTAGGACTGACCAGGTAAAGCAGCGCTGGGGCCTCTGCGCAGGCGGCGGCATCGACGAGGCCTAAGGTGGCTGCCTGGCCGGGCCCAAGGGAGGCCGGTTCCGTAAGGGCCAGATCCCCGCCCCCGCCGCCCCATCCTTAGCCGGGGTCACCTCAGGACTCGGAATTGGGCGGCGGGAGCTAGCCCCGCAAACCTCAAATATTTTGGAGAGGAGGGGCGGTACTTAGCTCGCTGAATTTTGGATATTTCTAGAACGTTTACCGCGTTTCTCAGAAATGCCCAATCTTTGAGCTACCCGTGGAGAAAAGCTTTTTTATTTTTTTTAATCGGTTTCTTTACTTCTTACTCGTCGTTTTATTCCATGAAACACGTGTAACCGAACGCCAATTCTGTGCCAGGCAGTTTGCTAGGAGCTGGGGATACAGTCGAGTGGAAGAAGCAGACGTCAATAAAGTAACCCCAAATCATACGTCCGGTAACAAATTGTGGTGACTACTCTGGAGAGAAGTTTACGTGGTGCTTTCAGAACACAGAATGGCAGGACCTGATTTAATCTCCCTTAGAAGAGCGAATGTTGTGATAATTGAAAAGGTTTTGCAAAGGAGGGAAGGTTGGTTGGATCTTGAAGGATGAGTGGGATTTTCCTGGGGCAGTGAACGGGCATTCCTAGGCAGAGGCAGAACAAAAGTGAATGGACTTTGGGAAGCTTTCTGCTCAAAGGACCCTCATGCTTTCACCCCGAGTTTCTAGAAAGATTCACGGTGACCTCAGCAAGCCAACAAATATGTATAGATTGCATTCTTTATGACAGATACCATGCTAAGCACTAAGCAATACAGTGTCAGGGATTTACAAATCTCCATTTTGTGTCTTTGGGAAGAGTAGAAGTCAGGAGACTGACTTCTGGGGCTTTTCTTTATGGCTCAACCTGCAAATGGCTTTACCTTTACCTAATTTACCTTCATGATGGTCTGATAATATTTAATACTTGAAATTTAAGTTAATGTCAAATTAAGATTTAATAATCTATTCTTCATTGAGTCAATGGAATAAAAAAGAGGGAAGCTATTCCAGGTCAAGTGACTTTAAGAACCAACAGTCAAATGCAAATTATGGGCCGTGTCTGGAGCCTGATTCAAACAAGCTAACTATTAAAAAACATTTGGGGGACAGCTGGGGAAATACGAATACCAACTTTTAGATGTTATCAAGGAGTTAGTGTTAATTATGGTAGGTGTGATAATGGCCTCATAGCTCTGTTGGACAGCATCCTTATTCTTTAGATACTGAAATATTTAGGGATGAAAAATCATGATATTTAGGATTTGTTTTTAAAAACCTCATCGAGGAAATGAAGTGAGGCAAATATGGCAAAATATTAAATCTAGGTAATAGACATATGGGTTTCTATTATAGTCTCTCTATTTTTATGTGTTTGAATTCTTTTGTAATAAAGTTTAAAATACCACTTTCTTTTCCATAGAGCTAAGAAATACAGCTGTCACTGCAAAAAAAAAAAAAGAAATTCCCTTTGAGAAACACAACTAACTCCTGGCTTCTTAACTTTTTAAAGTAATGTTGCTCTCTCATTTTGTGTGTGGTATGCTTTTTAAATGAATCTGTAGATAATCTCAACTAGTTTTATGAACATTTCTTGCCCATAAAGTTCATTCATTCTTTCCAGAGCATCTAGAAATTTCAACGTCAGATGGGTTTATGGCCCAGTTTCACCATTTACTAGCTGTGTGACCTTGGACAAGTTGTTTAGCCTGAGGAGTCTTAGTTTCCTTATCTGGAAAATGGGGATGATGTCCACTGTGCAGGATCATGGAGATTAAATGAAACAATGACTGCAAAACTCCCAGCAGCGTGCCTGGCATAACAGTACATAAATAACGTCATAGTAAATAGCCGAAGGTGTATTTCTGCCAAAGCAGTGAAATCAGTTTCGTGCTCAACTGCTTTCGAGGCCGGATTCTGCCCAGAATTACATTCATCAATGGGTTCTCCCCCATGTTACTGAAACCTTGGTCTCTCTTACAACAGTAAGTAATGTGGTGTAAGTTTACCTACCAGAGGATCCTGTGCTCTCCATTTCTTGTTCCCAAACTATAGGCTTGCTGGCCCCAGTATTACTCTTTTTCGGCATTCTTTCCTTCCTTCTTCTGTTTCTCTTCAAGAATGTCGACCGTCTTGCTTCTCTTGTTTCCCATGCAGGACAGCAGAACCGCGTTGCACTGGGCGTGCTCAGCCGGACATACAGAAATTGTGGAATTCTTGCTGCAACTTGGAGTGCCAGTGAATGATAAAGATGATGTGAGTCCTAGGCAGACTTGATAAAGGCCCGGTTATCTTTAGACTCCAGACTGGTGTTTACTGAGGACTGAGTATCACGCTCACAAACGAAATTGTAACCTTTATGACTAGGCAGTTAGTTATGGCAGGGCCTTGGTGACCTCACACAGGTCTAGTGGGTGCATTATTTTAGAATGTTGGTTCTGCCACTCGTACCCCATAATTTAAGGTTAACATGCAGATTAAGGCTACAAGACCACAAATCCTTTTTATTATGTTGGAAGGCTTTTTTTGTGTGTGAGCATTGCTTGAATACTCAGGGCCTGGGTATCCTTTTATTGTTGTTACACAGAGATTTATTGTAATGGTATTGGTTATATTAAGATAAAACTTGGTGAAGAATAAGGATGGAAATGTTTTGTAGGCAAAGATGCCTTTTCAAGGATGCTCACTGAAGGAATATTTATAATAGCAAAGAAATAAAAATTCAGTGTAGGATTGGTTGAATACAGTAGGCATAGCCATATTAATAAAATAATATGCAACCAATAAAGTCAAGAATCCAAAGAAGGGCGTAGGAAATTCTCACAACAAGACAAGAAGTGGACATTGTGGGAAATGCAACTCACAGAACTTTATGTCCTATAATCCCAACTGGAAAACACATTAGAATTACTCCTGTATCATTATTTCTGTGTTATGGGATTATGGGTGGTTTGGTATCCCTCCTGTATACATCTACTTTCCAAATGTTCTGCAGTGTTAAATGAGGGGAAAAGAAGGTTATTTTTTTTTAAATCATTCACACACAGCTCTTTGTAAACCCTACCTACATGTCAGCATTAATCCCTGTGCCTTCCCTGCCCCCCCCCCCCGTTTTTTGTACCGCCTATCTCTTTCATAGGCAGGTTGGTCTCCTCTTCATATTGCTGCTTCTGCCGGCCGGGATGAGATCGTAAAAGCCCTTCTGGGTAAAGGTGCTCAAGTGAATGCCGTCAACCAAAATGGCTGTACCCCCCTACATTACGCAGCCTCCAAAAACAGGCACGAGGTAGGCTCCCGTTCCTTGGCTGCCCCTCTTGAGTTCTGAACCTGTACATGAACACAACTAGACGTCTGCATTGTTTTCTTCCCCGGGGTTCCAGATCGCAGTCATGTTACTGGAAGGCGGGGCTAATCCAGATGCTAAGGACCATTATGAGGCCACAGCAATGCACCGGGCGGCAGCCAAGGGTAACTTGAAGATGATTCATATCCTTCTGTACTACAAAGCATCCACAAATATCCAAGACACTGAGGGTAACACTCCTCTGTAAGTGACAAGTAGCGGTCATTTGTGCTCTCCTTGACATTAGCCTGCTTGCACTAATTCTCACACGTCGTTTCTTTTTTTTCTGCTTATAATCATAATACATGTGTATGACAAAAAATTTGGAAGCACACAAAAGTGTAAGGATAAAAGTTAAAATTGCCTCTGTACTTTTCATATATTTCCTCCCATTCTTTTGTATGCAAATATGCATATTTAAAGGAGTTTTTTTGCAAAATTGGGATCATACTATGTATGTAATTATATCCTATTCCTTTAACCTCATAGTATATTGTGAGCATTTTCCAATGTTCTTAAATATTTTTTTATTAAATGTTTTTAAAACATTTTTGCATGGCTGTATACAATTCCATTTTATGGATGTGCCAGGATTTAATCATTCCTCTGACTGTATTGTTTAAGCTTTTTTGAGTTTTCCATGAATATAAATCATGCTACACTGACCAAGTTTGTACAAAAATCTTTGGCCATATTGTTGAGTATTACCTTAGTATAGACTCCCAGAAGTGGGACTGCTGAGTCAACGAATACACACATTTTGAGACTATTGCTATATATCACCACAGTGCTTCCAGAGGAGTTGTATCATTGGCCCCGCCTGACAGCAGGTCTGAGAGTGCCTGTTACCTCACTAACACGGAAAATAGCCTTCTGTTATATCAGACGTGGTATTTCAAGTTGTCGTTTGCATTTTTTTTATTATCTGCGAAGTGAAACATCTTTTAATGCCTCCAACTGATTAGATTTCTGCTCTAAATTAGAACCTTTTGTGTGTCCCTTTCTCTGCTTTCGGGGAATTAATTTATTTTTTGTGATTTTTTTTTTTCAAGTGCCCTTGACTTGACGTGCTAAAAATACTAACTTGCTGTGTTAGTCGAAACTCTTTTTTTCCCAGTTTGTCTTTTCATGTTCATTATTTTTTCTAAAGAACAGAAGTTTTTCAGCTTCTAAGTAGTCAGACCTATTAATCTTCCCTCATGACTGGAAAGTCCTTTCTCACCCTGAAATTAGTTAAATATTTACCTGTATTTTATTGTAGGCTTTTTTAAAAAAAAAAAAAAAGCAAACAAAGACATTGCATTGGTTTTGGTTGAGAGTTCCTGTTCTTCATGTAACTCAGATCCATCTGGAATTGATTCATGCCTATCACCTGAGGCCATCCTCTGCCTTGGTATTTTTTTCTACAGTACATGGCTACTTTTCTTCCTTAGTGAGTGGTGACTCTTTTGAACCAGAAATTCTGAGTCTCCTTTTTAGTCTAAAGTGAGATTCAGTCTTTTTCAAGTATTGTTTTCCTAACTCTTCGTTTTAAAAGTCTTTTCTTTAGTCCCGAGTGACTCGGTTTAGAAAGACTTGCCCATGTGCTAGCTCTTTTCTCCATAAACAAGTAAGAAACCTAGGAGACAGGCGGGACAGGGTCCCGGGAAGAGCCTAGGATTTGGGGATAGCTAGATGCTGTTTACTCAATTCAAACTCAGCCACTTAACCGACTATATTAAACACGTACATTAAGTAACTTGGAGAAGTAACTTAACCTTCCTGAGCCTTAATTTCTGCACCTGTGATATGAGGATAATAATTCCTTCCTCACTAGACTGTTGTGAGGCTTAGATAACATGACAGGTAAAGTGCTTGATACCCTGCCTGATAAACCGTAAGTGCCCGCTGAGGTTTCCCCCTCAGTCACCGCCCAGCCCTGTCAACATAGGTAAGGACTTCGACCTCAGCCACAATTTCAGCTGTAAAGTGGGGATAATTACCACCATGTTAACTTACAAGGTGGATGTAAGGATCAAAGGAGATAACAACACCTTTTGAACTGCTTTTCCAAAATTCCAACCACACCAATTGCTGTTAGCAGATTATGAGCTGGGGCTTTTCTAAATTGTAGCCCCGAAGTATTGGGTGCCTTTGGGGCAGACTACTCTGATCTCCATAAAATATGGAAGCTGTTCTTAGGCTGGCATTTAGATCCCTTCTTCGATGGTCATGTGTCCAGAATTACGATACGTGATCTGGTACCATAAGGCTGTTCCACGGAATTTTAGCTTCACGAGTAGTCTTTCCCACGCAAATCGGTCTTTCCTTTCCTGACTAAATATTCTAATATTATACCACCTAGTAATAGGCAGTTCAGACCACCTATCAGGAAATTCTCATCGTTACATAGAATTGGTAGGGAGTAATCACTCTTTGTGGTCCTCAATTTCAGACACTTAGCCTGTGACGAGGAGAGAGTGGAAGAAGCGAAACTGCTGGTGTCCCAAGGAGCAAGCATTTACATTGAGAATAAAGAAGAAAAGACACCCCTGCAAGTGGCCAGAGGTGGTTTGGGTTTAATACTCAAGAGAATGGTGGAAGGTTAAGCAGCTTGGATGTATTCTTCCTGTGTATGTTTCTGTGGTTGTCCCCGGTATCCTGGAAACTCATGTCCTTGTGCACAATCCATCGTCCACGAACGATGAAGTGTTTTCGTCTTCAAAGTCTTAGAAACGTGTCGAATATTGTTCCTGCTGAGGTCTTTGTCATAAGCTTACAACTAGCTTGCCAGGCATTGAATAACTGTTGAGATTGTTCTACTCTTGTTGTATATTATGCCGTACCGAATTTGGGTTAATTTTGAGTTAGTGGGTTCCGTGGCTTTGGTGCATCTTTAGCACCCTCCCCTCTGAGGCACAACAACCCCAATAGCACCAGGCTGTTTGTCACGTGTTTCTAAGTAGGTTCTTGAATGTTCCACTGTCCAGTTGAAACACATCCTAACTTGTCTCTCAAGCTCACTCAGAGGCCTATACCAAAAATTTCTGTTTTTTCAACAATACGCTTCAATCTTTTTGTTTTGGGAGGAATACGTATATATTTTAAAGGACCAAATTTTCAGTTGGAGGCCATGCTATCCAAGTTCAGAATTCCTAAACACTAAAAGAATGAAAAATAAGAGCCTGTGTACCCATGTGTCTTTTTAATGAGCTCTTTCCCTCCAAAATAAAATGTATTGTTTTTAAAACAGAAGTTTTAAAGTACCTACATTAAGTCATCCTGTATTGGGAAGAAATGTCAAACTTGTTAATGTGATATGTAACAAAAATGTATTTTGATTTGTATTTCAGAAACAAAAAATAAAATGTTGCGAGAATCTCCCAGTTTCCCTTTCAAATCGGTTGGACACCCCATGTAGTAAACCTTAAAATCCTTCATAAAGACATTTCTCAGTTTTGCTAGCTCTAACGTCAATAAAATTAGCGAAGCTTGAGCTGCAGCTAAAATCTTTAAAAATAGTAATCTTCTGAGTTGCTAATTAAATGTGAGCAAAGAAAATAAGTGTAACCTTGATCTCAATTTAGGGAAACAACGTAAATGATTGCTATTGTCATAAAATCTAATGAACTCCAAGTGACTCTTCAAATTATGTTTTTAATTTGAATCTCATGCTGCAAATATTGCTTAAAATAAGTGATCCTCGTGAGCCCACAAACTTGCATTAATTGTAGGTCGGAGACTTAATCGCCAGTAGCTGAAATGAGTTCTGTAAACACGAAAGGTGTCCTGTCGTTGATGATGTAAAACCTTTACATAAATATTTTGAGTGCCGATCTTTACAAATATTAATCAGGGAAGCATCTTCTTATGCAACTAAACGTTTGTTTATTGAATGCCAGGGATAGAATTGATGACAGGGGAAATAATTTCTTTCCAGTGGTTTTTAGCAGTGAACAGAGTAAAGTCGTATCTCATCTAATCGGGCCTGTTAGGTCTGAAGGCATTTACTCTTCATAAAGTAAGACATTTCATAAACTCAGACATTTCTTGTCTGAGGTAATCGGCTTTTTGGGTGTGAAAGAAAACTGATCTTAGTTCTTTAATAAGAAACAGATGAAACCGAGCCTCAGTTAATTTGTAGGCTACTGGCATTTTATAAATATCAACTATATATTATAAGGATATTAATGGCCCTGGATACTGATCAGATTGTTATCTGTTCATATAGGAAACCCAGTAGAGATGAAGGTGATTCAAGGTCAGCAGGTTTTATAGTTGCTTCCAAATGACCTCAAGAAAGATGAGAATTTCAGTTGTAAAGCTTAACTGAATATAAGCTGAAAGATGCAGGTAAATAGGAACAGTGGGAAAAAAAAGTGTAAGTATCTCTTGGAGGGAATCCACAGTTTGAGGGAGTTTCTGTGATACTCAGGGTAAATCAGCGTCTTACTTCATAATCTTTGACTTAGCAGTTTAACTGAATGACCCCTGTGTTCTGATTTCCCCATTTCCTAACTGTGTCAGCTACAGTGAGGTCATGACATGGCTCTGTCTGCTGCTCTTTCCATACCGTGTCACGCTGTTGAGCCCCCAGGTCAGTCTGCCGGCAAGTGTGATACGGTGTGGGGGCTCTTTACTTTGGGTTCTATGGCTCCAGCGTCACAGTTCTGACTGCCTGAAATGGCAGACATCTGTATGTCTATTTTTCCGGGAAAAGCGTTCTTTCTGTAGCTTTCACCAGATTCTCAGAGGGATCTGTGACTCCCCAAAAGGTTAAGAATCTCTGGTCAAGAGAAAAAAAGAGTATTGAACCAATTAGCAGGGGATGTGGTTTTTACAACAGTATAGTTCTACCACACTATATAGTTTACAAACATTTATAATCCATTCTCCACTGCAGCCTTTAAGAAGGCAAAAAATCGTCTCCCATGTTACAGTTGAGAAAATACCCAGAGCCAGAGGAATGGAGCTTTCCTGGATCTTGGGTCATTTTCTGTCTGCCTCTAGTCAAAAACTGGACCAAATGGAAAGTACTGTGGCATTTTGATAATTACCTGGTAGTTGTAGCATCTTCGCCCCCCCCCAACCTGCTTTTCTTTACTTTGGTGGTTTGTTTTTGGTTTCCTGGAACCTTTGGTAACATCTCTAAGCCTTTGCTTTGTTTTGCCTTGTTGAAACCAAAGCTTCAAAGACAAGATTATTGACTGTTGATTGGTTTGAAGCTTTCATGAGACCCTCTGACCTGTTTTCCAGCACATAGACATTGTAAAACAATCGTTTATTACTACAACTTTGGGTTTGTTTCATTGAAATTAATTTGTTGCCGTTGAAAGAGCATTACACTGGGATCTAGTCCACTCGGTATAATGTCAGGCAGATAGATTATTTTCCCTCCTCACGCAGGGAGTCTCCTCTGGGGATTGGGTGCGGATAAATAGGAATGACCCAACTTTTTAAGCGTTTACCCCTTCCTGTCTCCCCAGCTAAGAAGGTAACTCTCTTATTATCTCCCTCTCCACCCCATCAGAGGCAGGAGTGGGCCATTGTGTGTGTTAGGACCCTCACGTGTGCTGCGGTTGAAAAAGGTTGAGTGCTGTTCTCCCAAAGCCCCCTCCTAGCTCTTCTAGCTTCTCTTAGTGAAAGCTCATCGAGCCCAAGTTACACAAAGGCCAGGGTAAGAGCTGCAAATATGAACTTCCCAGTGTGTATTGGGGGTAGAGGTCACCTGGTACTCTGAAGGCCGCTGGAGATATCAGTGCACGTGATTTCTTAGCTATTGGTCAAGAATCACTATGTTTTAGTCCCTTTTTCTCAAAGAGAAAGGAGGCCTATAATTTGGAGGCCCTCCCCTGTGCAGTACAAATTCCAGCCCTCCTTGCCTGCTGTCAGCACACTACTGTTGATAACATGCAAGACATTGTCATAGTTAGCGAGGCTGTAAGCTACTCGGGGACAAGAGGTAGCTCTAATTCTACTCATGGTGTCACCGGCCACAGTACCTGGTTCATAGCAGCCGTTCAATCCATTAATACCCAGCGGATGACTGAATAAACAGATGAATTTGAGGAGAATAAATACCTACAGCCAGAAAGCTGTTCTGTTGACTTTAGCATATCCCAGTTGCTAAGTACAGAAACAAAGAGCTGAGGGAAGTTCCTGGAAATCTTTTTAGACAGTGAGAAGTGAATGGTTAAGAAACCTGGGATTTCATTGGGACCACCCACTTAAATTTTAACTCTCTATGGCAAAATAAACCCGGTAGTACCCTCTCTGAATGAGAATTATGCTGAAATAATTTGAAGTTTAATCAGAATGTGTGGGTAATGATCCATTCTATTACTTATTTTCTGATCTGCCTTTGCTTGGTTCCCTTGTTGGAAAGCTCTTTAACATGAGCCCACTTTCCTGCCCAAGTAAACTTTGGTGAAAATTTTGTTACGATTTCATCTTTTACAGGGCCTCAGGATTTATCGCAAACAAATACATGGTGTATTATGGATATGCTAATAGAAGACTGAGGAGACCGAGATGAAACTTGCACTCACCCCAAGTGGCTTACAAGTAGGTAGCGTAGATGATAACCCACATGGTTTGATGCGAGAAGACTCCTTTCTCCAGAAGTAGCTCCCCTCGGGATTGTTCTGGTGCTTGAAATCCCACCATTTAGACTCTTTGGATTAAGGAATTCCCTGTGTTCAAGGGTCCCCTTTCAAAAGGTGAAATACTCAAAAAAGAGCTCGTTCATTATCAATCCAAATGACATCACCGGATGATAAAAGATCATGGTCACGAGACAAGAACAGGTCACACAACAACTGCTTTTTTAAAATGGGACCAAGGGAGGGGGGCTGGAGGGCCCAGTCCGTTGAGTGTCCAACTCTTGATTTCGGCTCAGGTCATGAGCTCAGGGTCCTGACACTGAGCCCCACATCCAGGCTCTGTGCTCAGCAGGGAGTCTGCTTGGAGATTCTTTCCCTCTGCCCCTTCCCCCCACTCGTGTGCAATCTCTCTCTCAAATAAATAGATAAAATCTGTAAAAAATAAAGCGGTTGCAAGGGTAGAGGTAGGTCCTGAGCAATGAATTATGCCTGAGGGATGCACAGCTGAGTGGGTCACTGAGCTAGTAGGTGCATGAGAATCCTGGGTGTTTAGAAACTAAGACGTCGGATGGCCAGGAGGGGCACTGAAAGGAGAGATCCAAAGATACCGCTTCAGATTAACCTCGCCTACTTCCCAGCCTGGCCCAGCTAAGGTTTCTTCATGGGCAACATGTACTCTATATTTTTAAATCTGGACTTTCCCTTCCATTCCTGTTTGATTTCAGCTTAGCTTCCGGGCTATCGAGATCGTTTTGAGTCCTACAACATAGTAATCATTCTCCCCAGGAGGAAGGCATTCACACATTTGTTAAGTGTCCCTTCTGTGTTTTTATCCAAGTCACTAGTTCTTAATCTTGGATTCAGGGAATCTGTAATTTACCTAAAACAGTACATGACACTTTGTGTATATAAGCGTTTTTCTTATGGAGAGGGGGCCTGAGTTTTCAACAGATTTTCAAGGTGATCCATGACCTCAAAAAATGTTGAGAACCACTAAATCCAACTATTCATCAGTATTTTGACCAGAACAACGCTAATCAGGACAGAGTTCTGTAGGATCACCAAGAGTGACTTCCTTCCTGCTCAGTGCTGATCCATCAGAAATTTGGGGGTACAGCTATTGAGTATTATATATTAGTCTCTCTTCTTGTGATTCGCCTCTATGATAAAAGTGGAAGAGAAAAGTGAATTCCAGCTACTTTGGTGTTCTGGTAATTGAGATTTTTACACTGCTGGTGTTTAGTTTTTAAACTTTAAATATTAGATCATTCTCAAAACCTTCATCATTTTGCTTACTGGACCCATCAGACAATGTGTATCATAATACTGTATTTAATGTGAATGGAATTATAGATGCTCCAAAAAATCCCTACAATTGGCTGAAAATCGACACATTAAAGAAAATACCTAAGTAAAAGCTTGTTATTTCTCTCCATGGCTCCAGACAAGTGAAAATGTTAAGTTCAGTCTACCTTAAAACCAATAAAGGCTCTACCTCAATTAGTGTATAGGTATGTTCTCTATATAAGGGCTTCGCAGCTTAAGAAAATGCCCTACATGAAAATCGGGATGTGGTAAGTCAGAGATTCATTATTTCATTTAAAAAAGATTCACCTTGAAATCAGACACAAAACAAGGACAGACTGTATGATCGCATTTATACATAGTCCAAGAAAAGGCAAAGCTAATCTCTAATGACAGAAAGCAAATCAGTGGTTGCCTAGGGCTGGAGTGACGGTGGGATTGCACAGAGGGGCATAGGAAACACTTTGGATTGATGGAAATGCTGTATTTAAACTGTGGTGGTTTCATGAGCATATACGTCTGTCAAAACTCATCCAATGGTACACTTGAAATGGGTGTGCTTTATTGTATGTGAAGTATATGTCGATAATGTTAATAAAAGATTTACCTTAGGGTCATTCAAATACGATTTTATTGAGTATTTATTGAGCCTCAAAATAAGATTTACATCTGATTACACAAATGAAAAAGTCTACCTATAAATTTCTTCAAGGTGGAATGTGGGGAAAATATGATCAATGGGAAAAACATTCTAGCATGTTAGTTAATATTTAGCATTTATACAAGAATGGTATGTATTAATGTGGACTATCTCACCAGTGAAACAGATTAAATAATTAGTTCAGATTATCTAAAACATCTTAAGTGTTCATTTAGAACACTTACCTATTCTGGCCCTTCTAAAGTAGCATCAGACATAGTGATAACATCTCATTAAAAGCTAAATAGTACATCACCCATGATATCAACATTTTGTGGTCACCGAAGGAACATGTTATTTGGAATTGTTCGCCTGTACATTATCTTGCATTTAAAAATTAGGTGATTTAAAAAATTTTGCTATGCTCAAGCAAACCCTATAGCAGGGTGGTCCCTTGGGAAATCTAATATAATATTAATTTTAATATTTTAAATAGGTACCCATTTTAATATGTACCCTTTATATATTCTCCTCTGGAATTTTTGAGGATTTTTTTACCCCCAATCTCAGAGAATGCTGGCAAATTCTTGTCTTCGTGGCCAATGTGAAAATGAATTAGGGAAGCCCTGACCAACTGATCTTAGGAATAACACTGGATCCAATCAATGCCACCTTGTCATGTATGCGTGCGGAATGTAACAGAGTAGCTGAAAATAGAGAAATAAGATTTTCCAAAGTACAATGGAGATATTGCTGCAAAACGCTTTCAACCGAATTAGAAATCACTTGCTTTGTCATTAGTCACGCTTGCATGTTAGTAAAAGTGTAAGTAACGCAGGAACCCTTGCATTTATCTTGACTTGTTTATTTTGGATCCATGGTAGGAGCACCTTGTTAGAAGAGGGCAGGTCAGAAGAGAGGGGCGTGGTGGGAGATTGATTAGGGCAACTCCAAATGCCAGTAATGGGTTTCTTACTGATGAACACTGTACTTAGGCTAGCAGCCTATGGCTTATTCACTCCCTTTTCCCTGTCACACAAGGGCTCCATTACAATCCCGGGCTCGGGCTCAGACTCCGGCTCCGGCTCGGGCTCGGGCTTGGGCTCGGGCTCGAGCTCCAGCTCTATCTCGAGCTCAGGCACCGGGGCAG
This sequence comes from Callorhinus ursinus, assembly GCF_003265705.2. Taxonomy (NCBI): domain Eukaryota; kingdom Metazoa; phylum Chordata; class Mammalia; order Carnivora; family Otariidae; genus Callorhinus; species Callorhinus ursinus. Next base: position 6,415,894 of record NW_027397127.1, read on the forward strand.
GCTGTGGGGCGGGCTCCCGGACAGACTCAGGCTCGGGGGTAGGCTCGTGATCTGGCCCCAGGATGGTATCGGGGTTATTCTCCCGGCCAGAAGGTGGCAGAGTCGCTTCTAGTTGGAGAACGTGTTCGGCCGGCATTGCCTCGAGCTCTGTACTCTGGTTTATCTTTGTCATTGGTCTGCAGGAAGAAGGCCCAGGGAAGAACGAGTTAGGGTTCAGCATTTCACGTGGAGCCCTAGGCTCTGTAGCTTCAGTGACCACAGGTTCCAATCTGTTCAGGACCTCTGTGATGTCTGAGATTCTGACTCACTGTCACACCACGCCTTCGTCTTCGCTCCCGACCAGAGAGGTTAGGTCTCGACCAGAGAATGAGAGTCCGAGACAGAAAAACTAGGGTCCCAAAGCTGGTTAAAGGAGTTGAGAGACCTAGAGCTTAGAGCAGAGTCTGGCACACGGTGGTCGGGAGCTGGTAGCTGCCACCACCCGTCGTTTCTAGAAGCAGTGAGGGGAGCAGAAAGACACCTCTGATATGTTGGTCTAAAGGGGGCGCTGAGGAAGAGCTGGTGAATAGAGCTGCGCCCGACAAATGTCAGCGTTCAAGTAAAGACAACAAAGTAAGATCTTACTCAAGTTCTGTGCTGGTTTTTGAATTTCTCTTCCTCTCCTTCCCCTTTGCCTTGGCCTTTGCCTTGCTCCTTGCAAAGCATACAACAGAGATGATAATGGCAGCACCCACCAGGGTACCCACCAGCGCCCCAATGATGATTCCAACTTCCGGATCTAGAAGAAACAAGCAGCTGGTTGGTAAAGTGGAACATACTGTCTGCCCCACACGTGTGCATTTGTGACCAGTGTGGAATATCTGGAGCCCTCATACGGTGGGGGAAATGACTTGTATAGGCTGGAAACCCCTAGAACTCTTGCCAGTTGGACTCACCCTGGCTCAACTGTGGAGCTCACCCATTCACACTGATACACATAAAGAAGACATATGCCAACTTGGGGGAGGGGGTCGCGGGGCTCACTTTCAAAACAGGGCTGAGGGAAGTGAGTCTTCAATGGGCCTCTGCTTGATCAATGAAAGAGACACCACAGAGCTACAATCTGGTAACCGGAGAAAGGACTTCTGATACAGGCAGGGACATTTCACCAGGCTTATGCGGAGCCTAGGTGAAGTAGGTCCCTATAAACCTCTCCCTCGGATGCCATGCTCACCAAGGAACCTCAGGCATTCTGGCCACCGGAAAAGGATATGCCCATTTCCATAAACAGGCATCTGGTCTATTCGATCAGTCTTTGGAAAAACTCAGCGAATGTGCGATGATCCAGCTGAGCACCAGACCTTGTGCTGTCCCTGGGAGACCTTCCCTGAGTTCCAGTGGGCTCATCCCCACCCGCCTCCCTTCAAACAAGGCTGCAAGGCTGGACATTTTATATTTTGAGATGAGAGGCTAGTTGAGTTGCCTGGTCATTCTTTCAACTTTTTATGGTTAAAGGAATCCGTGTGCATGATTTGGAAAGTCTACTAGACTTCTAGCAAAGAAGCAGCAGTTCCCGTCCCTGCTCCTCCCCATCTTTGTGTCCCATTCTCTAGAGGCGACCACTCTTAACTCTCTTTTTTTTTTAATCATCTGGTATTTGCCCCCATGTTTCTATTGTGCTTCTTTTAACTTTCCAATTTTTGTCATTTTTTTGATGACTTCCTCCCCTGGAATGGTGGAGATTGTCTTCTTACTCCACCCCACTCACACGTTCTGAGTTTATAGGTTCTATAGCACAAACTGTAGTGACATCAAAGTCCACAGGATTATGACCATGTAAATATCATTCACAGCTGCAGAACATAATACATCCTATGATTCTTGGTTTTTCTTTAAGAAAATTTTTTTTTAAATGGTCTCCACACTGGGAGCCCAACTCAGGGCTTGAACTCACAACCCTGAGATTGAGACCTGAGCCGAGATCAAGAGTCAGACGCTTAACTGACTGAGCCACCAGGCGCCCCCCCCATATTATTGTTCCTGTACATTTAAAATTTTTCGTTGAGGTTAATAATTGCCTCATTTGGGGATTTTTTTAAATGTATAACTAGTAACCCCCAACATTTTCACCAAAACTGTCAAAACTCCTTTCAGTAGATTTAAAACCATCAGATAATCTATTGGTTTCTTATGATTTTTTCCCTTGGAGACATCCCTTCTGGAACCCTCCATCCTCCTCACCCAGCATGGACTGGTTGCCCTCCTAAGCCTGCTGCTGTATAGTATCATCATCCGTTAGCTGCCTTTCACCTCCATCCCTGTTTTATAGATAAAGAAACAGGCTTTGCAAGTCCTTTCAAGAGCCAGCTCAAATAGCACTTTGTCAGTACAGCTGGCCCTGGCTTTATAAACATAATTAATTGTTTCTTCTTTAGGGTCCTAGGGACCCTGTACAGATGGCTATTCTAGCATTTAACACATTTTACTGTTTGTCCCTCTAGCTAAACTGTGAGTTCCTTGAGTGTAAGACATAGATCTTATTAATCTCTGTATCTGCATCATCTATGATAGTTCCTGGCATATAGTAGATGTCAAACTAAGGTTTGAAGGAGGGAGACAGGGAAGCAGGCGGGAAGGGAGGGAGGCAGGCAGGCAGGCAGGCAGGCAGACAACCAAGTGCCAACATCATTTAAAAAGAGTATTTGGGCGGAAGCAAGGCTCAAATACAACTCCTGAGTTTCTACAGGTACAGTATAACTACTGGAACGCAAAATGGGCCTGGGGAAGATACAGAGAGATACAGCAGAAATGATCAAAGGACTAGGGGGAGAATGAGCCCACAGACGAAGACCCAAAAGACATCTCTTCACCTTTGAACAGAAATTAGGTGAATGAAGAAGAAGCCTGGAATTGGAAAATGTTTGATTCGGGACAAGTGAAAGGAAGAAAGCTTAGCTTCCTAGGAGAGCAATGGTCCAAGGGAACTGGCCACCTGGATACGGTATGTATTAGCCACAGATTCAAAGTGAGTTAGGAATAATGAATAGATGACATGATCCTAAGTGTTATTAAGGGATCATTCAAAGATGTGGCAAGGGGCGCCTGGGTGGCTCAGTCAGTTAAGCATCTGCCTTGGGCTCAGCCCCACAATGGGCTCCTAGCTCAGCGAGAAGCCTGCATCTCCCTCTACCTGCCGCTCCCCCTGCTTGTGCTCTCTCCCTCCCTCCCTCTGACAAATAAATAAAATCTTTAGAAAAAATAAAAAGGCATCCTGGCCCTGCCAGTCACTACCTGGATAACCTTGGGAAAGTCACTTATCTCCTTGAGTTTCAGTTTCCTTTTCAGCAAAATGAGGCTAACAATATATTGTGCCTCCTAGACGGGGTGGTTGGAAGATTGAGTGAGATAATGCTCACAGCACCCGGCCACGTGCCTGGCACATAATTTGTGCTCCACAAATATTAGCTACTGTGGTTGTAGGTACAAGTGTTATTATTACTATTATTAGAGGCAGATCTTAACAAATTGCAGAAGAACTGGAAAGTCTGTGAGCTCCATGTCCAACATAGATCGCCGGTTTCCCCCGGATTCACCAACAGCATCGCAAAGAAAATCCAGCCTGTTACTATCCATGGGGCTGCTGTTTTATTTATTAAATAGTAATATCTACTTTTTAGAAATTGTGTGAGGGTTAAACAAGAATTTTGTAAATGCTTTAGGGCAGTGTATGGCACATATTAAGTATCATGTAAGCATTTAGATATTAGGATGGTAATAATTCAGCATATCAACCTATAAATAAACCACCAAAATCACCAGAGAGGCAGGAAGGACTAAGCAGGGATCCTAATTAATTCACTTGGTTGGCAGGCCCAGGATACTTGACTTAAGGAGAAAGTGCGTTAAAGTTGGATGATCAACTCACGGGAAGAAGTTAGATCAATTTCGCAGGAACTGTTGCCAAGGTTGTTGCTAGCCGTGCACTGGTAATAACCTTGTTCAAAACTGGTCAGATTTCCAATAACCAAAGTCCCAGTGGCTGGGTCTGTCAAAAACAGGATATAGACTTTTGAAATCTCTTATGGTGGGTACAGATCATGTCCAACATAGCTGAATCACTCCGTGCCCACCCACTCCCTCACATTGGCCTCCCCTTTCTTGAGCTGTCCAGGGTCCCACTAGACCCCTCGGGACTCTTCCAGAGGTAGTCCACCTGGGAGCATGCCTCTTCCCTCCAAATCCACCACCTCTAAGTGAGCCAGAAACAGGCTTGACTACTAGAGGTTGGGAGTAAGACCAGACCACAGTCATCTTGCTAGGAGATCTGCTTTTTCCCCTCCCCTTCCCAGACGACTGAGCTCTAAAGACGAGCAACCAGCCACACACACGTGCCATCTGTCAGCCAACCACACACACCAGGCCTTGCCAGGGGCTGCAGTGGGCTGGACTTACTGAAGTTTTCTTTCACTGGGATGATGTCTCCAGCTTCGAGTTTATACCAGTAGTACACAGGGGAAGGTGTCCCAAGCACAGAGAGGCAAGAAAGAGATATCGGATGGCCAGTTTCTGGGACTCCTTGGATGCTGCAAAAGGGCTTAGAAGGTTTGACTGTAAGGCAATGACACAGAGTAAAAATGCTGCAGGGGGAGTTGAAACCTGTCACAATCAGCAGCCACTTCCTACTGTCATTTTGTAGACTGCCGTGCTGGGCGCTCAGCTTTTGAAAGCTTTATGAACTTCCTGTGACCGTTTTTCCGATTGTACCGCCAGGTGGGAGTAGAGCACTTCAGGTTCAAGGACCTGCCAGGCGCCAGGCCATTAAGATTCTAGCGGCATCTCTTCCTCTTCCGTCTGCCTGCCTCCCCAGATTCATGACCATGAATTTCCACATTGTGTCTTAAAATATGCCTTTATTAAGACAGCCAAATGTAAGCAAACACTAAATGACTAAGGACACAGTTTATACATTTGAAGCCCAGGTTTTAGGGGAAAATAGAACCTTTAGATACTTTGAGATTAAGTTGTTATTTATTCTTTTTATAACCTTTGTTTTATCAATGCTGTATCTTTCCTTTCCTTCAGGAATCACGTTTGGGCATTTGTATCTCTGGGGGTGGGTGACCCAAAATTATTGGAGGGTCTGAATTGGCCCGCGTCCTTCACCGGTCAGGGAAGCCCATTTTGGAGGGGGTGTGCTACGCAGTGCTGAAATCTTTACTCACCTTTCACCCCTTCTGTGTGCCTGGCACTGCACTAGGCACCGGAAGTGCCCAAGTAATGTCTGAAGTGGGAGATGAGGCCAGAGAGCTGCAGAAGCTACAGCTTGGAGGGCTTTGTATTTCATGTATTTTACACAGATGGCAAGGAGGACCAAGGAAGGAACTTAAGTAGGGGAAGGATGGTGGTCATCCTTAATGCTTTAGACGGTTGGCTCGCACGCTGGGGGTGCCTGAACCAAGGGAGAGGAGGAGGCAGGATCAAAAGGTCTCAAGGAAGTAGATTCGATGGGACTTGGTGGCCAAACGAATAGGGGGCATGAGGAAGAGGGCACAGGCGGTGATGGCTCCCAGGTTTCTGATTTGGACAGCTGGGTTTATCCCAAGATAAACAGGGGAGGGGCAGGTTTTCTGGGACGGAGGGAGGAGGAGAAAGGGGCAATGATACCGTCATTTGGGGACATACTGAGTCTTAGCTGTTTATGAAACATCTCTGTGGGAGGGGTCCTGCGGGAAACGGAAGATCTGGATCTCCTCATTCGTCTTACTGCTCACAGCTAACATGTTCTAAGCCTCGTGTTCCGTATAGACAATAATCTGAATTTCAGTACTTACCACCTCACCTTGCTTATCTTAACTTAGGTATAAAACCCTTTGGAGGCAGCAGTGAAGAGCACAGCGCTGGCTCCACCCAGACCACTGCCTGCAGTTTTACTCTGGGTGTGTTTAGGCAAGTACCCTCACCCAACCAAACCTCAGCTGACTCATCTGTATAAATGTGAACAAGAGGCCCGAACAAGAGACTGTCTGGCTTCTGACTAATCCACACACACTGAATTTAGATAAATAAAATGATGTCTACAGTGCCTCGCACATGGAATTGCTCTTGGCCACCGGCAGGACTAATTTCTACTGCCACATTTTATAGTTTTCTACTGAAGTTAATCTTCCGGTCTCAGACTCTAACCCGCTGTACACAGGAGCGAGGAGACAGAGATGGCTGTAACTCTCTGAAACCCTGCACCATCCCTATCTTTTAGACAAGTGGTTTTAAATTAAGTATTTTTCAGAATGCCTGGGCGGCTCAGTCGGTTAAGCGTCTGCCTTCGGCTCAGGTCATGATCCCAGGGTCCTGGGATGGAGCCCTGCATCGGGCTCCCTGCTCTGCGGGGAGTCTGCTTCTCCCTCTGCCTCTGCTGGCCGCTCCCCCTGCTTGTGTTGTCTCTGACAACTAAATAAATAAAATCTTTTAAAAAATTAAGTATTTTTCCCTTTAGCTCTTTATTCTCTTAGCCTTACCATTGATTTTCTCGGATGGGGACATCTCATTCGGTTTGCTTCCCCTAAGCTAGGCTATTTAACCGGAAGTCCATTGCAAGCGTCACTAGATTTAGATACGGCCTGTTTAAAACCATGATGACTTGATGGCCTTTACAGAATTTTGAACAGAAATTAAATGGTGGTGTTTCTAGAGCCCAGAATCAACCCCAGACAGGCTTTTTTTTTTTTCCTGAACACAGTTTCCTCCCTTTATTTTTTATTAACAAAACACTTAGCGAATCACTTTGAACCACGTCCCAAACCTATATATATTTTCTACAACTACTGAATCAGGATTGAATTGACATTTCATCCAGCTAACGACCCCAGTAGAACTTGGATGTTTTACTGGCAAAGCCATCGATCTACCATTTAGCATTATTGCTTTCAGCAGAATGGGGGTGGGAGCGAGAGGCTCACTGCAGAAAAATCAATGAAAATGAACATGCTTCATTGCCCAAGCCTTCCCTAAATTCATCATTTTCTTTTTAGGTGCCAAATCACAGAAGGAATATGATGCTCATTCCAAATGCATACAAAATAATTATTCAAACTTCTACCTGGGTATTTTTCAGAGATGCATTTTCCAAGGCTGTCATACCTAATGGAAGCCTCTCAAATGAATGGTCGTCCAAACCACCTGGGCCTTTGCTCATAGCTGTTTCCTTTACCTAAGTCGTGCCCTGCCACCTCAGCCCCTATTCTCGAAACTTTTAGAGGGCTGAAACCCTATCTTTTACATCTTCCCATCTCCGTTGTGTAGCACAGTAACCAGATGTGTGTTCAGGATTTGCTGAATGAATTTATGCATGAAGGAGTGGGATCTACGTCCATCACTGCATCATGGAATGTCTCTGGGCAATGCACTGCTAGGAAGCGTGGTCACTAAGGAAATATCAACACCTCTCCCCACAGTTGGCCTCCCTTACCCCCTTGCCCCCACTATGCCCCAACCCTCAGTCAGGGCAAGCAGGACAGACACTCATAGGCCATAGAACTTGAGAACTGCAAACAGCCTCTGCGATTCATTTGAGAAAATTATCAGTCTCAAGATTTCCAGAAAGCATGTATCTGTACAAGACCTTGGTTCTTACCCCAACTAATAAAAATAGAATTCTTGAGAGTTCCCAAACAAGATAATCCACAGATTCTTCTGCCTTTTACCTTGCCTGGATCCTGGATGCTTGAGGAAAAGTCATGACACAGTCATTGAAGGAACAACGGACCCAAAGACTCATGGGAAAGCAACTTGAAGAGGAAATGACTCTCAACTTCTTAGGATTCTCTGAGCTTTAAATGTAAGATTATTAACCTTCCTGTCTAACTTTAGCTCAGAGATAAAGAGGCTTGGCTTGGACAACCCAGAGCCAGGGAGCAGCAGGAAACCATGAGAGGACTAATCCTTCAAATGCTTTTAATGTGGAATCTCCAGTCTATCGTTTGATCCTCATAACAAACCTGTGAAGACAGGGCAGGAATTACAACTCCATCTCAAAATGGCCAGAGAAAAGTGGACTGACAGGCCCGAGGCCACTGAGTAGCAAAGTACGAACTAGAACCTAAGCCTTTGGACTCCTAGCATCTGTGCTTCATTGTTTAGTTCCCAGGTAAATGACCAGTCTTCCAAATTGGAACATCAACTCTCCCAGGAAAGGGTTTGTGTGTAATTCTCTTGTCTTCTCCCTGTACCCCAATACCTAGCATGGGGCTCAGCAAAATAAAGGCACGATTGAGCTACCCCACTCTTAAAACTCAGCTCCTGACTACCTTTCCCTCCTTTCCAGATGAGGTTGGGGCGTCACCTGGGAGGCAAGCTCAGACAACTCTGGACGGTTCTCCTAGGTGTGCACCTTTTACTAATTGCTGCTTTTCCAAGCCAGTCAGTTTTCAAGTCACTGGTTTGATCTAGTTCCTCCTTTCCTGTGATGGATGTACACAGCTTGAAAAGAACAATGACTAGATCGGCTCCATTTGGGATCACTTAGAAATGGGAGAGCCCTCAGCTCAACTGGTTAATTGGTGAGGGTTGACAACTCTTTCCTCTCTCCCTTCAGTACTTCTGAAGGCCTGCAGATAAGACCTTGCTAGGCCTCCAGACAGGAGCAAAGCTCCCATTGTCCTCTCAGAGAGTGGAAGGAGTGCTAGACATCAGCAGAAACCATGCCTCCATCATTGTAAACTTCATGGCTCCTGGCACAAAATAGGAAGCACTCAGTAAATACTGTATAAACGAACCACTCCAGGTGCATTTGAAAAGCAGATATGACTTGCCGAATGTCACATAACGATTATCTGTGCCCATATTCTCAACTCTGGCTTAACCTGTGGTCCTTTTTCCAGATAGTGCTAATATTTTTAAAAGGGACCCTCCTGCCTTTACTCAAAAGAAGGATTTCATGGTGGGAATTGTGGCTGGCTTAGGAGAGATCATAAATAGACAGTTATCTGCCCTAGGTGGGACTGGCTCTAATCGGAGGCTCCCTCCAGTTGCTAGTGATCATTTAGTGGGGATGGTATGTCGTCCCATCTGTCCTCATTCCACCCTTCAGAGACACGAATCCCCGGAGATTGGGTCATCTTCTGCTGTCGTTTTGGCAGCACTTATGGTTTGGCAATTGTTTCAACATGTTTTGTGAGTGATTTCTCAGTGTTACTCTAAGGGTTGGGCTGGTGGTGTGTCTCTATTTCCCCGACAAGAAAAGGAGCAGGGAGGATATTTACCCCCTGGGACTTAATTAGCACCATAACTCACTGCCCTGGCTCATTGCAGGTCCTAAGTTGTTCCAAGAAGAGGAAAAAAAAAAAAAAAAAACAGAAAAAAATGCCCATACCTAACACATTGACTTGGAGGATGCCTTGATTCTTTCCGGCAAAGTCAGGGGGGTTGTTAACATCACAGACGTAGACACCACTATCTGCTGGTTGCATATGCGAAATGGTGATAGATGCGTTATCTGGATCGTTGGACCCTACAATTCGATCTTTAAATTGCCCGATGGCTACGGCTTGTCCACCTTCAGAATAGTAAATCTAGGACAGAAAAATGTCAGGAATGAGAACTGGAGAGTGTCCAGAGCTAAGATAAGCTACCCGGAAGCACCCTCCATCTGACATTACCTTTGTTGGCAAGAGGCAACATTCCCACCCACCCCTCCCGCACAGAACAGATCCCATGGCAAAGGGGGGGGGGTCTCAATTCAGTGGGGTGTTTTAGCTTTCTCACAGCTGGGCACAACCACCTCCTCATGTGAGCGCGCAGCCCTTCTGTGATGTCATCAGAGCAGGGACGTGGGCTGATCTTAGAGATGATAAATAGCTGGAGCTGACAGGGTTCAACTGCTAAGCTTAGGTTAGATCAAGATGCTCACCTGAGGAGTCTACCTGGAGGAAACTCACTGTATAAAACACAAATGCCTGATGGGAAAGCCAAAACCATCACTTTTAACCCCACTTTATAAACTTTTTTTTTTTTTTTACTCAGTGGGACTACGGGACCATTCAGTTTCCCTAAGAGTTAGAATATTCGTACTCCTTTCATACACACCTACTCCTCTGGATAAGCAAACTCGGGTTTATCCTGTTTGTTAGAAGAGTCACATTTCAGAGCAGAGAGGCCCCTGAGTAATCATTTGGTCCCATCCCCTCATAGTGGCCTAGGAAATGCTTCGTCAGTGGCGGCTCCTCCCTTTCTCCCCATGTGGCAGGGGGCAGAACTGGAATTATTCTTTCATTTGGGCAAATAAGGGCCCTCAAATCCAGAAAGATTAAATGACTCATCCAAAGTCACAGGCTTCATTTATTATTACTATGATTCACCACACTCAAGGAAGATCTGGGTTCTAGTCCCATCTCTAGTAAAGATCATGAATAGTTAGATCATAATGGCAACCGTGGGAGCAGCATGGTGAGGTGGAAAGAGGCCTGGTCTAGGAGTCAGATGACCTGGGTTTTAGCCACAGCTCTGCCTCTGACTGTGATATAGGGAAGGTGGGGCCTCCGGTCATGCCTCCATGGCAACCTGCTTTGTGGTGAGAAACAATGTGATTTAAACTCTCCAACCTTTCGTTTCCACATCTGAACGAGGAGCCAGAGCAATGTCCTCCAAATTGAGATGTATTCCCCAGGTATAGGCACATAAGCTGATTTTAGGTGGTACATAAATGAAAACTTACTAGAAAGACACATATCTTGCATATCACATCTGTGACTTCATGGGTATTATTGCTTAGGGTGACACTAAGGTAGATATTTAAAAAATTTTAAAAAACCAAGTCACTATAGAAAATGACATTAAATAATACTGCTGGTGACACACAATTATGACAAAAATCATAAAGATGAGACATAAAGGACTGAAGCTTGGAAATCACTGGATTAGGTGATCCCTGAGGTTTCTTCATCATACACACACATCCTACACACTTTGTTAGTTTCATATAAATGTGTGTTATTCAAGTGATGGTTTATTTTTTAATAAACTGGTATCGCCCTAGTCCAGTGGAACTAATTAAGGTTTTCATAAAATCTACTAAAAGGGCCTTATTCATTTAATTCACTCTCCTTACTTTCTAGAGGAAGCTGAAGCCCAGAGAGGTTAAAAAAAAAAAAAAAAAGACACACACACACACAAAGTTAAGTGAGGAAAGGTCTAGAACCTGGTTCTAACTCCTTGTTCAGTGCTCTTTACCTTAATAGGATAATGAGAGAGGAAAGGCAATCAGCAAACCAAAAGATAACGATCAAGATAAATTCAGATATATTCTCCTTCAAATCAAAAGCCAATATAGTTTTAAGCGAAAGCAGAAAGGTAGATTCTGAGGGAAAATTCAAAGACCATATTTAAGGAGAAAAAAACTTGTCCCTCTCCTCTGGTTGTCTAACATCAACTAGCTTTCTTTCCTGCCCCAAATGAGCCATTTATAATTCAATTTGTCCATTCACACCTACTGAAATCACCAACGTTTGCCCCAAAGGGGTCTTGTTGGACTTATAAACCGGAAAGCCAATGTTAACTGAAGGTATTCAAGGGGTCCAGGAGGAGGTTCAGCTGGTCATAGGTCTATTGCCTTCCTCTGAGTTGACACCCAAGCTATCGGGCTTTCCATTTCACTAGCCAGCGTGGGGCTTATTTACTTGCTAATCAACAATCTGAGGCCCTGTGAACTCTTACCTGGAACACAGCCTGCAGGCCATCCAGGAAGCCCTTTTACAATGTAGACATCTGGCTGCTTCCCCTGCTCCCAGGAAGACTGGGGGGTAAGTCAGCCTGTTTTATGCTGAGGCTTGGCGACATCACAATGAGATACATCAGTCCTGCCTGTGGCCCACAGTGAGTGTCAGAGGGTCTGGGAGAAAAGACCTTGTTTCTGCCCAGAGCAGGGAGCCAAGAGAGTGTGTGTTTTAGGCCAGGACTAGAACATGCAAAGAAGCCACTGTAAAAGTCTCACCTTTGGTCATGAATTCAGGTGAAATGAGCAGATAAGTTATGAGGCCCTGGACTTGTAACTTCCCTCTAAAAAGGACCCTTCCCACCCCTTCTACCCTCACTCCTCACACCGTCCCCCCATATATCTTGCCCTCTCACAAATAATACTGAAGGGTGTCAGGGATAGGAATGGAGCTAAAGAGGGATAACAATGGACACCTAAAAGGGAAAGGCCTAGGCCTGAGAAGGAAAGTCCCCAGGGCTAGCCAGTGGCCAGACACACAGATGGAGGGACTTTCTGTTAGGGGAAGTCCAAGCTGTCACACTGTCCTTGTAAAGAAAAAAAAACAGAAATGTTTTCCTGAAACTGCTTATCTAATCACACAGGAAGTACTGAAACGTGGTGCCATTTTCCACAAAAGAATAACTCTTTGAAAAATCAAAGCTGAACAATGGCCAAGACTCAGCCCATGATCCTGTGGGACTTGTACCTTTTCAAAGAACGTATATTGTCAATTGAGAGATCAAAGCAAATGAGGTCCAGGAAAAGCCATGGATGTTCCATGGGCCAACACATCCTTTGGGGTGGGGGGACAGGGTGGCAAATCTGCCTAAAGAAAAATCCATCCAAGTGTTCCCTTAAGTGGTACTTGTTAATTTGCTGCCCACCTGCCCTTCGTGGCTGCCCTACTCCCCCTCCCCCGCCCCAGGTACCCTCTGCTCCTCCGTGATGATAGAGGCTGATATGTAGAGTCATAATGACACATTAGTTACAAGACCCCCTTTGAGATCACTTCATTCATGGTTTCTATGGTTGACGACTCTTCAGGAGCCAGATGGATATTAGAAATATGGGAAATAGCTGAGAGGGGCTGGTGGATGGTGGTAAGATCACAGAGGACAGCGGGGACCATGGCGAACTGGAGAGCCAATACAAACAAGGCTTCCAAACTGTAGAAACAAACAAACAAAATACTGGGCTGGTCAACCAACATGAATCCACTGGTCTATTCAGGCCCAGAGGCCGCCAGTTTGCAACCTCCGATTCATCCTCTTCAGTAACAGAAAAGGACACTGAGGCCCCAATAGAGGAAGTGATTTGTCCAAGGTCACACAATTTATAACCAGACCTGGAATCCAGACCTCCTGATTCTCCCCGAATACACGAAAATAGCACTCCTAGTCCTGCTTGGCGGGGGGGTGGGGGTGGGGGGGAACCCTAGGTAATCTTTCCCAACCCTTTTCCTGCCGATTGCTACTATTCATTGGCATGGCGCTGCCCATGCCGAGTGGGCCTGCCACCTGATGCCTTCAATGTTTGCCAGCTGCGACAACAGCCTCTCCCCTCCTATGGTGCCAAGTTCCTATTCACATGAGGCCATGCAGCTGGGAGCCAGATTTGTCCAAAAAGATTTTTTTCCCCCCTCAGCTTTGTGACACAGTTCTCTAACCAGAGGCTGGAATATAAACAAGAAGGGTTGAAAGAATTCAGTCTGCTTTCTGTTTGAGTCTGAGTTGGAATTAATAAATGCATTTAGCCTCCAGAGCTGCTTTTGTGGGTTCCCCCCTTTTGGAAATGTGGAGGGTGTGGAAACCCACAGCAAAGCACCCATTCTTTCCCTTCAGCTTCTCGTTTTCCTGCACTACTCATAAAGGGGCTAGCTGTGGGAGGTGAGGAGGGGGGAGTGGCAACGGTCTCAAGCCCCGCACTTTTTCTGGACGGTTCTTGGGGTGGGGGTGGGGAGCTGAGATTGCACATGGAAGGGAAAGAACACCAAAAGATAGACATCCCTGCCTTCAAACCACTCCCTTCCTAGCCTGCCATTTGCCCGAGGTCCCCACCATTTGAACTGCTTCTTTGGGGTGAAGGCATGGAACAAGTCTACACTTAAAGGATTTTCTTTGGAAGAGAACAAAATAAATTAGCATCACCAGTCCCTAGCACCTCAGCATTAGATTGATTGATCAGGTTTAGCAAGAAGATACACCTGAGGCCATGGGATACAGAATAGATAAACTTTGATGGGAGGGGGTGGTGGGAAGGGAAGAAAGTGGACAGTTCCTCCATGGGAGTGACACTGATATTTTCGGCAGACCGTTCTTTCTCCTGTGGGTTTAGCCTGCATGTTGCAAGACATCTAGCATCTCTAGCCACCACCTACTAACTGCCAGCAGTGACTCTCATTTATAACCATTATACCAACATCCCCTTCATTTTCAAATGCATGTGAGGAGATGGTACACCCCCACCCTGCCAACATTCGGAAAGCATTTGATATAATGCTATCTGAAGAGGACAGTCCAGGTGGGGAGAATTTGAACAGCCAGAGAATACGAAGACACTAGGTTCTAGAAGAGAGTTGTCCACATTAAATGTATGCTGGGGAAGATGAAAATGGCAACAGGTTTCATCCACTACGGATGTTCTAGAAGAGTAAGTATTGTCTGCGAGACCCATGCTAAGTAGAATCAGTGCCAGTTCTGTTCATGGGCAGGTGAGGTCTCCTTAGTTTTACCAGTTACTGGCTGGGTGGAAGAGGAGAAAATCGGTGTGATCAGAGGGGCATCAAACTACCCAAAACTTCCATGCTAACCTGCCTGTTCCAGGGCCTAGAGTCTTCAGCTGAAAGTCCCTGCTGAGGGACTGATCATCTGAAACTGTCCCTGTCTTCTGAGAGGAGGGCTTCTCTAAGAGGAGGACCGTGCTAATAAACGTCCTGGCCCTCCTGGTCAGAAGACTTATGGGCTACTTCTGCAGTCCCCATTCACCAAAGGAACCCCTTGGAGGGGAGAGTCAGTAAGTGATAACACCCTCCCCTGGGTATGGAGAAACACTATGCCTTGGAGTCAACTGCTCCTTTAACACAATGATTTTTGGGGTGGGAGAAGAGTACGAGCCTATGGCAAGACCGGGCCCCTGCCCTGCTCGAGGCAGCAATAAGTCCCTGAGCCTTTTGGAGGAGGCTGAAAAGAAGTCCAGACATGGGCGTGAGAAGGCAAACTCAAGACCGTCCCAGTTTTGCCAGGAGCCTGTGCTGATTTGGATTGTTACCACACTTGGACCATCCAACCCCACTCCTAAAGGCTGGTGCCATGGCCCTAGATATTGCAAACAATGAAGGGGTCCAGTAGTACACCAACTGGTGTTCTTACCTGAGAGGTCCAGCTACATCTTCCCCGAGCGTCTCTTGCATGCGCCATATTTAGACACTGACTGACTGCCTTTTCCTCCATACCCTCAGTATTGAGGCACGGGCTGTGCTGTGTTTGAGCAGAAATGGGTGGGTCTGAGAGCTGAATGCTACACGATATACTGTCACATCAACCCAGGAGTTGAATTGAATCACTCAGTGATCAGTCTGGCAACATCTTACTGCCATAAATCAGAGAATTGTCTCATAGCACAGCAGTCTCTTTTTATCATCCCCAAAATGTTCACCAGCCATCCCTAGATTAGCATACAACGTGCTCTACAGAATTCTGAATGCATGGAAGTACTCAAAGAAGAAACAAATTCGAAATAGAGGCCAAATCCCATTTTGAAAAATACCATCTCAACTGAAGATGTCTACAACTTCTTTGTTGAGTGGACTCTCTGTTCAGGGAGAGGAGCAGGCAAAGAAGGCTAACCCCTCCCTTCAGCCACGGAAACCTGGCAGGCGGTGAAACAGGAAACTAATCCTGGGCCAGGACTCCCCCAAGAGCTCTGTCCCAGCTGTTGAGCTATACTAAATGTCTTTGTTGGGCTGGATCCCCAAGCGCCCATGATGCAGGGAGTGTGGATGGGCTAGGGATTTTACAAAATCACCATTTTGTAAGTAATGATACTACTAATAATAGCTCACATTCATTGAATGGCTACTATGTGGAAGACTTCCCAGTGCTTTACAAGCATCATCTCATTTAATCTTCACAGTAAACCTATGAAGTAGGTAAGTAGCCCCACTACACAGATGGGAAAACTGACCCTCTGAAAGGTCAACTGGCTTGTCTAAGGTCATCCAGCCAGCAACTAAGTAGCAGAGCAAGGAGTAGAACCAATAACCATCAGGAAGTTTCCACTGGTGCTCCAAAACTACTCATCTGGAAAAGCGGAGAGAGAAGCCCATGCCTGCTGGGTATGGGGAAAAAGGTGAGAGCCTCCAGTTCTTTGGAGGTAGAGACCTAACAATGGTTGAAATGGGGACCTTGCTGGGGCAAGCTGAAACAAGACGGAAAAAGAGGAAGAAGAGAAAGCTTGGCTTTTTGGAGGTGGTTTTCACTGTCTCTAAGCCAAGAGCTAGACCACCCACCACCCACCCTGTCTCCTATGCAGCTAAGGCACAGGCATAACCAAGGTCTCATGCATCAGAGAAATATCTAAAATATTTTAAGATCAAGAAGCATGTTCTCACTGAATCAGCGGCTCAGTGCAGAGGAGCTCCTTTGATTTGGACATCTCAAAAGCTTAGATACCTTAAATTACTTGCCTCGCCTGTACCTGAGATTTTGAAGAATGAGGCAAATGCCAAGTAAAAAAGCTACTCAGTAAATACATACTTGTTAATAAAGTTTCTTTCCAAAGTGCCTCTAACAGATGTCCCGAGGTCAAGCCACACCCCGTTCGATCACCTACACCTTCTGTGCATCTCCAGGTCTAGAAAAAACTCATTGCTGGTCACAAGATCCTTCTGCCCTGCATCTCCCAACTCAGAACTACTTGGTTCAACCAAGAGATGGCCTTGTAAATTCCAGTGGCAGAGGAGGCGTAAAGAACAATTTGTATTTTTGACCTCAGGTTGGCCTGGCCTCACTTCCAGGCAGTCGAGGACATCTGGATTTGAGTACCACACATAAAAATCATTCAAAATATATTGGCAAGGCTTCTCTAATTTCAGCCCCTACTGGCTAAATGGGAAGGACTTCAAGCCTACAGATAAAGAATGCACTGAAAAGACTATTCAGGAAACTGAATTTTAAAAAGGAAGAAACTTCATGTGATTATTGCCATCCAAAATACAAGAGAGCAACCTGCAAAGGGATGATTTCTCAGTTGATTGCAATATGTGAGGTCTTGGGTCAGGGCATCTGGGTGACAAAAGGAGGTAAAATCACTGTTGTTGTTGCTGCTGCTGCTGCTTATGATGATAAAGGTTTACAAGGGAGAAAACTTACAGGCCTTTGTATTTTTCCCAAGCCTTTTCACATGCAGCATGTCAGCTGATTCCCCATGAGATATATAGAAGAGCATTAGCATTCCACCATGTTTTGAAGAGAGGCACAGAGTGATTCAGACACATGTCTGAGGAAACCAGTGCTAAGCAAAAATGTCGAACACTGACTAGAGGGTGGCATTAATGAAATCACCTCTTGAATGGTGTTTCCTGCTACAAAAGTGTTCAGGACCTCTGGGAAAGAAGGATCTAGCACCTCCGAAGGCCCAGAGATGGCTGAAGCCACACTGGCCAAGGTGTGGCTCCTCCAAGCTAGCAGCCTCCTTCTCTACCCCTGTCCTTCAACCTCCTCTAGTCCATTCAGCTCGCTCTCCATTTTTCTACTAATTAAAACCCCAATTCAACTACATCCAACTATTCCAAACCATACTGATTTGTTTCTTCTCTGAACTCCTTGTTTTGGATCATATATCTTTTTGAAAATCTGATGAAAGCTATAGGCCTTTTCCCTTAAGGGATATGTGTTGGCAGACATGTTGCACACTCATGCAGAATTCTGCATGCATTCTCTCTCTCTCTCTCTCTCTCTCTCTCTCTCTCTCTCTCTCTCACACACACACACACACACACACACACACACACACACAATTTTGAGTATATAATTTTTGTCCTTGGGCCAGATGAAGAAAACCTGAAAATAGACAAGCTTACAGGTAGAACATTCTCCTTTGACTTTCACCCACTTCCTTCTAGCAACCTCTGACCCTTAACCCCAGCCTATCTGCCCTGTCCTCCACCCTCTAGCTTCTTGTTGTCCTTGATTACTCAGGGTTCATCACTACCTTAGCCCTTCTCCACCCATCTGGGAGTCTCATTCCATCAGGATTCATCTAGCACAATGAGCTAGCTCACCTGATGGGCAGATCCCAGATACTACATTTGACAGAGATCTGCAGATCAAGTAGGACGTGTATTTGAACTGGGGTCTTCTGGAAATAATGGGGAGATTATTTGGGGGGAGGAGGAGCCCTTTCAGAACTACTGCTTATTTCACCTAGGAGAAGGACCATTCCTGTCTACTCTAGAAAACACGATACACTGGATGCTGACCTACTCAGATTTGAGATAACAGGCTATAACTGATTATGAAGAGAGGACAAAGGCCACATCACATACATGATGGTCTTCCCTAAACAACTATCTTCAAACTCTTTGTACCTGAGATTCTGCCACTGTTGTCACTGGTTTACCACTCCTTCACACACTGACCCCAACAGTTTATGTCAGAACTACCACCGGGGAATAGTTGAGGAAAAAAGTCCTTACGGAAGCTGGCGGTAAGTCCTTCTTGTGGAAGAATGACCACTGGATTGAGAGCTTGTCCCGGGAGGCCACAGTGCTGGTGTAGGTGCAGACAAGTGTAGCACTGGATCCAACAGTCACATTCACAACACTGTTTGGGATGGTCACCTGCACCATATTAACTTGACCTGAAAAAATAATCATCAAAAAGAAAATGGTACACTCTCACATTCTGAGGACGCTCTTTCATTACAAAGCATTTTCTTTTTTTTAAATATTTTTTATTAATTTATTTGACACAGAACGAGAGAGAGAGACAGAGAGCAAGCACAAGCAGGGGGAACGGCAGGCAGGGGAGAAGCAGGCTCCCCGCTGAGCAGGGAGCCCGATGTGGGGCTCGATCCCAGGACCCTGGGATCACGACCTGAGCCGAAGGCAGCCGCTTAACTGACTGAGCCACCCAGGCGCCCCCATTACAAAGCATTTTCAATGACATCTTGTTTGAGGTATCCAGGGTGAGGAGGAGGAGGTAGACTGAACTGTACAGGAAAGCTGAGCCAGCAATTGGCGTGGGGGTAGGGGAGTTTCTAACAAATTACAATGTAATGAAACTCAAATCCTATGTGATGGTGAGGTAATAACACCGAACTGCTAATTCTTCTGTATAAGGATGGCCTTAAACAGAGGTTCTTAAAATGTTGTCCAGGGACCCAGAAAGGTCCATGAATATGGGGAAAAACTAATCCAGGTTGCCCAGGACTAACAGATTTCTTGGATGTGGAACTTTCAGGTTTTTTTCTTCCAAGTTTTTATTTAAATTGAAGTTAGTTAACATATAGTGTAGTGTTGGTTTCAGGAGTAGAATTCAGTGATTCATCACTTACATACAATACCCGGAGTTCATCCCAGCAAGTGTCCTCCTTAATGCCCATCACCCGTTTAACCCATCCCCCCGCCCCCCCTCCCCTCCAGCAACCCTCAGTTTGTTCTCTATTGTTAAGAGTCTCTTATGGTTTGCCTCCCTCTCTGTTTTTATCTTATTTTATTTTCCTTCCCTTCCCCTATGTTCATCTGTTTTGTTTCTTAAATTCCACATAGGAGTGAAATCATATGGAATTTGTCTTTCTCTGACTGACACATTAGCACATGGACTAGTTCTGTCCATGTTGTTGCAAATGGCAAGATTTCATTCTTTTTGACGGCTGAGTAATATTCCACTGTGTGTGTGTGTGTGTGTGTGTGTGTGTGTGTGTGTGTGTACCAACTCTTATTTAACCATTCATCAGTTGATGGACATTTGGGCTCTCTCCATAATTTGGCTATTGTGGACATTACTGCTATAAACATTGGGGTGCATGTGCCCCTTGGAATCAGTATTTTGGTCCCCATCAAAATACCATCCACTTTTTTCAAAGAAATGGAACAAATAATCCTAAAATTTGTATGGAACCAGAAGAGACCCCAAATAGCCAGAGGAATGTTGAAAAAGAAAAGCAAAGCTGGCGGCATCACAATTCCGGACTTCCAGCTCTATTACAAAGCTGTCATCATCAAGACAGTATGGTACTGGCACAAAAACAGACAGATAGATCAATGGAACAGAATCGAGAGCCCAGAAATGGACCCTCAACTCTATGGTCAACTTATCTTTGACAAAGCAGGAAAGAATGTCCAATGGCAAAAAGACAGTCTCTTCAACAAATGGTGTTGGGAAAATTGGACAGCCACATGCAGAAGAATGAAACTGGACCATTTCCTTACACCACACACAAAAATAGACTCCAAATGGTTGAAAGACCTAAACGTGAGACAGGAGTCTATCAAAATCCTAAAGGAGAACACAGGTAGCAACCTCTTCGACCTCAGCCACAGCAACTTCTTCCTAGAAACATCGCCAAAGGCAAGGGAAGCAAGGGCAAAAATGAACTATTGGGATTTCATCAAGATAAAAAGCTTTTGCCCAGCAAAAGAAACAGTCCACAAAACCAAAAGACAACTGACAGAATGGGAGAAAATATTTGCAAATGACATATCCGATAAAGGGCTAGTATCCAAAATCTATAAAGAACTTATCAAACTCAACACCCAAAGAACAAATAATCCAATCAAGAAATGGGCAGAAGACATGAACAGACATTTTTCCAAAGAAGACATCCAAATGGCCAACAGACACATGAAAAAGTGCTCCACATCGCTCGGCATCAGGGAAATCCAAATCAAAACCTCAATGAGATACCACCTTACACCAGTCAGAATGGCTAAAATGAACAAGTCAGGAAACGACAGATGTTGGCGGGGATGTGGAGAAAGGGGAACCCTCCTACACTGTTGGTGGGAATGCAAGCTGGTGCAGCCACTCTGGAAAACAGTATGGAGGTTCCTCAAACAGTTGAAAATAGAGCTACCCTACGATCCAGCAACTGCACTACTGGGTATTTACCCCAAAGATACAAATGTAGGGATCCGAAGGGGTACGTGCACCCCAATGTTTATAGCAGCAATGTCCACAATAGCCAAACTGTGGAAAGAGCCAAGATGTCCATCGACAGATGAATGGATAAAGAAGAAGTGGTATATATACACAATGGAATATTATGCAGCCATCAAAAGGAATGAGATCTTGCCATTTGCAATGACGTGGATGGAACTGGAGGGTGTTATGCTGAGTGAAATAAGTCAATCAGAGAAAGACATGTATCATATGACCTCACTGATATGAGGAATTCTTAATCTCAGGAAACAAACTGAGTGTTGCTGGAGTGGTGGGGGGTGGGAGGGATGGGGTGGCTGGGTGATAGACATTGGGTAGGGTATGGGCTATGGTGAGTGCTGTGAATTGTGCAAGACTGTTGAATCACAGATCTGTACTTCTGAAATAAATAATGCAACATATGTTAAGAAGAAAGAAAAAGAAGAAGATAGCAGGAGGGGAAGAATGAAGGGGAGTAAGTCAGAGGGGGAGATGAACCATGAGAGACAATGGACTCTGAAAAACAAACTGAGGGTTCTAGAGGGGAGGAGGGTAGGGGGATGGGTTAACCTGGTGATGGGTGTTAAAGAGGGCACATTCTGCATGGAACACTGGGTGTTATGCACAAACAATGAATCATGGAACACTACATCAAAAACTAATGATGTAATATATGATGATTAACATAACAATAAAAAATTTTAAAAAAATTTATCCTTTGGATAAATACCTAATAGTGCAATTGCTGGGTCATAGGGTGGTTCTATTTTTAACTTTGTTTTCCAGAGTGGCTGCACCAGTTTGCATTCCCACCAACAGTGTAGGAGGGTTCCCCTTTCTCCACATCCTTGCCAACATCTATTGTTTCCTGAGTTGTTATTTTAGCCATTCTGACAGGTGCGAGGTGGTATCTCATTGTGACTTTGATTTGTATTTCCCTGATGATGAGTGATGTTGAGCATTTTTTTCATGTGTCTGTTGGCCATTTGTATGTCTTCTTTGGAGGAACTTTCAGTTTTAAAACCGGGTCTCAGGCAAACCATACTGATTTTGCTAGGATGTTCAGTGCTTAAATCAGGAAAATCTCAGGAAAACCAGGATGAGTTGGTCACCTTATCCCTAAGACCATTTTGAGAGGCTTTAAGATCAAAATGATATTACTGTATATTATAATAAATTATTAAATTATTGTATTGGTAACTCATTGCCATTTATTGGTTAGGAGTATTCAATCCGTTTAACAATTCACCCATTTAGGGACATCTAGGTTGTTTCCAGGTTTTAGCTGTTGGATAAAACTCTGATGTACAGTTTTTTGTAGGAACATAAATTTCTATTTCACTGGGATAAATTCCCAAGAGTGCAATTGATGGGTCAGATGGTAGTGACATGTTTAGTTTTATTAAAAACAAAAACAGGGGTGCCTGGGTGGCTCAGTCAGTTGAGTGTCCGACTCTTGATCTCAGCTCAGGTCTTGATCTTGGGGTCATGGTTTCAAGCCCCATGTTGGGCTCCACACTGGGCAAAGGTCCTACTTTAAAAAATACAAAAGGCAACAAACAAACAAACTGAAAACCAGCCACATTGTTTTCCAGAGTGGCTATACCAATAAACATTCCCACCAATAACATATGAGTGGTCCAATCTCTCCACCCCCAGTCTCTCAACACCCCAATCTCTGGTGTTGTCACTATCCTCTACTTTAGTCATTATAATAAGTGGGTGGTAATATATCATTGTGATTTTAATGTGTCTTTCCCTGATGCAATTTAATGATGCTAAACAACTTTTTATGTGATAATTTGCCATTTGTATATCTTCCTCAGCGAAAGGCCTGTTCATATCTTTAGCACATTTTCTAATTGGATTGATTATTTAATTTTCAACTGGTGAATTTGGAGAGTTTCTTTATATAATCTAGATTCCAGTCTCTTCTTGGGTAGAGACAGTTTTATTTCTTCCTTTCCAATTTATATGCTTTTGATTTCTTTTTATTACCTTA
Organism: Callorhinus ursinus; assembly: GCF_003265705.2. Classification (NCBI taxonomy): domain Eukaryota; kingdom Metazoa; phylum Chordata; class Mammalia; order Carnivora; family Otariidae; genus Callorhinus; species Callorhinus ursinus. The sequence continues at coordinate 6,438,761 of NW_027397127.1, forward strand.
TTGCAGTGGCTATAACTTCCAGTACTTTACGTGTACAACATGTACATAACATAATTCAAAACATGTTAGCTGTTAGGTTATTTGTAGATGCTTTTAATCAAGTTGAGGTAATTCTCCTTTGTCATGGGTTAAATTGTGTCCCACCAAAAGATATGTACAAGTTCTAATTCCTGATATCTGTGAATGTGACTTTATTTGGAAATAGGGTCTTTGCAATGTAATTAATTTAAGGATCTTGAGAAGAAATGATTCTGGATTTAGGGTGGACTTTAAATCCAGTGATTGTTGTCCCCATAAGAAAAAGGAGAGGGAGATTTGACACAGATACACAAAGAGAAAGGCCATATGAAGATAAAATCAAACATTGGAGCATTGTATATACACACAAAGAGACACCAAGAATTTCTAGAAGCCAAGTAGCAGAAAGGCATGACACAGATTCTCCTTCAGAGATTTTAGAGAGAAACAATATTGCCAAAGCTTTAACTTCAGACTTTCAGCCTCCAGAACTGTGAGAGAATAAATTTCTCTTGTTTTAAGCCACCCAGTTTCTGGCAATTTGTGACAGCAGCTCTTGGAAACGAACACACCTTTTGCTTAACTTGCTGAGAGTCTTTATCATGAATGAGTATTGGATTTTGTCAGATGCTCTTTCTGTATCAATTGATAGAATCATTTGCTTTTTTCTTTAGCCAGTTGATATGATAGATTACACTGAATGACTTTGAGTGTTGAGCCAGCCTTACATACCTGAAATAAATCCCACTTGGTCATGGTGTAGAATTCTTTTTAAACATAGTAGGATTCAATTTCCTAGTGTTTTGTTGTGGGTTTTTTAGTCTAAGTTCATGAAAGAATTTGGTCTATAGTTTTCTATTTCTGTACTGTCTGGTTTTAATATTAGGGTAATACTAGCCTCAAAATTAGTTGAAAGTGTTCCCTCCTCTTCTATGTTTTGGAAGAGATTGTGTAAAATTGTTGTTAATTATTTTTTTAAATGTTTGGTAGAATTATCCAGTGAAAGTATCTAGGCCTGGATATTTCTTTTTCAGTAGCCTTTTAAATTATGAATTCAATTTCTTTAAGGGTTTGGGGATATTCAGATTATCTACTTTATTTTGGGTGAGTTTTAGTAGTTTGTTGTTTTGGGGGAATTGGTCCATTTCTTCTATTTTGTCAAATATATGAATGTAAAGTTGTTCACAGTATTTCCTTGTTATATTTTTAGTGACTTCAGGATCTGTGCTGATATCCTATATTTCATTTTTGATATTGGAGATTTGTGTCTTATCTCTTTTTATTTTTACCAATCTTGCTAGAGGTTTGTTAATATTATTAATCTACTTTGTTCGAAGAACCAGATTTTTGTTTCATTTAATAATTTTCTTATCTCGGGACGCCTGGGTGGCTCAGTTGTTAAGTGTCTGCCTTCGGCTCAGGTCATGATCCCAGGGTCCTGGGATTGAGCCCCGCATCGGGCTCCCTGCTCCACGGGAAGCCTGCTTCTCTCTCTCCCACTCCCCCTGCTTGTGTTCTCTCTCTGGCTGTCTCTCTCTGTCAAACAAATAAGTAAAATCTTTAAAAAAAATAATAATAACTTTCTTATCTCAATTTCATTGATTTCAGCTCTTCATTACTTCCTTTCTTCTCTTTGCTTTGGGTTTATTTTACTCTTCTTCCAGTTCCTAGAAACCTCAATTATTGACTTGACACTTTTCTTAATTTCAAATGGAAGCATTCAGTGCTATAATTTTCTCCCTCAGCACTGCTTTAGTTGCATATTACATATTTCCATATGTTATGTTTTCATTTTAATTCAGCTTTATGTATATTCTTTAAATTTCCTTTGAGATTTCCTTTTTGGTCCATGGGTTATTTAGAAGTGTGTTGTATAATTCCCAACTGTTTAGAGACTTTCCTGTTCTCTTTCTGTTCTTGATTTCTAGTTTGATTCCATTGTGCTCAGAGAACAGATTCTGCATGATTTTAATTCTTTTACATTTGTGGAGGGTTTTTTTTTTTTTATGGCCAAGCACATATTCTATCTTGGTAAATGTTCTGTGGGGGCTCGGGGAAACAAGTGCATTCTGCTATGGTTGGGTGAAGTGTTTTATACGAAGAGATATATTTTCAAACATTATGGGGACGCCTGGGTGGTGCCGTCATTTAAGCATCTGATTCTTGGTTTTGTCTCAGGTCATGATCTCAGGGTGGTGGGATCAAGCCCAATGTCAGGCTCCTTGCTCAGCATGGAGTCTGCTTAAAGATTCTGACTCTCTCTCTCTCTCTCTGCCTTTCCCCCATCTCTCAAATAAATAAATCTTAAAAAGTAACCCACTATGAATACTCACCAAGATAGACCACATTATGGGCCTTAAAACAAATCTTAACACATTTAAAAGAAGAGAAATCACACAATGTCTGCTCCCAGACCACAATGGAATTAAAGTAGAAATAAATTAACAAAAAGATTACTGGGAAGTCCCAAAATACATGGAGATTAAACAACACACTTCTAAAGAACACATGAGTCAAAGAAATCTCAAGAGAAATTTTAAAATATTTTTAATTAATGCAAATGAAAACACAACTTATAAAAATTTGTGGGTGTGCAACAAAAGCGTCACTTAGAGGGAAATTTGCAGCATTGAATGCATATATTAGAAAACAGGAAAGATCTAAAATCAATCACATAAGCTTGCACTTTAGGAAACTAGAAAAAAAGAACAAATTAAATCCAAAGCAGAAGAAAATAAATAATAAAAATTAGAGCAGAAATCAATGAAATTGAAAATAAGAAATCAATACAGAAAACCAATGAAACCAAAACTGGTTATTGGCAAAGATGATAAAATTGAAAAGACTCTAACTTGGCTAAGAAAAAAGTACAGTGAACACAAATTGCTAATATCAGAAATGAAAGAGAGCATGACTATAGATACCATGGACATTAAAAGGATAATAAAAGAATACTAGGAACAACTCTATGCCTACAAATTTGATAACCTAGATAAAATGGGGCAATTCCTTGAAAAACACAACCTACTAAAACTCTCACACAAGAAGTAGACAATTTTGGCCGGCCTGTATCTACTCTATATCTACTAAAGAAATTGAATCAATAATTAATAACCTTCCAAAACAGAAAGCACCAGGCCCAGATGGGTTCACTGGTGAATTCTACCAAACATTTAAGGAAGAAATTTTAACAATTTTCTACAATCTCTCTCAGAAGATAGAACAGAAGAAATATTGCCTAACTCATCCTATAATGTCAACATCACCCTAATACTAAAACCAGACAAAGACATTACAAGAAAACTATAGACCAATATATCTAATGAACACAGATGCAAAAATCCTCAACAAAATACTAGTAAATCAAATCCAACCATGCATAAAAATAATCCCACACCATGGCCAAGTGGGATTTATCTCAGGTCTGCAAGGCTGGCTCAAAATTTGAAAAAGAATTAATGCAATCTATCACATGAACAGATTTTTGAAAATCACATGATCATATCAGTATATGCGGAAAAAGCATTTGCCAAAGTCCAACATCCATTTGTGATAAAAACTCTCAACTAGGAATATAGGGGAACTTCCTCAACTTGATCAAGAACATCTACAAAAAAAACTGCAGCTAACATCATCCTTTATGGTGAGAAACTAGAAGCTTTCCTACTAAGATCAGGAGCAAGACAAGGATGTTACCTCTCATCACTCCTTTTCAACCTAATTCTGGAAGTTCTACCTAATGCAATAAGATACAAAAAGGAAATAAAAAGTATACAGATTGTGAAGGAAATAACAGATGTCGTGATTGCCTATGTAGAAAAAATCCAAAAGAATCAATAACAACAAAGAAAACTTACGGAACTAATAGCAATTAAAGCCAGTGTTCAGGATACAAGATTAACGCACAAAAGTTAAATGCTTTCCTATATACTGGCCATGAACATGTGGAATTTGAAATTAAAAACACAGTACCATTTACATTAGCATCCCCTAAAATGAAATACCTGAGTATAAATCTAACAAAATCTATACAAAAGCTATATGAGGAAAACTAGAAAACTCTGATGAAAGAAATTTAAAAAAAAAACACAAATAAATGGAGAGGTAATCTATGTATCAATAGAATAGGAAGACTCAACATTTTTAAGATGTCAGTTCTTCCCAACTAGATCTATCAAGTCAATGTTATTCTAATCAAAATCCCAGGAAGTTATTTTGTGGATATTGGCAAGGTTATTCTAAAGTTTGTATGAAGTAAAAGACCCAGAATAGCCAACACAATATTGAAGAAGAAAAATTTGGAGGACTGACACTACTTCAAGACTTTCTATAAAGCTATAGTAATCAAGACTGTATAGTACTGGTGAAAAAAATAGACAAATAAATCAATGGAACACAATAGAGAGCCCTGAAATATACCCACATAAAACAGTCAGCTGATCTTTGACAAAGGAAGGAGCAAAGGCAATACAATGGAACAAAGATAATCTTTTCAACAAATGGTGCTAGAACAACTGGATGCCTATGTACAAAAAATGAATCTAGCCACAGACCTTACACCCTTCACAAAAATCATCTCAAAATGGATCACAGATCTAAATGAAAAAAGTAAAATATAAAACTCCTAGAATATAACATAGGAGAAAACCCAGATGATTTGGGTATAGTAATGAATTTTTTTAAAGATTTTATTTACTTATTAGAGAGAATGAGAGAGAGAGAGAGAGAGCATGAGAGGGGGGAGGGTCAGAGGGAGAAGCAGACTCCCCACCGAGCAGGGAGCCCGATGTGGGACTCAGTCCCGGGACTCCAGGACCATGACCTGAGCTGAAGGCAGTCGCTTAACCAACTGAGCCACACAGGCGCCCCAAGTAATGAATTTTTTAGATACACCACCAAAGGCACAATCCATGAAAGAAATAATTGGTAAGCTGGACTTTATTAAAACTAAAATATTCTGCTCTGCAAAAGACACTGTCAAGAGAATGAGAAGACTAAAGCCACAGAGTAACAGAGACTATTTGCAAAAGACATATTTGATAATGGTCTGCTATCCAAAATATACAAAGAACTCTTAAAACTCATTAATAAGAAAACAAACCACCACATTAAAATGGATTAAAGACCTCAACAGACATCTCACCAAAGAGGATATACAGATGGCAAATAAGCATATGAAATGATGCTTCACATCCTATGTCATCGGGGGATGCAAATTAAAACAATGAGATACTACTACACACCCATTAGAGTGGCCCAAATCCAGAACACCGACAACACCAAATGCTAGTGAGGATGTGGAACAACAGGAACTCTCATTCATTAATGGTGGGAATGCAAAATGGTACAGGCATTTTGGAAGACAGTTTGGTGTTTATTTACAAAACTAAACACACTATTATGATACTATCCAGCAATTATGCTCCTTGGTATTTACCCAAAAAGGTTGAAAATTTATATCCACACAAAAACCTGCACATGAATGTTTACAGCAGCCTTATTTATCATTGCCCAAATTGGAAGCAACCAAGACGTCCTTCAGTAGGTGAATGGATTAATAAACTGTGGTATATAGGGGCGCCTGGGTAGCTCAGTCGGTTGAGTGTCAGACTCTTGATTTTGGCTCAGGTCATGATCTCAGGGTCCTGGGATCAAGCCCCGCGGGATCCCCACTCAGTGGGGAGTCTGTTTGCGGATTCTCTCTCTCGATTTCTCTCTCCCTCTGCCCCTCCGCCCACTTGTGCTCTCTTGCTCTCCCTCTCCCTCTAAATATAAATAAATCTTTTTAAAAATACTTTTAAAAATAAAATAAAAATACATAAACCGTGGTATATACAAACAACAGAATATTATTCAGTGCTAAAAAGAAGAGGTATTAAGCCATGGAAAGATATGGAGGAACATTAAATGCATATTACTAGGTGAAAAAAGCCAATCTGGAAAGTCTGTATACTATATGATTTCAATTCTGATATCCTGGAAAAGACAAAACTATAGAGACAGTAAAAAGATCATTGGATTCAAGGGGTTAGTGGGGAGGAAGGCATGAATAGGTGGAGCACAGAGGATTTTTAGGGCAGTGAATATATTCTATATGATAATATATGGCAGATACATGTCATTATACATTTGTCCAAACCCGCAGACATTTTGTCTATCATGTTAGGAAGCTCCCATTTAAATCTGTCATTTTAGCAGACAGTCTCTTTTCTTTGGTTTCATGTTTTACCCACAGGGCTCAGCCTACTTTTGTGGGCTGGGATTCTAACGCTAGTTTAATTTCCAGAGTCTCTGCAGTGTTGTTTTGGTCTCTTTGGTTTATCCGCTATCACTAGGGCTTCTGTTTGTCTCTGATTCTTTTGCCTGAGGGGGTGGAAGGGTTTCCTCAGGTCAGGTTGCTGGGGGTCTCTCAGTGGGGGATCGGTATGGTAGGACACTCCTACTGGGAGCCCGGGCTACTCCTGTGTCTCGGGGGTGGGGAGAGAGTCTCAGAGCTTCCAGAACTGAGCATTTGCTGTGACTTCATTCCTCTTGTCTGTTCTACCCTCCCACCTCAGTATCTCTAGATGAAAGTGAGGAGTCTCAGGCCCAGTGGGGAAAAAGAATGCTTCCTTTGTCTACTCTTGTTAGGGTGGCTTCTGATGACTCACCCGGTGGTGCTGGGCTCACTTGATGTCAGAGGGACTCTCATTAGATCTGGTGGAAGAATAAGCTTCCCTAGGCTGCCCTCTGTTGCTAGGTTGGGATCTGGAAATGCCAGAACTGGCTACCCTTCTTCTTTGGGGTGGAAAGAAACAGGACACTTTGCCATTGTGTTATTCCCAGGGCTCCAAACCACTTTGCTTCTTCTTACCATCTTTCAGAGTTTTCTCTTGGTTGTCTCTTGCATTATTTCCAGGGAGGGTTTATACTTGTGCTAAGCAGAAAGAAGCAAGGACAAGCAGATCCATGCCCTTTTATCCAGACTAGCAATTTCCCTCAAGTTTTCAGAGTGTAACAGGGTCCTGAGGCCACCAAGTTTGAGAACTGGTGGCCTTCCAAAAGCGTGAGCTGCCCCTATGATTTGGAGGAACACCAAAGAGACCCCTACCCCAAAACTTGCTTCAAATTCTCAGGACTACGTAAGCATCTTTCAAAAGGGCTGTGATAGGGAACAATACTTTGGGTAACACTGTATAGGCACTGGCACATCTGATTAACTGGTTATTACCCATTGCAAGAGTATAGAAGTTCTCCAGGATGGAACATAAGACTGTCAGGCCGGTATTAGAAGAAAAGGTCAAGTTTAAGAGACACTCTCCATGCTGCAGGGGAACCCGGGTCGGAGTTCTGGCTGCTTGCAGGGTTACAGATAAGAAGAGAGTGAAGACATAGAGATCATGGAAAGATCAGAGGAAATAGTACAGAAAGACAAATCCTGGCCCCCTTCCCAATTCTGCATACCCCAACACTTCCCTAATTTAAAAATTTTCTTACTTAACGACAGGCAAACATAACTCAGGGAATTGACAAACATTTTGAAAAATTAGAAGAAAAAGCAAACCATGTACTGAGACCCCTGGTTTTCCCTATTCAATAGCCAAGTTCTCTGTCACAGCCAAGCCACCTGGTCCAGCTGCTTCTCTGCCAGAGTTTGGGTGTTTATAGGGCAACCGATATGGTGATCAACTGAGAAAAGTGATTTAAGATAGACACCAATGCAGCACCTTCTGACTCCGTGCAGTTTTCCTCTTCCCCATGTTCTCTCCATGCTCTCCCAGGTCCCATTTTGCCTCTCCAAAAAACAAAACGGATCCACAGCAAACAGCTACTCTTTCCAATGGAAGCTTTACTGGGGAAGGCTAAGTGGCTCTCTCTCCTGCCCTCAAAGACTGCATCTCATTTTTTCCTGGAAGTTAGACACATCTTTGGCTATGCTCAAATGATGACTTCCAAATGTCTTTTAAGTGTCCAAAATAAAAAGGACGGAATGGGCATTTGGTGGCCATTAAAGTTCCCAGAAACTTTCCCCTAAAAACAGATGTTGAAGGTATTATTTGGCCATCATTTTTGTCTTCTAGTTCAGGTCCCAGTGTCTGTTATGGGACTAGCTAATGGTGGGAGTTTATGACAAAGTATGCACCTTCCCCCCCCCAACCCAATACCCTTCAAAGGCTGCTCTCAGCAAACGCTGGAAGGCAAAGTAAGCACGGCTCTCACACAAGGCAAGCCATGCAAGAGGCCGTGCTGTCTACCAGCAAATACCTGTTGAGCACCTGTTTTGTGCCACATACAGTGCTAAACACGGGGCAATCAATGAACAAGACAGACACAATCTCTGCCCGCCCTATCAACGCAGCAGGAAGCCATTTAGAGCACAGACCAGAATGAGGGCAAATGAAAATCAAGGCTTTAGGAACTATAAATGTGATTTAAACATTTGCAACGTTTTTAAAAATAGAAGACATACAAATACATAAATAATTTGAGATCTGTAGAAGCTCGACAGTATCACCTTGGAATAAGGATGGTAACCTCCAAATCTACTGTGAAACTGTATTTTTTTTTTAAGAATACTACACATTGTCCTATAAATAGGTAACCGTTGGCCAGGCAGTATCTCTAGACCATCTTATTGTCCAGATTCCTAATACAGCACCACAATCAATCCTTAAATTCTGAAGAAAAGATGGTTTTCAGAAGTTGTCCCTCCCTAATAGAGCTACAGTATGCTTCAGAACCCAAAGCTACATATTTCCAGATGAACTTTTAAAAAATGTCACCTGATTCCATTAGTGCACATTACTTAAGCCATGGAGATCAGCCTCTAGCCCATCCAACAGGATTTCCTGTGATGGTGTAAATATTCTATCTCTGCATTACCATCCAATTCAGTAAGTCATTACCCACATGTGGTTGCTGAGCACGTGGAATGTGGCTAGGTGACTGAAGAACTGAATTTCTCATTTCATTTCACTTGAATTAATTTAAGTTGAGATAGTCACGTGTGGAGAGTGAAGAGTACAAATGTAACCTTCTGTGAGTGGCAGGTAAAAAAAGTTCCCTCCCTTTGGATTAATTTACTCTAAATTGGGAAATTATTTTAAAACAGAAAAAGTCAGAAAAATCTCTGTATTAACAAGACAGTGAATGAATAGCAACCTGTAGATTAGTGCCTGAATTAAATAAAACTCAGAACTGCACTCTCCCTCACTGTCCTGGCTGGATGAGAAAGCGAAACAACACATATGTGGTTAAAATATGCGTGGTTGTTTTTAAAATTCAGTGGTGATTATTAAAAGAAACTAATCCGAACTCTATACACTTAAATTAATTGTTTTTAAAAGATGTTTTCTTTCATGGTTTGATAATGATTGTTCACTCGTGTACTTAATGCCTACAATATGGCAGGCACCGTGCTTATGGGGAATTATTCTCTTAATATACCACAGCAAAAACATTCCTCAAATAACCATACTTAACATGATGCATTTGAAGTGATTTAATTTCCAGCAACCTCGCATATAATTGCTTCATTTTTGACTTATAATATAACCAAGGGATCACTTTTTGGATTTGAGCATGAGACTAAAGCTCCAGTATATTACTGCTTTGAAGTGCTAGCCCATACAGCCAGAAAATGAAAATAACATTAAAATACCTTGTTAACAGGTGACTAACATATACTACAAGTATCTAAATGATATGTGTGAACTTTTTGCAGAAGACATTTTTGATGGAAATGATTTTCCTGAAATGGAATGCAACCTAAGACTTCCTAAGAAGTCATCAGAAAGATTTTTTTGATCATATCAACTTTTATTGCAGTATAATTGACATATGCCATTATACAGAAAGATTCTGATTAAAATCTGTCTTGCTTAATTGTACAGAAAATTGATTTTAAATATGAACGTGAAAATTATTTCTGAATGCTTGGGGTTTGGGAAGGTAATTCATTCTTTTATTTTTCTAGCTTTACTGACATAAAATTGACAAAAAACAAAGCATGAGTGTAAGGTGTGCAATGCGTTGATGCACTTACATATTGCAAAATGACTACCACCATAGTGTGAACTAAACACCTCCATCACATCACATAATTACCATCTCTTTTTTGTGGTGAGAGCATTTAAGATCTACTCTCTTAGCAACTTTCAAGTATATATACAATATTATTAACTAGAGTCACCATGCTGTACATTAGATCCTCAGAACTTGCTCATCTTCTAACTGGAAATTTGTACCCTTTGTCTAACACCTCCCCAGCCCCTGGTAACCATCGTTCTACTCTGTTTCTATGAGTTTGGCTTTTGTAGATTCCACTTCTAAGTGATATCCTACAGTATTTGTCTTTCTCTGTCTGACTTATTTCACTTAGCATAACATCATCAAGGTCCATCCATGTTGTTCCAAATGGTAGCATTTCAGAAGGTAATTCATTCATTCTTTTTTTTTAAACCTTTTTTTTAAGATTTTATTTATTTATATGACAGAGAGAGACACAGCGAGAGAGGGAACACAAGCAGGGGAAGCGGCAGGCAGAGGGAGAAGCAGGCTCCTCGCTGAGCAGGGAGCCCGATGCGGGGCTCAATCCCAGGACCCCGGGATCGTGACCTGAGCCGAAGGCAGAAGCCTAACGACTGAGCCACGCAGGCGCCCCGCTAATTCATTCTTTCAACAAACATTTACTATGAGCCTACAATGTGCCAGGCACCGTGCCTGACACCAAAAAACATGACATTCTTCCTGATGGGAAACCAGTCCAGGTAGCACATCAAATTACGCCTCGATAAAAACATTATCATTGTTTCACAGACGTATTTGGATCAACTGAGTGACACTACCAATTCCAAGTATAGACTACGGAAATCTTCCTTTCTCCGAATTCCATATGGATGTAAGCACAGCAAACAGCAATATATTATACCATATTTCCATTCTACCTGCTAGACTGACATGACTGTATTTTCCTACGGGCCACCATATAGGTATAGATACACAAGATATACACTATACCAACAAAACTGGTTATATAGTCCTTGAAGAACAAAGGCTCTAAAGTATTTATTGGGTCACTCCGATTGGGCCTTGCTCTAAAAGTCACAATCAAATAAGATCCTGACGTCATCTAAGTAAGTTTTCAAACAATAGAAAACTGTATACAAGGTGGAAACCCAATTTTGCCATGTGATATGTATACATACCTGTGAAGGAAAAAAATATATGTAAAAAATTCACTCAAATCTCTGAGTGGTAAGATTGCGGGTGATTTTTATTTTATTTATATGTTTTCATATATTCGACCTGTCCACAACACCCATACACTACATTTGTAATCAGTAAAAATTAGTTAGTTATGTTAAAAGTCATTCTTGTAACTATTCCAAAACTGGTGTCTAGTGTAAGCCTGCATAAGGCCTCACATAAGGAAATGGGGATTAACTACATGTGTGATTTTAGGGGGCTGGTGCAGAAGGCCCAGGGGCAACCCAATTAGCTAATGACTGGAAGCTCTTTAAGAAGGAACAAAGACTTGCACCGTCTAAAGTTAAAGTTTAAAATGAATATTCCTGGAGGCGGGGGGGGGGGGCACTGTGACGTGTTCGCACCAGGATAGAAGCTGAGAAAGGTGGCTTGTTCCAGCTCTAAGTCCTAGTTAGATCACAGGATAAATACAATATTGCCTTCTGATGACTCCACAGAACATCTGTTTAAGCACTGAGAAACGAACATTTAGAGAACTATTACTGAATATCATGTAATTTTGAAAAGTCACAATTTTTAATTATGAAAATAGTATAATATTCTTTGTAGAAACTCCAGAAAATAGGGAAAAGCTGAGGAATAAAACAAGTCATCTATAATCCCATCATCCAGAGGCAATCACCATGAGCACTTTGGTATATAACCTTCTCACAATTTATTCTAGTCAAATGTGTGTATCTGCTTTTTCACTTAATATTTTATCCTGGACATTTTTCTTCTGTCATTAAATATGCTCAGTGACCCTCCTTCCAATGACTGCCTAATATTACCAATGGCTTAACTGTATCAGAATGACTGTAAACATTATTATTGTACCTACCATAGAGGTAACATCATAAAAAGAGATTCAAATGGATCTGGTATTTGAAAAAACGAGCCAAGGGATTTTCTGAATTAGTGATCTCTCCTGGGTCTTACCAACATCAGGATCTTGATTCTAAAAATGATTTTGTTTTGCTCCAATCCCTAAAAACACCCATATCGTGCACAACAATAAATCACTCACATATTTTCCAAAATAAGGTCTTTGGTTTGGAAAACTGCAACTCCTAAAGAAATGTTACAGAGTAAAGCATAGCAGGCCCTCCAAGCCAGGCTCTGCTTGTCGTAACAAAGCAAGTGGATCACAGTGAGTTCCCTTAAAAGAATCACTAAAATAAAAGAGGGGGGGGAACTATCCTGAGTGCAAACTTCAGCTGCTGAGCAAATTAATCTGTTCACCTTCCAGATTAAAAAGAGAGAGAGAGAGAGAGAGAGAGAGAGAAAACTCCTGTGATTTTTGTGAGAAAATTTTAATTCAGAAGCTCCATAAAATTACATTTACAACATGGCCTATATTTGCTAAGCTAGAGCTCTGAAAATTACTTTATTCAGCAAAGTAATCATAATTCCTTTGAAGTGCAAGAGGAGAACATTCATGGAAAAATTCACGATTTCGGCTTAAGAGAAAACTCAGTCCCCAATCACCTTTGATGATTTGGAGATCCTTTCCTTACCGGCAAGGCAGCTTAGGATCAGAAAGACCTTCCAAAATGCGAACACCATTGTGTCAATGTTCGTCGAGCGCAGCCGAGGGCCGGTTGCTTGCCTGGGCTAGGCTGAGTCTCAGACTGCCTCCTTCAATCACACCGAGCTTGGCCAGGCTTATCTGCAGGCATCACGAAGCAAACAGCCTCTTCGGGCTTACTTATTGGGTACAGTCCTTTCTCAGAGCAGATTTGTGTTTCTTTGAAACACTTTTCATGGGGCGTGTTTCCTTTGATATATTTGCTACTGTGTTAATAATAAACCCATGCATTTAAATTCTTCAAGCTCTTTGTACACAGATTCTCTGAGTTTTAGCGTTTAAAATCAATCTTATTAAAAAGTTAAACTTGGGGGGGATATACAGTTGGAAGTGAGCCTATACGAATAAAAGCCGACAAGGCTAATTAATTTCAAATATTTCCATCGAAGCCTTCCAGCATGGATTCACCAACCTCCTTTCACAAATTAGGTTAGTAAATTGGTGCTCTAAGATTTTCTCAGGAGACAGGGTTCACAGGAAGGACACAGGGGTTAGGAAGCAAAAAGCATGCACTTCTGTGTGAACAAACTCTGGACACGCTACACTTTTTTTGAAGCCGTGGTGGTTCTCACCACTTTGGCAGTAGAACGAATAGCGTGCTTTGGTCTTCCGGGTTAGAAACGCTATAGCATTCCCCCAACCAAACGCTGTGCCACCAGGTGAGTTGAATAAATGCTTTAAGACTTCCATTGGATGAGTCTCAACTTTTGCAGAATTAGGTTAATGAGTAGATGTAATGGGATTTCTTTGGAAAGGGGGTTCCCTAGAAGGGAATGGCAGGTTGCCTTGGTGAGAAGCCTTTGCTAACAAGAGTTCCTGTCACGTTTAAGTTGAGAGGCATGAAGGCCTCCTCGGGCTCTTCCTAGGTGATCTCTAAATCCTGCTGTTTTCACCAGTGCAATGGCTCTCAGATCTGTCCTTTCACCAATCTGCTGCTTCAACCCCAGGTTCTTAGGTCCGATGTTCCTACCCTGACCAAGCATCTTCAGTTAACACCACGACGGACTCCTTCCAACAAGACCCGAGTCCTTAATCTGGATTCCCAGCCTTCCAAGACCTGACCGTCCCCTCATCTGAACTTCACCCACCCGAAAAATGCTGTTGCAATTTCTTGCCTCACAGTGTTCAGTCACACGAAACATGGGCACGCTACAGTGATGTGTTTTATGAACTTTTTTTTTTAAGTTTTCATTGATTGAAGTAATCTGTACACCTGGCGGCAGGGCTCAAACTCATAACCTCGAGATCAAGAGTTGCATGCTCTTCCAACCGAGCAAGCCAGGCACCCTGTTTTATGAACTTTAATTTACAGGAAATGTTTGAGCCCCACTCACCTTAGCCAGGCCAGTTTCCCACTGCTTCCTGATTCCTTCCACAACCTTTCCTGTCCATGCTCATGGCTGGTGCCAGACCTTGGCTCCAGGTGAATTCCAACACTGCTTAGAATTTTCTCCTCTATCTTCTTGCTGTCTAAGCAGATTCATAGGGCAGATCAGTAATGCTGTCTTATATGAAAAGCTTTTTTTATAATTTTTAATGTTTACCACCCCTCTCTGGGCTCCACTTTGAATAGATTTGCATTGTACTTAGAACCAATACACTACAGTTGGCACTTGATTGTTTTCCAGTAGTTTCCTATTTATTAACTGGGTCTCCCCTAAATCCAATAGCTGTGAGCCCCTCCAGGGCAGAGACAAAGTCTTATAAGGCAGCCCCCAAGTTAAGAAAGGCTATATACCAAAATGTACTGGTAAGCCCATTGACTGAATCTAAGAGCACACATTCCTGCCAAAGCAGGATGCTTTAAACGGAAGACTCATTTCCAGACTTATGAGGCACATAGTCTACCACCGGTGTGAATTCTGGGTCCTGGGCCACACAGAGCAGGGGAAGAGGGGAAGGAGCAGCAGGGGGCCGAAAAAGAACATTCCTTTCCCTTCCTAGGATATGTGTTGAGCCCAAAGCAACATCCCCCCCCCTGCAAATAACTACTGTATGCTTTTGACACCCACCTTCTTTTCTGTCCCCAACTCTCATGGCCCCCAGGACCCTTGAGTTCCTAGCTTGCCCTAAGGAAGGGTCTTACTCACCAGAATAACTCACGCTCCAAGACTACCTTTTCCTTTCTAACCTTACGCCTCCCAGAAATACCCCTCTTCTGTATAAGCAGACAATCAGCTCCATGTTAGGAAGGGGAAAAAATTGCCATGAACATTCTTCAACCGGTTTACACTATTGAAAAGAGAATGCTTGCCTCCTCCACCCCAAATGAATCTCCCACCAGGAGTATCAGGCAATGCAATAAAGATAAATGGTCTGAGGGAGGAGGTTTTGCCGAGGAGGGCAATTTGGAGGGCAGCCCTCTGGAGGTCCACATCAACTATTCTCAGCCTTGGCCCTGCCTTGACCTCTGAATCCATTAAGTCTCCAAAAGATCCATGAAAGTAGTACTGGCTTTTCCAGTGGTGAAGAGCTGGGATAGGGAAAGAGGTTTCTAAGTCAGGTGTTTGTAAGTCAAGGGCTTCCTATGTCTCCTTCCATGCCCCATAGGTGAGCATATAATTCATCATTAAACCTAGGACACTTTTGAGAGTGAATAGGCTGCTATTGGCATTACATGGGACAGACGGTGTAAATCATAACAGTCCCAGGTGAACTTGGATGTCTGGCCATCTGCTCATGGTGGAATGCTAAGCACAAAGCAGGGGCTAAGTAAAAGCTTTCTAATTAATCCGCTGCTGTCCGAGCTAGCTGGCCCTGAAGTGGGTGGGGTGGAAAGTATGACTTAAGGCTATTGCCAAAACCCATCTGCACACAGACTATCTCAGACAAACACAGAACTCTCTAGAACATTTAAGTAAAATGCCTACATTGCTGCTTACGTCGCACCCAATTGGGACAGGAAGAATTCTGTGAAAACAAACTCAAAGAGATCATCTAAGTTCTCTTCTTGGTATTGAATTTTGATGTTATTGACAAAGAAGTGGGTCATTAACTAGCACATGAAGTACTGTTAAATATGCTTCATATTTTTACACGGCTTTATAACTTTTAAGCCGCTTTTCCATTTTATCTTCGCAACTGACTAAAATAAACAGGGGAGGAATTATCTCCGTTCTCTGTATAAAAAACAGAGGCTCAGAAATGTTGTGTCTTTCCCAAGGCCACAGAGCACGCATTAGATGCTGTCCCTCCCATCACAGTGACACAGTGGGACTGTCACGTATCAATCATGCTACTCTTTCCAGGAGTCTTTGGGAACTTTCAGAAATCTGCAGCCTCTGACTTATTTCTCATTTTTGTTAACTTAAAAATTACAAAAATAACACATTTTGATTGTAATGGGATTTTCAAAGAACAAAGAAGAAGTACTCAGGGAATAAAAAGAAAGCCTCCATTCTCTTAACCACGGGTGTAATTGCACGCCATGCGCACAAGCAATGGGAGTTTCATGTTTTTCTCAGAGCTTCTGCGAGTTCTCTCTCTCTCTCTCTCTCTCTCTCTCTCTCTCACACACACACACACACACACACGTGGTGGTGGTTTTTTGAATCATAAAGGTAATCATACTATGCATATCATTCGATAGTTTGTTTTCCCCCTTGAAAAAGTATTTTTATTGTCTCTTTGGGTCAGCATTTGCGACGCCACCTTAGAAGCTACCTTATGTGTTCGAAGGCTGCAGAGTATTTCACTGTACAGATGTACCACAACTCACTTAACCATTCTCTTGTTGGTCAATTCTTGCATTGCCTTCAGTTTGTCACTACTATTAACAACGGTGAAATGGATGTCCCTTTGCCTACATCTCCGCCCACTTGCATGATTATTTCTGTAGATTAGGTACCTAGAACTGGAACTGCTGAATCAAAGGAGACGGACGCTTTAAATTTTGGTAGAGTCTGCAATATTGTCCACCGGAAATCCTTTATAAATTGACACCTCCATTAAGAGTGTATGAGAGTGCCTGTCTCTCCACACCCTTGTCAATAGTGAAAAGTATACCATTTATTTTTACTAGTACCATGGGTGAGAACTGGTGTCACATTGCTGTTTTAATTTGTAGTTCTCTGGTGAGGCTGAGCCTTTTTTCATAGGTTTGCTGGCTTAATTGGTGTTCCATTCCCTGTGAATTGCCTATTTATGGCCTTAGGACACTTTTCATTGAATTATGTCTTTCAGTATCATTGAAGTGCTCCTTATACCTTAGGAATCTTAATTTCATACCCCATAATTAAGGATTAACTGATTGATTGATAACCAAGAATTAATTAAAAAGGAATTAAGTTTGGTGCATATATTATAAATATTTTCTTCCAGCCTAACTTTTTATTAAAAAATTTTACATCTTCTACCATAAAGAAGGTTTGCATTTTGTTCTAGTTAATCTAGCAATTTTTTTTTCTTCGTAGCTTCTGAGTTTCATGTCTTCCTTAAGAAAGCCTTCCCTGATCCCAGCCTATAGAAATGTTAATTTATATTATTATATAATATATATTAATATATAATATTATACTTTCTCTTAATGCTTCTATAATTTTGTCCTGCCTTTCAGTTATGGCAACTCTGTGCTTCCAGTTGCTCAGGCCAAAAGCCCTGGTGTCATCCTTGATTCCTCTCCTCCCCTCATGTACCACATCAAATCGTCAGCAAATTCTTTTGGGTCCATGTTCAAAATAGACCCAGACTCCGATGACCTTCCCCACTTTCACTGTTACCACCCTGGGCTGAGCTGCCACCATCAATTGCCAGGCTCACTGCAATGGCTTCCTAACTGGTCTCCCTGTTTCTTCCTTTTCCCCTTACAATCTATTCTCATCACAGCAGCCAGAATGATCCTTTTACATGTAAGTCAGATCCCATCTCACTTTTGCTCAAGATCGTCCAATAGTTCTCAGTTTCTCTCACAGTAAAAGCCAAAGTCTTTAAAGTAGCCTATGGGGCACCTGGGTGGCTCAGTCATCTGTGTTTGACTCTTGGTTTCTGCTCAGGTCATGATCTCAGGGTCCTGGGATCCAGCCCTGGGTGGGGCTCGACACTCAGCGTAGAGTGTGCTAGAGAGTCTCTCTGTCCCCCTCTGTCTGCCCCTCCCCCCTCAAATAAATAAATCTTTAAAAATTGTTTTAAAGTTGTTCAGAAGACCCTATAAAATGATCTACCTCACCCCTTCCACCACCCGTCCAACCTACCTCATCTCCTACCACTCCTTCCCTCTCACCCTGATCCAACCACACTGTTCTTGCTGACTCTTGAATAAGCCAGGCACGCTCCCACTTTCGGGGGCGTTTACACTGGTGGTTTCCTCTGTCTGTGACCCTTTAAAAATCCAGGTATCAGCAGGTCCAACTCACATCTTCTTCAAGTCTTTGCTCGAATGTTAGTTTTCAACAATGCTGCCCCTGAGTACACAGTTTAAAACTGCAGATTTCTCCACTCCAGCCCTCCCAATCCCCTACTGCCTTTTCCTTATCACATAGCATTCATTACCTTCCAACATACTATGCTGTTTACTTGTGGTTAACTTTTCCACCCAGCTAGAATGTAAATTTCTCTCTCTCTTCTTTTTAAGATTTTATTTATTTGAGAGAGAGAGAGAAAGCGAGAGAAGAAGTGGGGGGTGCAGAGGGAGAGAGAGAAGCAGACTCCCCACTGAGCAGGGAGCCCCGACACAGGGCTCAATCGCAGGACCCTGGGATCATGACCTGAGCAGAAAGCAGACGCTTTACAGACTGAGCCACCCAGGCGCCCCTAGAATGTAAGTTTCAAGAGGACAGGGATTTCCGTCTATTTCATTTACTATTTACTCCAAGGGCCTAGAACAGTGCCTTGCACATAGTAGGTACTCAGTATTTGTTAAATGAATGGATTTGGGAATCTGAATTTAACCCATTCAGATTTGATTTTTGTGTATTGTGTGAGATCAGTAGAAAGGTTTTTTAAATGTCCTAGTGTCCTAAATAGGAACAGATCATTACCCTTTGAGGGAATTTGGTCTTTGGAAATAGCTAGGTCATTTCAGACTAATTTTATTAAATAAGGTAGGTGTTCAAGTTCATCAAAATGCTGTTTTGTGCCCAAGAAATGAGGCATAGGGGCACCTGGGTGGCTCAGGTGGTTAAGCGTCTGCCTTCAGTTCAGGTCTTGAGCCCAGGGTCCTGGGATGGAGCCCTACACTGGGTTTCCTGCTCGGTGGGAAGCCTGCTTCTCTCCCCACCTCTGCCTGCTGCTCCCCCCTGCTTGTGCGCACTCTCTCTCCCTCTCTCTCAAATAAATAAATAAAATCTTAAAAAAAAAGAAACGGCATAATTATAAAGTAATGAGCCTGCTGTCCTTGTGGGGCTTGGGAACCAGCTCAGTTGGCAGTCTTGGGTTTTCAAAAGACAGACTGAGACCATTCTTACTTATGGCACCAGCATGAGATCGAGACAGAGAGACAGATTTGGGAGTAAATTTTCTCATATATATTTTTTAATCCCTGAAATAGTCATCATGGGAAAATCAGAATTTATTGGACTTCCTTCTATATATTTTATGGTTTTGTAGGGACTTTTAAAATTCTGAATTATGTATAGAAGGGCATAATCTAGTCAGTGCTTAGAGTCTAAAGACTTTAATTCTTTCCTGTTGGAATGGTTCCAAAGAAAGTGTTTCAAACATTCTTTGTGCAATCACAGCACTATTGAGTCCTCATTGCTCCTTCTGACTCCCTGCCGGGCAACTCCACTTCTATGGCCCACTGGCGCCTCAGAGTAACTTCACACATGTCATCCTCTGGTCACCAAACCTGTGCCACTGCCCAACCACTGTTGCTGCACACCCCCTTAGCTCTTCACTGGGGTCCTCTTTGACTCTTACTTTGCTTACTCTGCCATTCCAGAAGGACCAGATCCTACTGAGAACTTCTCTTCAGCCCATCTTTTCTTTTCCATCTCCTGAGGCTTTGATGAACAACAGCTTTATCAGCAAGGAGGATGACTGGCAGCCATTTCCCAACGGGGAACTGGTAAAAATAAATAAATACATACATACATACATACATACATACATAAACAAACAAAATGGCTGCTCACGAGGGGTGCCTGTGGTGCAGTCCGTTTAACGACCGACTCTTGGTTTCAGCTCAGATTGTGATCAGGGTCGTGATCTCAGGGTCGTGAGATCGAGCCCCATCCCAGGCTCTGCGTTTAGGGCAGGGTATGCTTGAGATTCTCTCTCTCTCTGCCCCTCCCACTTGTGCGTTCTCTCTCTCTAAAATAAATAAATCTTTTAAAAAAACAGCTGCTCACTAGATGTGTGCAATAAAGGATGGGGAGGGGGAGCAGGAGCAAATAGGTACTGCCCCATGAGGAGAACAGAAAACTGCCCAACTACATGTGAAATAGGATGTGGGTTATATAACAGGATTTTATATATATATATATATAGCTGAGGTCAGTTGAGAGAAGTGAGGATGACTCCTGTCATCCTCTAGTTCAGTCCCTGTTAGCTCTCATTTAGATGGTGGTGGTAACCTCCTAGCCCATCTCCTGGCCTCCAACTTTCCTCCCTCTCCAATCCATCCTAAACAATCCTGCCAGCTAAGTTTTCCTAAAGTCTAATATCATCAGGTCATTCTCATACTCAAAAATCAACCACGACTCCCCATCACCTTTTTGCCTAGACATAAGAATTTTTATCTAGCTTTCAATAGGTGTCCAACCTACCTTTGCTGCCTATTTTCTGAGATTTGTTTTTTTTTAAAGATTTTATTCATTCATTTGAGAGAGAGAATGAGAGAGAGAGAGAGCACATGAGAGGTGGGAGGGTCAGAGGGAGAAGCAGACTCCCCGCTGAGCGGGGAGCCCGATGCGGGGCTCGATCCCGGGACTCCAGGATCATGACCTGAGCCGAAGGCAGTCGCTTAACCAACTGAGCCACCCAGGCGCCCTATTTTCTGAGATTTGTAACACCAAACAATGTCAGGGATGGCCAAAGTCTTACAAGTGATCTCCAAACAAAATTGAATACTCTCTTCCCTGAACATATGCCTCACTTTTCCATCCCTGTGCCTCTACAAGGCTATTCCCTCCTCCCAGATCTACCACCGCACCAAAGTGAATTGTCAAAAACCTACTCATCCTGTGAGCCTTATCACAACTGTTAACTCCTCCAGAGACTGTCTCCTGGTTCCCACATGATGTGATCTCACCTTAACAGCATTAATCAGTACCTTTCGCACAGCACTTAGGATAGCACAACTCTTCATGTCCTGGTGCTCTTCATACCTCTAAGAATGCAAGCTCCTAAAGAGGATAAGGACCGTGTTTAGGTGATTTTACACACATACACACACACACACACACACACACACACACACACACACACACGAGCTTGTTATTGGTCAGGCATTGTGCTAAGTGCTTTATATGCAGTATCTCACTTAATCTTCTTCACAGACTTATGAGGTAAGTAATAGTATTATCCCCATTTTATAGGTAAAGAAACAGAAGCACTGGGAAATGAAGCAATTTGCTCAAATCTCATTTATAGCAACACATAGACTCAGGACTCATTCTCCCCTCTCTCAACAGATCTCAACTATTCCTGTTATATAACCCACATCCTATTTCACATGTAGTTGGGCAGTTTTCTGTTCTCTTCACGGGGCAGTACCTATTTGCTCCTGCTCCCCCTCCCCATCCTTTATTATACACAGCTAGTGAGCAGTCATTTTAATCTTGCTCTATCAGTTCCCTGTTGGGAAATGGCAGCCAGTCATCCTCCTTGCAAATAAGGCTGTTATTGGTCAAAGCGTCAGTCCCTGGTAACCCCCTTATTGCTAAAAATGAGGCTCAGAGAGAATTTTTTTGAAGACCACATAAGCACCGGAGCCAAGACCTCAGCTCAAGTCGGCTGGCTCCAGAATATGTGCTCATAACTTATGGTATATTGTGACTTTAGGGACCCAGAGTAGTTATGTTTGGTGAATTCACTTTTTCAAGTATATGATATGTCAATGTGACTATTTGAAAGGGTAGCACTCATTTGGATGTGCATGATCTGGTGTATTTGTTGAAAAACAAACCTAGGATAACACCATTATCATCAACAACAACATATTTCCTATTCCAGGTTAACACCTACTTGCCTTGAAAACAGTAAAAAGAAGTGGCACATAATTTTACAGTTCTCCAAACGAAGAAGCTGGGAGTCCCAGACTATAGACTCTCAAGTGAATCCTGTGATGGTGTTACACAGTGAAAGAGTTTCCTTTCTCCCTTCCATCCCCATGTGTAAGGACTGGAATTTTTCTCAACTGTTAACCTGGTGTCCTTAATGTGCTCTCAGGACACCTTACTGGGAGTCCTCCAGAGAACTGCCAGAAATGGCTTTTAATAAGACTGTGAAACAGGAGTATATCTAGGTAGGGCCATGGAGGTTCTCTCCTCTTAAATTTGGGAAATCTTTGTTTCCTGTCCTGGAGGGAAGAATCCTGCAGAAAGTTCTCCTTTGGCAAGTCATGTTTTAACA
Organism: Callorhinus ursinus; assembly: GCF_003265705.2. NCBI lineage: Eukaryota > Metazoa > Chordata > Mammalia > Carnivora > Otariidae > Callorhinus > Callorhinus ursinus. The sequence goes on from NW_027397127.1 coordinate 6,461,103, forward strand.
GTAAGTATGAGTCAGCTGTGTAGAGTAGCCTAGGATTGCTTACCTAGCGATAGTAGGGAGTCTGGAAAGGGTTAGTACCAGGAACTCTATGTTAACTGATAGTGTGACTCAACCTGCTGTGTACATTAAAGTGTTTGGGGAAGCCTACTCCTAGGTGATTTGTGTTGACGCACTATACAAACACATGTCATAGGCTCTGCTTTGAAAAATTCACATGTATGTGTAGGCACAAGCATGCGCACATCTGCACACACATGTACCCACCTATTCAACCCAAAGAGGTCCTAGATCTTCCAATTCCTTCCAATTGGGAGAGGTCAAGCTTGACTTGAACCAAAAAAAAAAAATTACATTCTAATTGTACAATTGTAGGGTCCTGGGTTTTTTGTTTGTTTGTTTGCTTGCTTGCTTTTTAGCCAATGCTTTTCAACACTTCCTAACAATGCCTGAGTGAAGTTAATCCTAAAAACCAGACATCTTTTTGGAGTCAAGAGATTGAACACCTTCACAGCTGCCAGAGCTGATTAATGGTACCTATGACATAGTAATAAAAGTTGTCAAATGCTAAGGCTTACTAGATGATAGTCAGGCCCCAGGTTAAGCATTTTATATGCATTATGTCTCATGATAATTTTATGAAAGAGGTTTGGAGAGATCATATGAATTGTCATTGGTCACACAGTTTGTAAGTGGCAAAGCCAAGGCTTGGGTCCAAGAGAGAGTTCTCCAAAGCCCATGCCTTTGCCGATTATGTGATGCGACTTCTTGGCACTGAAAAAGAGATGGTAGAATACATAGTCAACACAGCCCCTGCTTGTCTGGCTTACGCTCTTGCTGGGAAGACAAGATAAATACACACAAAACAGGGATTAATACTAAGAAGTATGTGACTATAAAAGACTGCATTATGCAACACAGAAACTAAATGAATATAAGTACAGAAAGAGAAATGTGGGCCATTGCAAGGGATGGCTGTGATTCCGCCAAATCTTCATTACAAAGTAAGTTCATGGGATCCACCTCCACCTGGCAGGTGACAGGGATTCTGGGAGGATTTGAGTAGAATTTTTGAAGGTAAAGATGGAGAATGAACAATGAAAAGTGAGAGGTCACATTTCAGAGAGCAAAATTGACAAGGCAAAGAGGCCAGTTTGCTTTATGAAAGGGCTGAAAAGAAATCAGTGTTGGGAATATCTAAAAAAGAGAGGTGTTAAGATGGGGATCAGGCATGAAGAAGCTTACAAAGAAGACAGACAACAAAAGCAGAAGAAAATGGCAGAGGTGTCAAATTCTGTTGGATTTGGTTTAAAGCGGAGGAAGCAAATGAAGGGCTTGTTTTGCATCTGCTCTCCTGTTTGGTTTTTGTCCTACATGGTGTTTTGTGTTTGCTGGGCTTTGTTTGCTCGTTTGCTAGTTTTAATGAGGCAGCATAACATAGCGACAAAGAGCATGGACTCCAGAGTCAGGCAGCTTGGCTTTAAGCCCGGCTCTGCCACTTACCAGCTGAGGGACTGTGAGCAAGTTACTTAATTCCTTTGGGCCTCATTTTTCTCATCAATAAATGAGGTGAGGGAAGACCTACCTCATGAGGTTGTTATTGTTATAAGAATTGGACAAGTTACAAGAAAAGGACAAGAATTGGCGCCTGGGTGGCTCAGTTGGTTGGGCGACTGCCTTCGGCTCAAGTCATGGTCCTGGAGTCCTGGGATCAAATCCCGCGTCGGGCTCCCTGCTCAGCAGGGAGTCTGCTTCTCCCTCTGATCCTCCCCCCTCTCATGTGCTCTCTCTCTCTCTCTCTCTCTCTCTCTCTCAAATAAATAAATAAAATCTTAAAAAAAAGAATTGGACAAGTTATTATTTGCAAAGTGCTTAGAACAATGCCTGCATATAGTAAGTGGTATTAGACACACTTGCTGTTATATACAAATGTAATTCCTTTTTTTAAAAGATTTATTCATTTGTTTGAGAGAGAGGGAGAACAGGGGGAGGGACAGAGGGAGAGAATCCCCAAGCAGACTCCTGGCTGAGCGCAGAGCCTGACCCAGGGCTTGATCCATGACCCGTGAAATCACAACCTGAGCCAAAACCAAAAGTCAGAAGCCCAACGGACTGAGCCACCCAGGGGCCCCATACAAATGCAATTCCTTATCAACATGGAAACGTGGGAAATTTCTAAAATCATCGTGTAAAGATCTTTCTCTTAAAAACAACTGGTAGGTAGGCACCTCCAGGCGAATTTCAGCATGGCAACCGAGGACAGCTGAGGAGTGGTTGCTGCTTTCAGATGGGGCTCTCCCAGTCCCCACCGCCGACTGCTTATACCTGGCTCACCTCATGTGATCTTGTGACTCCTGGTTTAAAGTGAAGGGACATCCGGGTTCCTAATACGACCCTATATTTACAAAGAGAGCTCATAAAGGAAGCATTTGGGCCAGGAACCCAGGCCTGGCTGAGCTCATAGCACACTCTAACCCTAAGAGTCTAAGGGAAGTATCTTCTCCTTCAGCTGGGGTCCCTTCTTGGCTGCAGGTATTGGGCCACTGGGCTGCAGCAGCACCCCCATCCCCCACAGCCTCCTCTACTGCTTCAAGCCTTCCTGTCTAGTTCGACACTTCTTTTTTAAAATTTCTATGTATTTATTTATTTGAGAGAGAGCGAGAGAGAGTACACAAGCATGAGTGGGCCGTGGAGAGGCAGAGGGAGAGGGAGAAGCCGACTCCCTGCTGAGCAAGGAGCCCAATGATGCAGGGCTTAATCCCAGGACCCTGAGATGATGACCTGAGTGGAAGGCAGACGTTTAACTGACTGAGCCACCCAGGTGCCCCATAGTTCGGCACTTCTGATGGGAAGGAGGACTTAGGGCTCCCACAGTCCTTTGCAACAGCAACTCTGGGGAAAGCACAGACCTGAAATCGGCAAAGCAGGAATGTGCAAGCTTCCTCTGAGTTACCAGGCCTTAACAAATTGTGTCCTCCTCCTTATGCTCATTTAGGGGGTTAAACTGTGCCTCAAGGTCTGAAAACACCACAGCTCAGGAAGACTTTACTCAGCAGCAAGCCCCAAACCAAGCTACAAGAGCGACCAAGTTTTTCTTCAGAGCCACCATCCATTGCAGCATTCCCAGGCAGTGAGCTTCTTATGGTCCCTTGTTCTTGGTGCTTGGGAGCTGCTCAGAGCCACTCAGCAGGGAGCCTGGCCTGAGCCTTTGCCAGTGGTTTTCTGACAGTCCTGGAGCCTTGTGTCTCTCCTTTAGAGGAGATGTCCTTTCTTTCTGCATGCTAGGAAGATAGTTGAGTCCCACTTGGGCAGGTCGGGTGTATGGGCCTGCGGGCTCCCAGGTGTCACCTCTGGAGATGGCCTCCACCTTTGCTTGAGAGGAATGATTAATGGTGAGAATGTCAGGGTGTGCAGGAGAGGAGAAGCTGTGGGAGATGTTTGGGAAAAGAGACCTTGGGGCTTCAGTCAAACCTCACCACTTACCACCTCTTCTGAATAGGCAGCACAGCTATGCTCACACCTGGGTACAGCTACAAGAAAAGGGTAATAGAAGGCCCACTTCTAAGGTTAGAAATCAGGTGGCTGAGGGGGCTGGGGGACTGGGGTAGCCAGGTGATGGGTATTAAGGAGGGCACGTGATATGATGAGCACTGGGTATTATACGCAAATAATGAATCATTGAACACTACATCAAAAACTCATGGTGTACGATATGGTGGCTAACTGAACATAATAATGATAAAAAAAAAAAAAAAAGAAATCAGGTGGCCCATCATGCAAAGTCAAGACACAGGTGCAACATACAACACTAGAACATCAAGTCTCAGTCCTTCCTTTCACAGAGCACCAGACCTGCCCTAGCTCTCACCACCCATTGTGGAGGTCAAGCAGGAAGTAGAACATAGGTCTCCTGACTCTTTTGGTGTGACTTCCTGGGAGAGGAAAAGGTGTAGAAGTGGGAAACTCAGGACTTGTTCTAAACAGCAGCATATCTGATGAATAACAACTCTGGAGTCCTTTCCAACTGGGTGGAGGTGCACAGCCTGGTCCCAACTCCAACTAGCAGGAAATAACTTTGGCCAATCTCCACAGGTTCATGACCCTCCCAAGGCAAACAGGGCCTGGTCTCAGGTGGGACCTGCATCTGAGAGCCCTGTGGTAAAGACTCTGGGTAGAGAGGGCACTACGAGAAGCATATATCTGTGGGGGAAGCTGTTTTGACCTATGTATATCTCCCTGGCACTGCCACCACACATCCCAGCAAGACTGACATTCTTTACTCCATTATTCACCAAGATTTGTGTTCAATGGGTGGTTGAGAGGGGTGATGATAAGATGGTCTAGCCCTCCATTGCCTCTCTGACCTCACCTCCCATTGCTCTCGCCCTTGCTCACTCCTCTGTAGCCACTCGGGCCTCCTTGTTATTCCTCAAATATGCCAATCATGCTCCCACCCTTTCCCCAAACCTTTGGTCAAATGTCACCTTCCCAGAGATCCCTTCTCCAGCTACCCTATTGGAAAGTATACCTGTCACCCTCTAAGCCCTTACCCTGCTTTTACTTTCTTCTCTTAACATTTATCACCACCTTGCATTATATTACACATTTCGTTTAAAATATTACATATTTTAGTGTGTCTTCCCACACTAAAATATGAGATGTGTGAAGGCAGGGACTTTGTCTGGCATGTTCATTCTTGTATCTCCATCACCTAGAACAGTCCCTTCCATACAATAAGAGCTCAATAAATATTTGCTGGGTAAATGGATGAGTGGATAGAGAAGGGAACGTCTATATTTTTCTTGGTGCATGTTTACATATAACAAATGACATTGCAGACATATATTCATTCCACTTACTCTTTTACCAAACACTTATTTACCACATGCCCTTATGTCCCACACATAATACACTCAGACTTGTGGAAAAGATGACAAGTAGACAAGGAATGACAATACAGTGCCACTAATAGTTATCCAAGGTTTGGGGAAGCACAGGAAGGAGCGAGTGAAAGCTTCTCAAAGGAGATGGCTCTCAAAGAATCGGAGATGTTAGTCAGGAGAAGAAAACTGAAGTGGGGATGTGGAGAAAGGCACTTAACAACCTGTGCACGAACACAGAGGTTCATCTGGGCAACCGTTTTACTGTGTTGGGCCACAGAGTGGCAGAGAAGGAAAGATGTAGGGAAAAACAAAGCTGGAAATGAAGCAGAAGTGCTAGCTGGGGGGCCTTGCTTGCTCTACTAAGTACAGAGTAAAGCCTCTAAGTTGTGTGGCACTTACAGACAAAGAAAACTGCATCCTGGGGCAAGACTATAGTCCTATACACTTCTCTTCTCCTCACCCTATGAAAACTCCAACCTATTTCAGCTCAGGGAGTTACTGATGTCAAGGTACTCCCGGATGTGCCACAACTGAATAAAGGCTGTAACCTCTATTTGAGTCACTTTAACTATTTTTGTCTGTAACAGTCTGATGCTATGACTCCAGTTGGGTCTGAATAAGCCCCCAAACCTACTGAGATTTCAGACAAGAACACAGCAAGTCAAGGAATCTCTTTCTCTCTTCTCAGAGTCCCCTATTGGGTCAAATGGTAAGTCCTGTTCCCACTCATGTGCTCCAGTTCTTTGTTGTAGCATGAAAATTGCAGGCTTTGATTCTTTGAAAGGGTTAACCTATTGTCTGACTGAAGTCACTGCCTCTATTTCTTTTTGTCTTTGGGAATTCTCTGTCCCTCTATGTTCTCTGGGAGCAGAGAATGAGATCCTAAGGTAGAATGCCTTTCTCTCTTCTTCTATGTTGGATCTTTTATTATGGCCTAAGTGGAATGAATTTGAGGAAGGCAATTTTGAATTGCAGGGGTCCATTTGGGATTCTGGGAACACATCAAGACTCGTGCCTTAGAACAAAAAGGAAATAAAATGGCTAACTACCAACAGGCAGCTTTCTTTAACTGGTAAAGTGATGCTGAGAAAAGAAAAAGATCAGAAAGATTCCAATCTATTGAGTCTTAAAACAACCTCAGCCTTCTGCCTCCCTAAAGAACTCCTTCTTTCTAACTCTGTGTCTGCCCCTGATAACCCAACTCCCTCCTGGATTTTTACCTCTCCTGTTCTCTGTCCTTTGTTGTGCCCTCTTTCTCTTCCTCTTTCCCTTTTTCAGCTCCCTTTAACCTTTAAATCCCTACCTTCAGAACTCTCCAAGCATGCAAAAGCCATAGAGATAGAAGGCTGCATGAAGGAGGTGGTATCTGAGCTAGGTTTTGAGAAATGGGACAGGATCTCCCTGAGCAGAGACAGAGGGAAAGACCTTCTAGGCAATCCCTGAAGGTTTTCCCTCTTTCATTGACTGAGGAACAATCCAAACCTGTCAACAAGGGTGTGATGAATCTGTCTCTAATTTTAGGGACCCATTACAAACCACATTTAAGGAATACTCCGAGTTGGGTATCAATGCTAACACCCCAACCGCAATCTGCACATCTTTTGTTAGTGGCCTTAAGCCTGAAATATCAGATGCTATTCATAAGCATAAAATAGGCTGGCAGGCCACACCCATTCATGAGTTACAGCACTTTGAGTCCAGGACTGTTTAGTTCAGCATTTTGTGGGGAGCATAATAAACAAAGAAAAAGCCACACGCTACAAATTTATGCCATTATAACTTAAACAGCTTAAGGGAAATAAAAGGCCCTCCACAAATACAACACAGAGAGAGAGACATGAACACTTGTAGATATTGCAGAGAAAATGACAGGTGGCTTGCTACTGTCCTGCTTTGACCAGGAAACAAGACACAGCTAGGTTGCCAAATTTAGAAAATAAAAATATAGGAAATTTTGAATTTCAGATAAATGACAAGATGTATTAGCATGAGTATGTCTCATGAAATATCTGGGACACACATTAAAAAATGATTCATTGCATCTGACATCTAAATTTAACTGGACATCCTGTATTTTATCTGGCAACCCAACAAAGTTTGCTCCATCATAAATACAGTGATTCTGGAGACAGATGCTGGGAAGATGGCAGAGTAGGAGGACTCTAAGCTCACTTCATCCCATGGGTACAATGAGATAACATTCACACCAGTGTAAATAACCCAGAAAACAACCTGAAGACTGGCAGAACAAGCTCCACAACTAAATGTAGAGAAGAGGCCACATCAAAGAGAATAGGAAAGTTTGAGACTCAATGGGGAGCTAAACAGACACACGTGACTGTCTGTGGGAGGAAAATTTGAGACTCAATGGGGAGCTAAACAGACACACGTGACTGTCTCATGGGCACTGAGAGGGGAGAGAAAGAGATGATCACACCAGGGAGCCTGCCCTGGGAAGACAAATCCCCATGACATTTGGCTTTGAAAACCAGAGGAACGGAATTGCATGAGTTCTTACAACCAGTAGGTCTTAAAACCTATAATTTTAAAAATCAGTGTGCTCGGCTCTGGAAGAGCTGGGAGCATGAGGGGAAACTGAGTGTCCACCCTTAAAGAGACAGCACAACAAACAGCCCACAGAGATACAGCAAAGCAGCAGCAGTTTGAAAAACAATTGGGTCGTACAGGAGTTAGAATTATTAAATTCAGAGTGTATCCTAGAGGGACAAAGATCATTGGGAGACTCCTCCAGAACAAAGGAGCCAGCAGGCTCCATTTCCCTCCCCTGTGGCCCAGCATAAACACACAACCATCTGCAGCAACCAGTGTGATGCCAAAACTTGCTACCTAACTTGCTAATACTACATATCCAGCACCTCCATGCTTGGTGGATCCACTGTCTCCAGCCAGGCCTGTTACAGTCCTGGTGCTGCAGGTCCCCTCCTCCAGAGAATTGGCACAAACCTTGCAAACACCACACCTCCCATTCCCACACCCCCATGCTTTGTGGATCTCCCCACTACAACCTGGCTGGCCTCAGTTCGGGTGGTGGTGGCAGGTGCCCTCTTGCAGAGGTCCAGCATTCAAACCTTGCTAATGCAGTACCTCCCTCCCCTCACACTTTGCAGATCTACCCCTCCAATATGCTCTTGGCCAGAGCCCATCCAAAGTGGTACCACAAGCATGGCAGTGTGCAAGCAGCCCCGACAGGGGCCAGCACCACTTCAAAGTGACTCCTGTCCTGGGAAGAGGAAAAGATAACCACAAACATCTGTCAGACTGCAGCCCCAGCAGTGGGGCTGGGGGCAGACAGCTGGTCGGACTGCAGGCCCCATCCACCAATGAAAGCTTCTCAGGGAACAAAACAGGGAAAGCACCCTGTAGTTTGGTGCTACTACATCTCTGGAAAATGACTGGTCTGACTCAATTCGACCCCAAGGAGGCCCAAGTCTGGCCCACTAATACCACAGGAACCAAACACTGCCCACAACAGAAAAAGAGAGGCAATGCAGACAACTGAATTGAAGGAAAAGGCTGCTCAGCCACAACAGTACGGCATAGACAACACATGTAGGAGATACCCTCGAAGCTCCAAGTTCTGGTGAACAGGGAACATTACACAGCAGGGCACTACAGGACCTCATCTTTCAAGAGCAAGAGATGTATCTGACTTTCCTAACACAGAGAGACAGACACAGAGAGGTAGACAAAATGAGGAGACAGAGTAATATGTCTCAAATGAAAGAACAGGACAAAAATCACAGCAAGAGACCTAGGCAAAATTGAGATAAGTAATATGCCTGATAGAGAATTTAAAGTAATGATCATAAAGATACTCACTGTGCTTAAGAAAAGGGTGAAGGACATCAGTAAGACTCTTAACAAAGAAATAAAAAAGGACCAATCAGAGATGGAGAATATAATACATGAAATTAAAAATACACTAGATGGAATAAATAGCTGACTAAGGGGAGCAGAAGAATGAATCAGTGATCTAGAGGACAAAGTAATGGAAAGTAATCAAGCTGAGCAGGTGAGAGATTTCTCTGATGAGAAATATGTGAAAAATCCACAGCTAACATCACAATGAGGAAAAACTGAGAGGTTTTCCTCTAAAATAGGAACAAGACAAGGATGTCCACTCTCACCATTTTTATTTAGCATAGTACTGGAAGTCCTAGCCATAGCAATTAGACAACCAAAGGAATAAAAGACATTCAAATTGGTAAGGAAGATGTAAATAGTGTAAAACCCTATTTGCAGATGACATAATATTATATAATATTATATATAGAAAACTCTAAAGACTCCCCCCAAAAATTACCAAAACTGATAAATGAATTCAGTAAGGTTGCAGGATACAAAATCAATGTACATAAATCTGTTGCATTTCTCAACACTAATAATAGGGCAGCAGAAAGAAAAATTAAGAAAATCCCATTTACAATTGCACCAAAAATAATAAAATACCTGGAAATAAACTTAACCAAAGAAGTGAAAGATTTGTACTCTGAAACCTAGAAAACACTGATAAAAAAAAATTGATGATACAAACAATTAGAAAGACATTCCATGCTCATAGATTGGAAGAACAAATATTATTAAAATGTCCATACAACCTAAAGCAATCTACAAATTTAATGCAATCCCCATCAAAATACCAACAGCATTTTTCATAGAACTAGAACAAACAATCGTAAAATTTGTATGGAACTACAAAAGACCCTGAGTAGCCAAAGTAGCTCAGTCGGTTAAGCATCTGCCTTTGGCTCAGCTCATGATCCCAGGGTCCTGGGATTGAGTCCTGTATCAGGTTCCTTGCTCAGTGGGGACCCTGCTTCTCCCCATGCCTGTGCTCTCTCTCACTCTCCGACAAATTTTTTAAAATTTAAAAAAAATAAAGAACTGATACAACTCAACACCAAGAAAACAAATCAAATTAAAAATTAAAAAATGGGCAGAAGACATGAATAGACATTTCTCAAAAGACACACAGATGGACAATAGACACATGAAAAGATGCTCAACATCACCATCATCAGGGAAATGCAAATCAAAACCACAATGAGATATCACCTCATACCTGTCAGAATGGCTAACATCAAAAACTCAAGAAACAATAAACATTGGTAAGGATGTAGAAAAAAGGAACCTTTGTGCACTGTTGGTAGGAATGCAAACTGATGCAGCCACTGTGGAAAATAGTATGGAAAAAACTAAAAATAGAATTATAATATTATTATAATATGTGGAATTTAAGAAGCAATACAAATGAATGAAGGAAAAAAAAGAGACAAACCAAAAAACAGACTCTAAACTATAGAGAACAAACTGATGGTTAGCAGAGGGGAGGTGGGTAGAGGCATGGGAGAAATAGGTGGTGATTAACAGTACACTTACCTTGATGAGCACTGAGTAATATATGGGATTGTTGAATCACTATATTGTACACCTGAATCTAATAGAACACTGTATTTAACTATAGGGGAATTAAAATAAAATCAAATTAAAAATTTTTTAAAGAAAAAAATGATTCCCCTCCCCAACGAAAGCATCCTCCACTTTTCCCAATTGCCTTTGGATCAGCAAAGAGAAATAATTTTATGTATTCATAAATGATCATTCAATCTCATTTTTAGCAGACACTGGAGCCATACTCAATACCTTTAATTGCTTTCAGTTTCTCACCACACTCTGCCAGGTTAATAAAAAATCTCAGGTGGGCCTTACCCATTGAACACATTTTCTCTCTCTCTTCTAACCATTTGCTTATCTCTTAGGGACACTTAACTTCTCAATATGACTTTTGCTGCAGTCCTTCCCTTCTCCCCAACCTACTGAGAATGGACCTTTGGGCACAGTCAGGATCTACTATTAGGTGTGTACCCAAAGGCCTTTTTCTTGATCTCTTAGAGTCTGATAACCCAGTATGCCATCTTATGGTGGCTTCCATCAACTATTTGAGTACCACCTAAAGCCTACTCCTGAGTCCCCTAAAAATTACTTCAGTTTTCTAATTTATCTTCTTCAGTACCCAATATCCTCTGGGCTTCCTCATCTACAGACATGGGAAAAATAAAGGACATAGAAAGAACTTTTACAAATCTCTAGTGACCCCACAATGCCTCTGGCTGAATTGGCCAGTATCCCCTAAAACCTGAAGCACTAGAGGGAGTATGACCATTGTGGCAGATTTTATAGTTAAAGGCTTAATCATTCTTTGTACTAGTGCCTGCAAAACTCCTAACCATCCAGTAAAAAACAGACTTATGGACATAGGTACCACTTTGTACAAGACATAAGGATTATATATCATACGGTATTGCCCACATTTCCCTACAGTCCCCAACCCACACACTACCTTGGTTTCTATACTTCCAAATTCAACACACTTCCGAGTAGTAGATGTCTGTTTAGTCTTCTTTAGAGTTCCCTTACATCCTGATTCCCAATACCTTTTCGTCTTAACTTGGAAAAACAGCAATACACCTGGACTCTGATGTTACAAGACCTCACTGAAGCCCCTTCAGGGTTATCTTATCTCAGGTTCTCAATCATAATCTCCAAGACTTATCTCAGCTTCTCAATCATGATCTCCAAGACTTACACTTTCTCTGTCCCTCTACCTAATCCAACATGCAGGTGAGTTGCTCTTAGATCCACCTAACCTAATCTCTTCTCAAGAGGACTCTCTTTATCTCTTAGAAACTTGGGCTATAAAAGGACATATAGTTTGTAAAGATAAATTACAATTTTGTTAGACTCAGATCCGCTGTCTAAGCCCTGATATATCCTAGGAAGACAAATCCCTCTAAGTAGATAGAAATACAGCCATTCAAAACTGCCCTCATCCTGTTACCAAAAGACAACTTAGCAGATTTAGAGGATATTGCAGGTGGTGGATTCCCAGCTCTTTGGAATTAACTTCCACCTACTATGACATGGCTAAAATTGGCATCCCTGATCCTCTGCCTTCAGAGGTCACTACAGAGTTAGCCTTTGATGAACTCAAAGTTACTATCCACAGCCCTACCATTCTGAGTCACCCTCAGATTATACTATTTTTTTTCTGTTTGTATATAAAAGAAATGGTTAAGTTCTTGGAGTTTTATCTTAGAAATATAATGAAAATCAGAGATTCATTCTCTCTGCTCAGTAGTTAAACATATCTCTACCCAATTAAACATATCTCAACCTTTCTCTCTACCCAGTAGTTAAACATATTTCTCTTGTCTAAGGGTAGTAGCTCCAGCTACATTTAATCTTGGGGTCACCTTTCTAACTAATGGTACCTCATGCAATTCAAACTCTTTTCACCAAAGCACTCAACATTTCTCTGCTTTCAGACTCACTTCCTATTAACTGCTGCTTTCCTCCTCAGCATATATTACCATCTATAGGAGCCATACTCTTTTTAAAAATTGAGATACAATTGGGGTGCCTGGGTGGCTTAGTCAATTAAATGTCTGACTCTTGGTTTCGGCTCAGGTCATGATCTTGCGGTTGTGGGATTGAGCCCCACGATGGGCTCTGTTCTCACTCAGTGTGGAATCTGCTTCAGATTCTCTCTCCCTCTCCCTCTCACTTGTTCTCCCTCTCTCTCTCAAATAAATAAACAAAATCCTTTTTTTAAATGAGAAAGAATTCAGAAACCATAAAATTTATCCATTTTCAGTGCACAATTCAGTGGTTTTTAGTATATTCACAAAGTTGTGCAACCATCACCACTATCTAATTCCCAAAGATTTTCATCATTCCCCAAAGCAAAGCCATACCCATTAGCAGTTACTTCTTAGTCCCTCTTTTCCCCAACCATGGGCAACTGTTATTCTTCCTTCTATATCTATGGATTTGTATATTCTGGACTTTTCATGTCAATAGAATCAAACCATATGTGGGCTTTTGTGTCTAGCTTTTTTCACCTATTATGTTTTAAGGGTCATTCATGTTGTAGTATGCATCAGTACTTCATTACTTTTTCTTGCTAAAGAACATTCCATCATATGCCTGTATCACATTTTGTTTAACCATTCATCAGTTGATGAACATTTAGGTTTGTTTCCACTTTTTGGCTAATATGAATAACATTACTATGAACATTCATGCACAAGTTTTTGCATGGATATACATTTTTTAAGAGTTTATTTATTTATTTGAGAGAGAGAGAATGAGAGACAGAGAGCACGAGAGGGAAGAGGTCAGAGGGAGAAGCAGACTCCCCGCCGAGCAGGGAGCCCGATGCGGGACTCGATCCCGGGACTCCAGGATCATGACCTGAGCCGAAGGCAGTCGCTTAACCAACTGAGCCACCCAGGCGCCCTGGATATACATTTTTAATTCTCCTCAGTATATCCCTAGGACTGGAATTGCTAGATCATATAACTCTATATTTAACTTTTTGAGAAACTACCAAACTATTCCACAGTGACTATGCCATTTTACATTGCTACCAGCAATGCATAGGGTTTCCATTTCCACATCCTCACACTTGGCTTTTTTGATTATAGCTATCCTTGTGGATGTGAAGTAGTATCTCAGTGTGGTTTTGATTTGAATTTCCCTGATGACTAATGTTGTTGAGTGTCTTCATGTGTTTATTGGCCATTTGTACATTTTGGTGTCATATCTTATTTCCTCTTCCAGAGAGGGGAGAACCTCATGATTGTTTAAATTTAACCTAAGAACTTTACCTGTCTCTCTTTCTCTCTCTTTTTTTATTTATTTGAGAGAGAGAGAGAGAGAGAGCACAAGTGGGGGGGCAACAGAGGGAGAGAGAGTCATTTAAGACTCCCTGCCACATAGGGAACCTGACACAGGGCTTGATCCCAGGACCCAAGGATCATAAGCTGAGCCAAAGGCACTTAACCGAATGAGCCACCCTGCACCCCTAGCTATCTCTTATTTCCCTGAAACATCTCTACAAAACCCAGACTAAGAATTCTTTGTAGACGAGTCATATCTTGAGACTAACCAAGTATATTCTCAAGTTGGGTATGCTGTCACTACTTCCCAACAGCTTGCTGAATACAATTTCCTTCCTGAAGTCAAGTTAGCACAACTAGCTAAATTTGCAGCCTACAAGGAGTCAAAAGACTAACATATACACAGAAAACAGATATGGCTTTGGTGTGGTTTGTTATTTTGGCATGCTATACAAACAACAGGGTTTTCTAACAGCTGCTGGTACTTCCAAAAAGCAGTGTGAGCATGTTCAAGCTTTACTAGATGCCTTGCTCCTCTCCATGGAAGTGGCTATAATTAAAGTTGAAGCATACTAAGGAACAAACCCATGGAGCAAAAGGAAATGCCTTGGCCGAACAGAATGCTAAACAGAGTACTCTCACCCAAGCTTAACTGGTTCAGCAAATTAAACATTACCTGATTATTCCAGATTACTTCTATGAAACCTTGAGCAAAATGCAGTTAAAGCATCAGACTGTGAAAAAAAAAAAGATAGAGAAATCTCAATGTTCCTACTATCAAATAGGCTACAGAGATACCAAGACTGTCCTTTGGTCTCTCCAGTCTTTCTGAAATAAAGCTTGATGAGAAATTTGCAGGCTATGATCCATCATAGTAAACAAACTTGAAAACTACTCTGGGACAACATTGTTGAGAAAATCTTAATCAGGTAGTAGCTGAAGTTGCCAGTGAATGTTTCATCTGCCAGATTCATAACCCCTGAAGAACTCTTAAGATGGGACATGGACAGGAACCATAGACTTGGGGACCCTTTGAACAACTTTGCACAACTCCCTCAGGGAGAGGGAGAGATCACAGGGATTTAAATATGTACTTACTATTGTCTGCCTTCACTCCAGATAGCTAGAAGTTTTTCTGGTCCTTGATTGTTATAGATTAGAATGTTAATTGTGATCCCCAGGGCAACCACCAAGAAAATACCTCAAAATATATATTAAAAGAAATGACTGGGGTGCCTGGGCGGCTCAGTTGGTTAAGCGACTGCCTTCGGCTCAGGTCATGATCCTCGAGTCCCGCATCGGGCTCTCCGCTCAGTGGAGAGTCTGCTTCTCCCTCTGACCCTCTTCCCTCTCGTGCTCTCTGTCTCTCATTCTCTCTCTCAAATAAATAAATAAAATCTTTGAAAAAAAAAGAAATGACTAAGGAATTAAAATGTTACACTAGAAAATATCTAATGAACACAAAATAATTCAGTAATGAAGGAATTGAGGAACAAACAAAGAAAATAAATAGTGAAATGGCAGAAGGAGAAGGAAATTCTTCCTTCTTGGTAATTATATAAAATATAAGTGGATTGAACTCTCAAAAGGCAGAGAATAACAGAATGGAAAGAAAAAACATGTTCCAGGTAGGTATGTGCTGTCTATAAGAGACTCATTTATAACCAAACACAAATAGGTTGAATATAAAGGATGGGAAAAGATATTCATGCAAATAAAAACCAAAAGGGAGCTAGAGTGGCTATACTCATATCAAACAAGTCTTATTTAAGACAAAAATTGTTGCAAGAGACAAAGAAGGATATATAATGATAAAAATGTAAAACTTTTGAAAATACATAACAATTATAAACACAACTTCCCCTAACAATAGAGTTCTAAAATACCTGAGGCAAAAATGGACAGAACTGAAATGAGAAATAGTTCTACAATAACAGTTGAAATTTTCAATACCCCACTAATGGATAGAACAAATTAAGAGAAGATTATCAAGGAAATAGAAGACCTGAAAAATACCATAAACCCTGAACAATACTATAAACTATATAAACTAAGTTTTTGGTGTACATTTCTTAATGGTATTCTCTCATAATCCTTTTTTTTTTTTAATTTCTATAAGGTCGGTAGTAATGTATTGAGTTTGATTCCTGATTTTAGTAATTTGAGTACTTCTTTTTCTTGGTCAGTCTAGGTAAAGGTTTGTCAATTTTGTTGTTTTTTTCAAAGAATGAACTTTTTGTTTACTTGATTTTCTCTATTTCCTTTTCTCTAATTCATTTACGCCCTAATCTTTATTATTACTTTTCCTCTTCTTCCTTTGCGGTTAGTTTCCTCTTGTTTTTCCATTTTCTTAAGGTGGAAAATTAGGTTATTGATTTTAGATATTTCTTCTTTTTTAATGTAGGTATTTTAATGCTATAAACTTCCTTCTGAGCACTGCTTTTCCTGCATCCCATGTGTTTTCATCTTTTGTGTTTTCATTCATCTCAGAGTACTTCTTAATTTACTTTGTGATTTCTTTGACTCATTAGCTACTGTGTTTAGTTTCCACTTAATTGTGAATTTTCCATGTTTAATTCTGTTATTGATTACTAATTTCGTTCCATTATGGCAATAGAACATATTTTGTATGATTGCAGTCTTTTAAAATTTATTGAAACTTGTTGCCTAATATGTCGTCTATCCTGGAGAATTTTTTTTAAAGATTTTATTTATTTATTTTGAAGGAGAGAGAGAGAGAGAGAGAGAGAAAGAGAAGGAGCGGGGGAGGGGCAGAGGGAGAGGGAGAAACAGACTCCCTGCTGAGTAGGGAGCCTGACATGGGGCTAGATCCCAGGACCTGAGCCAAAGGCAGACACTTAACCAACTGAGCCACTCAGGCACCCCTATCCTGGAGAATGTTTAATGTGCATTTGAGAAGAATATTCTGTTGTTGTTGGGTGGAGTGCTCTCCAGATGTCTGTTAGATCTTATAGTACTGTTCAGGCCTTCTGTTTCCTTGATGAGCTTCTCTCTAGTTCTATAAAGGCATCCCGTGTTCATGAATTGGAAGACTTAATACTCTTAGGATGGCAATACTCACTGGATTGATCTACAGACTCAAAGTAGTCCTTATCAAAATTCCAAAAGACTTTTCTGGAGAAATTGACAATCTGGTACTAAAATTCATATGGAAATGCAAGGAACCCAGAATAAAAAATACAATCTTGAAAAGGAAGAACAAAGCTGGGGACTAACACTTCCCAACTTCAAAACTTTCTACAAACCTAGAGGAATCAAAACAGTGGGATACTGTCGTAAGGACAGACTTGTAGATTGATGGACAAAGTTTAGAGTCTAGAAATAAATTCATACATCTATGGGCAGTTGGTTTTTAACAAATATGGGAAGACCATTCAAAGGAATAGATGAATATCCACATTAAAAAAATAATGATAATTTGGACCCTTACCTCACATAATATGCAAAAATTAGTTCAAAGTGAATCCAAGACCTAAATGTAAGAAGTAACACTAAAAAACTCTTAGAATAAAACATAGGCGATATATCTCCATACTTTGGATTAGGCAGTCATTTTGTAAATAAGATACCAAAAGGATGAGCAACCAAACAAAAAATAAACTGGACTCCATCAATGAAATGAACCCACAACTATATGGTCACTTGATCTTTGACAAAGCAGGAAAGAATAACCAGTGGGAAAGACAGTCTCTTCAACAATTGGTGTTGGGAAAATTGGACAGCCACATGCAAAAGAATGAAACCGGACCACTTTCTTCAAAAAAAAAATTTATTTTTATTTATTTTAGAGAGAGAAAGAGCAAGTGAATGTGAGCAGGGGGAAGGGCAGAGGAGAGAGAGGATCTCAAGCAGACTCTGCAAATAAGCATGGAGCCTGACACAGGGCTCGATCTCACAACCGTGAGATCATGACCTGAGACAAAATCAAGAGTCAGACGCTCAACCAACTGAGCCACCCAGGTGTCTCAAAACTGGACCACTTTCTTAGACCATACACAAAATAAATTCAAAGTGGATTAAAGACGTAAATATGAGACCTGAAACCATAAAAATCCTAGAGGAAAACACAGGCAGTAATCTCTTTGACATTGGCCATAGCAACTTCTTTCTAGATATGTCTCCTGAGACAACGGAAAGAAAAGCAAAAATAAACTATTGGGACTACATCAAAATATAAAGCTTCTGCACAGCAAAGGAAACAATCAACAAAACTAAAAGGCACTCTATAGAATGGGAGAAGATATTTTCAAATGACATATCTGATAATGGGTTAGTATCCAAAATATATAAAGAACTTATAAAACTCAATACCCAAAAAATGAATAATCCAATTAAAAAATGGCAGAAGATATCAGTAGACATTTTTCCAAAGAAGATATACAGATGGCCAACAGACACATGAAAAGATGCTCAACATCACTCATCATCAGGGAAATACAAATCAAAACTATAATGAGATAGCACCTGACAACTGTTAGAATGGCTAAATCAACAACATAAGAAACAACAGGTGTTGGTGAGGATGTGGAGAAAGGGGAACATTCTTGCACTGTTTTGGGGAATGCAAGCTGGCGCAGCCACTCTGGAAAACAGTATGCAGTTTTCTCAAAAAGTTAAAAATAGAACTACCCTACCATCCAGCAATTGCACTACTAGGCATTTGCTCAAAGAATACAAAAAGACTAATTCCAAGGGATACATATACCCCAATGTTTATAACAGCATTATCTACAATAGCCAAATTATGGTAACAGCTCAAGTGTCCATCCACTGATAAATGGAGAAGGAAGATGTGGTATACACTTACAGTGGAATATTACCTAGCCATAAAAAAGAATGAAATCTTGCCATCTGCAACAACATGGATGGAGCTAGAGAGTACTATGCTAAGTGAAATAAGTCAGTGAGAGAAAGACAAATACCATAAGATTTCACTCATATGTGGAATTTAAGAAACAAAACAAATAAGCAAAGGGAAAAAAGAGAGAGAGAGAGAGAGGCAAAACAAGAAACAGACTCTTAACTCAAGAGAACAAACTGATGGTTACCAGAGGGGAGGGGGTGAGGGGTGGGTGAAATAGGTGATAGAGATTAAGCAGTCACTTGTTGTGATGAGCACCAGGTGTTGTATGGAAGTGTTGAATCACTATATGGTATGCCTGAAACTAATATTACACTGTATGTTAACTAACTGGAAGGTAGATTAAAAAAAAGAGGAAAAAAAAAACTTTTCTATGTCAAAGGACACCATCAAGTGAAAAGACAACTCACTGGATTAGAGAAAATATTTACAAATCATATAGTTGGTAATGGTCTAGTATACAAAATATATTAGAACACTTGCAACTCAACAATAAAAGGCAAACAATCTAATTTAAAAATGGACAAAAAACTTGAAAAGACATATCTCCAAAGAAGATATACAAATGACCAGTAAACACATGCAAAGATCATTAGTTATTTGGGAAATGTGAATCAAGACCACAATGAGATACAACCATTAGAGTGGCTATAATCAAAGAAATGGAAAATACCAATGAATTGTCAGTGAGAAGGTGGAGAAATTAGAACCCTCATACATTGCCGTTGGGAACATAAAATGGTGCAGCCACTGTGGAAAAAATTTTGGTCGTTCTTCAAAAAGTTAAGTTAAGAGTTACTGTAGGACCCAGGATTTCCACTCCAAGGTATATACTTAAGAGAATTGAAAAGCCTATGTTCAGGGGCACCTGGGTGGTGCAGGTGGTTAAGTGTCTGACTCTTGGTTTCAGCTCAGGTCATGATCTCAGGGTCATGAGATAGAGCCCTGCATCCGGCTCCATGCTCAGCAGGAGTCTGCTTGAGATTCTCTCTCCCTCTCCCTCTGCCCTTCCCACTCATGCTCAATAAATAAATAGATAGATAAATAAATAAATAAATCTTTTTAAAAATGGTTAAAATAGTGAAATTTATCTCAAAAAAATTGTTTAATCTTTCAAAAGAGAAAAACTGGGGCATTTGCAAGAGTCCTCACATCTAGAAGCCAATGTAGACGTAACAAAATAAGTTTTCTTTTAAGAGCAGCCTTTATATACACAGGATTTCTAAAATGGGACAGAAAATCTTCCCGGTATTGAACACTTCCTTTTGACCAAATGTGGCATGTTATTTTACCCTTGCTCTCTTCCATTATCAGGATTTTATAGAATGAAGACCACTCATTGGCTTCTGACTCCTCCACTTGTCTTCTATCAGGATTCCATACTAACTCCTGGTCCAGCAAGACCTTTTTCTATTGTCTCCAGTGCCACGTAGCATCTCATGCAACTGGGAAACAGCAGTCACACCAGATCCCCAGAACTCTGTGGGTCTGTGAGCTAAAGTTCAGGTGGCCTAGCTAGCATCCATGCTGACCAGCCTTTTTGGGCCCTCACAGCTCCTCACAGCCCCTTTTGTGTCCAAGCCACCGCCATTCCTGTTGACCCACCAAGCCTGTAGCCCAAAGGCACCATGTCCTTTGGTGGGCTGGGAGTCTGTTAGTTACAGGCGGGGTCAAGACCCACAGAAGCTGCTGCAGCCATCAGATCACAGGAGAGTGGGAGTGCATGGGGTCGCTACTGACACAAATAAGATTTTTTTTAAATTTTTATTTATTTATTTGAGAGAGAGAAATAGAAACAGAGAGAGAGAGAGCGTGTGCACAAGCAAGGGGAGCAGCGGAGGGAGAGGGAGAAGCAGGCTTCCCACTGAGCAGGGAGCCTGATGCGGGGCTCGAACCCAGGACCCTCGGATCACGACCTGGGCCAAAGGCAGACATTCTACTGACTGAGCCACCCAGGTGCCCCACACCCTGATTTTTGACTCCACTTTGTTGCAAGCAAATTATAACCCAGTACTGGAGAACACTAATGCAATATACTCAGACTTATCACCAAGAGGTTCAAACTGCCTTTCTGGGCCAGATCCCCTGCTTTCATATGGAGATTTTCACCCCTAATTGTGTACCCTGGAGTTGAGACTCCTTATAAGGATATAAATAGAATGACTTACTGTGACTTACTTCCCTGTGGGGCAAGTCTCGATATATGGTCACTCTTGTCACAGCGTAATGATTAAAAGTGCCACTTTTACAGCCCACCTTGGGAAAACAAACTATAGGGTTACCATAACTACAAACCTTTTCACACTAACACTGATGGTATAGAGCAGAAAATCTCACAAGCACATGCAGCCCCTGGTAACCACATGACCACAGACACCCCCCGAGAAAAAGGAGACAACATGGTTGCCACAGACCACTGCACATGTGCACAGAGGCTTGGGGGGGGCAGCAACCTGTGCAAATGGGCCCTGAGAGATGTTTCCTGATCAGAGATTGGGGATGAGAGACTCAAAGTTTTGTACCTGAGTTTGCATACTTAGAGTCGAAGTTGCTACAAATTCCAACGTCACCAAAACATGCCTCTGATGTTGGGGAGCAGGGATTGGACAGACTCAGCAGGAGTGGAAGCTGCCTCTTTGGCCTGAGGAGAACAGAAGGCTGCTGTAGGCAGTGAGGGAGGTGGGGTGGATGAGAGTACAACAAACAGGTCTTTGGGACCCAGGTCCCTCTGACTCCAAAGCCCATGTTCTTCTAACCGAAACCTTGCTCTTCGAGCCTGGCACATAGTAGTTACCAGTAAACATCGTTTGAATAAATAAGTGCACACCATGGCTTCTTTCTGCAAAATTCTTTCCCTTCACCTTTAGTGAAATCCTGCGCCTAGCTCCAGCAACCTCTTCCATGAAGCTTTCCCTGATTTTATGCCTCCTCTTAACCCCAACAGATGTGACCTCTCCTACAGCTATGGAGTGGTAGGGGGATTTGGGGAGACATTAATGCTGGGAATGCCGAAGTGTGTTGGGTCCTCTGGGATGGGACAGAGCTGGACTGAAAGGAGAATCCTGAGTTTTGCAGATGGATTTTTGCACTTGAGTTTGTCTGTTGCAGGTAAGGTTGACACAGGTGATTTTATCTGGTTAACTCTATGACATAACAACTCATACTACTTTGGAGAAGTGCCTGGAAATTTTTATTTTTAACAAGTAGTTCTGGTAATTGTTATAATCAGGCATATTCTGGAATCTGTCCTCATCTAACCCTCTCAGCTTGCAGATAAGGAAACTGAGGCCCAGAAAAGGAAACTAAATTACCCAATGTCACATAGCCAGTTAATGACAGAACCGGGATAAAGCCTAATCAGTTATATCTTCTAAAGTAACCTTATATAGGGGCGCCTGGGTGGCTCAGTTGGTTAAGCGTCTGCCTTCAGCTCAGGTCATAATCTCAGGGTCCTGGGATGGAGCCCCATGTCAGGCTCCCTGCTCAGGGGGAGTCTGTTTCTCCCTCTTCCTCTGCCCCTCCCTACCCCCCACTATTGCTCTCTCTCTCCATCTCTCTTAAATACATAAATAAAATCTTTAAGAAAAAAGTAAAATAAAAAATAAAATAGCCTTATATTAATTCCTCAAGAGCAGTGCTGTCTCAAACATACTAAGTCAGTCATTTGGCAAATATATGTATGAATGAATATATAAGACTAGCACTTGCCACCTTCCAGGATTCCAGGGAGGGGAATACTAGATGGGTACATTTTGATAGACAGAAAAAAGTGAAAAATTGGTCTGGAACATGAGACAGTACCCAGTTATGTGAATAAGGGAGAGGGCACAGGGAATAACATAGCATGTATTATAGTCCTTCAAAATCCTCAAGCCTTGGATATGGGAAGAGAAATTATGTTCAGAAGGTATTCTGAATAATAGCACATAGATAGTTATGTGACTCTATGAATCTGGACCTTGAGAGATCAAAGTCTGGCCTGGAAACATAGACCTGGAAGTCAGCAATACACAGATTGAAGTTGAAGTCATGGAACTAGATGAGATTATGGAACTAGGGAGAGATGTTGAGAGGGGCAGAGATGAGGACAAAAGACTGAATGGATAGCTGTTTAAGGAATGGATACAGGAAGAAGAGTTTACAAAGGAAGCAGAAGAAAAGCAACAAGAGGGGTGGAAGGCAAATAAGCAACGAGGAGGATGGGATCAATGATCATTCTGTCACTGAAACCCCTTGTGATCTTAATCATGCCACCTCTTTCTCTAGTCCCTGTTAATCATCACTTGAATGTTCCCTACAAAATGTCAGAGCTGAGCCTTTAGAGGTTATTTATGCCAGGGAATCTCAACCTTGACACTATTGACATTTGGGGCCAGAAAATTCTTTGTTGTGAGAGTCTGTCCTGTGTATTGTAGGATGTTTAACTGCATTCCTGGCCTCTACCTACTTGATTTCAATGAGACACACACCCTCCACACGGCCACCAGCCATGACCACTAAAAATGACTCCAAACAAAATGGTCCTCAGTTGATAACCACTGATCTACACAATCCTCTCATCTCTGAAATTCCGGTAGGAGACATTCAAGTGGTGAACCTCAGGCAGATGGTTAGTAGAGTCTGGAACTCTAGAGAAAGGTATGGATGAAGGTAAAGATTTGACAGTTTATCAACATATGGTGGTAGTTGAAACCATGAGCATGGATGAGATCACCCAAGGACAGGGTTTAGCATCAGAAGAGAACAAGACCCAGGACAGAACCCTAGAGAGCACTGACATTTAAAGGGGAACCTAAGAAGAAAATTCAGAGAAGTCAGAATAATAATAATAATGATGATGATAATAATTTTACTAATGCTACTACTGTCACTTACTACCATTGCCATGTCCCAGTGACTGCTAAGTGTTTCATCAGCATCGGCTCATTTCATCCTGAACAAAACTTTATGAAGCAGGCATTATCATCCTCTGAGAAGGAAACTGAGCCCCAGAGACATTAAGTCCAAGTTTATGCTGCTAGTCAGTGACAGAGCCAGGATTTAAACCCATATTTGGCTGCCTTTTCAGTTAACACCCTTGCTGCCAGGAAACCTAGAAACAGTGTGATCCTGGGACCCAAGAGATGAAGGAGTACAAGGAAGAACAGAGTAATCCATAATATAGTATCAACCAGGCCAACAAATTGGGTAGGTCAGATAAGTACAGAAAATATCCAGTAGATAAGCAAAAAAGATATCATGGGTAACCTTGGTGAGGATGGTTTCAGTAGGTGGTGGGAATTCAGGCCATATTGCAAACAACTGAGAGACTTGAGAGGGAAGAAATGGAAACAGTGAGTGGAGACTATTCAAAAAGTTTAGATTTGAAGGAAAAAAGAGATAAGGTGTAGCTACAGAGAGGGAATGGTCTAGTGTCTAGGGAGGTTTTTATCCTTATTACAAAATTTACATGTTTAATGTAGAGAATGTAGAAAATATTGGTGAATCAAAGGTATCCCACAAACCAGATCATGGGTAACATTTTGACATTTATCTCTTTGGCCCATCACTGCCTTATATAACACACACACACACACACACACACACACACACACACACATTTTTACAAGTGTTATCAAACCGTTCATATTGTTCTGTAATTTGTTTTTCAATTAAAATATATTATAAACATTTTGCCATGATGAAAAATGTGCTGTACAAGCATCATTCCAATAGCTGCTTGATATTCCTACATGCTGTGTTGAAACATTATAGCTTACACTGTCAGCATCCTTCTTTCCTCTTCTCTTGTCTTCTCTTGTGTTTTCTTATCTTGTCTTGTTTTCTCTTCTCTTCCCATCCCTTCTCTTCCCCCTCCTTTCCATTCCTTTTCCTTCTATTATCTTCCCTTCTCTTCCCCCCAGCCCCCAACACAAGCTTTTGTGCAGTGGAAATGTAATTAATTCTGCCAAAATAGATTTTTGAATAAAATATCAGAGAAATATTTTTTTGACAAGAGAATTTGTTTTTTCCAGGATGAATGATATTTGATCTATTTATACCCAGCAGTGTATGTGTGTATGTGTGTATGGTGTGTGTGTGTGTGTGTGTGTGTGTGTGTGTGTGTGTGTGTGACAAAGGGAAGCTAGTAGAGAAGGAGAGGTTGAAGATACAGCTAGGGGACAAGAAGAGAGGGTTTTCAAACAATGGATCAAGTTCCTAAGAAGGAAGGAGGATACAGAACATAGATGTCATGCTTAACCTTAGACAGATGCCTATGTCTATGAGGGTTGTATCAGTTTGGGTGGCAGGAAGTTGAGGTTATTTCTGGCCTCTGTATTTATGGTAAAGTGGGAGTCCAGGTTATCTGCTGAGAGACAGGAGGAAAGGAACTTAGGAAAACTGATAAAGACCTGAACTTACTTCTTGGGTGAATGGAAGAGAATGCTGATGAAGGGCCCAGGAAGGATCCATGGCAGTGTGGAAAGCCCAGCTGAGACTGAAGTCAATCTCCATGCATAGGAGACAGACATTTTGGTTTGACCTAGGTTCAGGGTTCTGCTATTATAAGTCTCCATGCATAGGAGACAGACATTTTGGTTTGACCTAGGTTCAGGGTTCTGCTATTATAAGAGTACAATGGGTGGACTAGAGGCAAGGCAGTTTGAAAATATTAGTAATATAGTTGTCTGGGGTGGAAATGAAGAAGACAGGGCTGATAGATTGCTTGGGAAATAACGACAGGGCCAAAGGACTAAAGAGTTAAATGAGTTAGAAGAGTAACTTCAGTGACAATAAAAACATAAAGACTAGAGAGATAGAAGGTGCTGGTCAGAAAAGTGGAACTGTAGCCACCAGAGCTACCACAACTCCAGGACACAAGGATTGAGACCTGAAGCCACCTCTTCTGGGACCAGTGACACTCCAGGCCATACCAATGCAGAAACTATAACCTCTGGCTTTGCTACCATATTAATCCAAAGAGGCAGAGACTATAGATGTTAGGCTGAGGGAACTCTAGCCATTAGGCTTGATTTCTATTCTCCAAGATCTGCTCAGACTAAATCCACTAAGTCTTCACCCCGGTTATCACTACTCTTCCTCCCCCAGCAGCTATTCCACCACCATCCCCATAATGTCATGTACTTCCTTGCCCCTGATTCAGTACTCCACTCCTCCTCCACCCCCAGAAATTTTCCTCTATACCCACAAACTGCCTCATAATATCCAGTAAGCCATCATATATCCCCAGACTCTTCAGTGAATCTGTTACATAAGACCTTGTGGCCACCACTACAGCCCTCTAGAGTAGGGTTAATCTTTTCTGTCCTCAAAGCAAGATGGAGAGTGAAATTGGTGTTCTTCTTGCTCCCCATTTCTGCTTTCAGACCATTACTTACCTATGCTCCTGAAACAAAGCCTAAAACTATAAAAACAAAATCCAATCCTTGGAGGCCATTTAATTTTATTCCTTCTTTCCCTCTTCACTCATCAAATTACCTTTGGGCCACTCCTTTTTATTTACTAATGACTTTCGTCCCTGATCCACAACTTTTCTTTTCAGGTTAAGCCCTAGCCCTATCCTGAGTGATTTCAACATCTCCCAAACTAACCCAGCTGACATCTCAGTTCCTTGACCTCTTCATCTCAAAAGACCTTCTCTTTCCTCTTAATCACACATACCCATAGTTACACCCCAGATCTTGTTATTACCTGAAATTGCTTCATTGCCAAAGCCATGAGTTCAAGCATCCCCATCTTCAGCAACAACCTCCTATTCCCAGTTTTTTCAATTAACACTATGATCACTCCTCAGCTCCTAAAGTCCATGGATCCATCTATTTCCTCCCAATCTATCAGGACTTTTTTTACTTCATTACTTAGCTGAGATGACATGGTTCATCATTTCAGTGACGTTCTTGGCAGTACTAAGCTTCCTTGCCTTAAACTTGTTTCGTAAAACCCTACCCTGCTAAATCCAATTCTGTTTTCTCTGTATCTTCACCTGAGCACGGTTAGGGAAGTTCACACAACCAGTTATACTGATTTACAAGAAATTCAAGATCATCAATCCTAAATGCACCCACATCACTGCCAGACAATCCTGGTGAATTTCTTTGGTCAACTCATTCTCCAGATAAAAATATTTCAATCCTTTTCCATCTCCTTAAACCCCAGTTCTCCTTCATATATATATCTCCCTCCTCCCTTCACATCCACCTTTGCTCTCAGCAGTTCTTGCAGCATCACAGAGAAAATTATCTGGTCCCATCCTCATCTTATTCTCTTCTGTTATATTAGAAAAAGGTGATACCACTTCTCTCCAATGGCAGTACCTCTTATGTATACTTTTGATCCCATTGTCTGCTATCTTTCAGGAGCCTTGTGTTATTAATGATCACTTCCCTCTCTTGTTCATTCAATTTTTCCCTCTCCATTGGATCCTTCTCAACAGGTTTAAACATGTTCAAGCATCTTCATTAAAAAAAAAAACACAAAACAAAACAAACAAAAATTGCTTAACTCCACACTTCACTCAAGTTACCACCATTCCTTTCGCAGCCAAACTTCTTGAAAGAGTTGTCTCTTCTTACTGTCATTGTTTCCTTGCCTCCTACTTAAACCTCATCCCATTTCCATCTGGTTTCCAGCCCCTTAACTTATGGCAAAACAGCTCCTGAGGTCACAGTAACCTCCATATTGTCAAAACTGATGGGCATTTTTCATTTCTTATCTTTCTAGACTTCTTGGCAACATTTGACCAATCACTTACTCCTTCTTGAGATGTTCATTTTCCTTGGCTTTTTAAAAACTGAACTTATGATTGTAGAGTCCTATGCAGTTGTAAAAAATAAGACAGAGATCTCACCCTTCACCCAGCTTTTTCCAGCCGTAACATCCTGCAAAACTTTGACAGCATATTGACAATGATAGTCAAATATATAGAACAGTTCCATTACTGCAAGTATCTCTTGCAGTACTTTTTATAGCCATAGCCACTTCTAAGTGTTCCCAGATCCTTGCTCTCCCCCATCCTTGCCCTTAGCCCCTAATATGTCCTCCATTTCTAAATTTTGTCATTTCAAGAATATTATATAAACAGAATCATAAAGTATGTAATCTTTTGAGATTTGTTTTTTTCACTCACAATAATTATCTGAAGATTCATCCAGGTCTTCACATGTATCAGTCAATATTTCTTTTTATTGCTGAGTAGTATTCCAGGGTATGGATGTACCATATTTTTTAAAACTTATTTACCTGTTCTCTAGTCATCTGTTGAAGAACATTTGTGTTGTTTCGAGTTTGGAATTATTAGGAATAAAATTCCAATGAATATTTATATATAGGTTTTTGTGGGAACATAAATTCACATTTCTCTGGGATAAATGCCCAGGAGTACAATTACTGGGTCATATGGTAGTTGTATGTTTAGTTTTATAAGAAACTGACAACCCGTTTTCCACAGTGGCTATACCATTTTATGTTTCCACCAGCAATGTATGAGTGATTGTTTCTCTGCATCGTTATCAGCATTTAGTGTTATTACTATTTTTATTTTTGCCATTCTGGTAGGTGTGTGGTGATATTTTATTGTGGTTCTATTTGTATTCTTATAATGGCTAATAATGTCTAATATTGGTTTGGGTGCTTATTTGACATCTGTATATCCTCTTCAGTAAAATGTCTGTTCATGTCTTTTGCTCATTTTCTAATTAAATTGTCTGATTTTTTTCTGTTGAGTTTTGAGAGTTCTTTATATATTTTAGATATGATTCCTTTGTTGGAAACATGGTTTGTAAACATTTTCTCCTGGTTTGTAGTTTGTCTTTTCATCCTCTTAACAGAATCTTTTGCAGAGCAAAAGTTCTTAATTTTTAAGTTTTATGTAGCCCTAGATCCAGAAGATTTTCTCCTATACATTTTTTTAAAGATTTTATTTATTTATTTATTTGACTGAGAGAGACACAGTGAGAGAGGGAGCACAAGCAGTGGGAGTGAGAGAGGGAGAAGCAGGCCTCCTGCAGAGCATGGAGCCTGATGTGGGGCTCGATCCCAGGACCCTGTGATCATGACCCGAGCCGAAGGCAGACACTTAACGACTGAGCCACCCAGGCGCCCCTCCTATACATTTTCTAAAGTTTTACCATTTTACACTTTATATTTACATCTGCAATTCATCTTAATTATTTTATAAGGTGTGAAGTTTAGGCTGAAGTTCATATTTTCTTTTGTGTGTGTGCCTATGAATATCGAATTGCTTATCAAATTTGCTGTTTATTGAAAAGGCTATCACTCCTGTATTGAACAGCTTTGTAAAAACAAAAAAGTTGAGCATATTTGTGTGGGTTTATTTCTAAGTTCTCTATTCTGTTTTAATGACCTATGTGTCTTTCCCTGTTCCAATGCCACACTGTCTTTATACTATAGCTGTATAGTAAATTTTAATAAACAATGTTTGTTTTGTTCACCACTGTATCCTCAGCCCCTTGAACAGTGCCTAGCAAATTGTAAATACACAACACATTTTTAAATATTTTTGAGGTGGAGCCGTTCTGGGTGAGAATGAAATTATGAGCTATGCTATCTAATAGAACTTTCTCCAATGATAAAAATTTTCTCTATCTGCATTATCTAATATGGCAGCCACTAGCCATGTGTGGCTATTGAGTACTTGAAATGTGGCTAGTGCAACTGAGGAGCTGATTTGAAATTTTTAATTAATCTTAGTTCATTAAAATGTAAATAGCTGCATGTGGGTAGTGGTTACTGTTTGGGCTGCACAGGTCTAGAGGGTAGCCATGAAAGAGGGTAAATAAAATGGAGGCATTAATAAGTCATTAGGTTTTAAGAAGTCAAGAACTGCTAGGCCAAAGTTTTGGATGCATAAACCAGGTGAACAGTGAAGACCCCAGGATGATGACATGAATGTTGGCAAGAAAGGCTATGTGTTAGGAAGTGCCTGGGTGGCTCAGCCAGTTAAGTGTCTCCCTCTGGCTCAGGTCATGATCCCAAGGTCCTGGGATCAAGCCCCACGTCAGGTTCTCTGCTCAGTGGGGAACCTGATTCTCCCTCTCCCTCTGTCCCCCTCCTTGCTCATGCTCTCTCTCTCTCTCAAATAAATAAATAAAATCTTTAAAAAAAGAAAGAAAAGAAAGGCTATGTGTTAGAGGCT
Organism: Callorhinus ursinus; assembly: GCF_003265705.2. NCBI lineage: Eukaryota > Metazoa > Chordata > Mammalia > Carnivora > Otariidae > Callorhinus > Callorhinus ursinus. Next base: position 6,490,722 of record NW_027397127.1, read on the forward strand.
AAAAGGCCAGGATTACTTTGAGGGCATGACCAGGATCTAGGCAACAGAAACAAGGTACGGTAAGTGATTGATTCCGCTGGCAGGTGCCTTAACATCGTATTTCCAAGAGGGCAAAGGAACAATGGCCTGGAAGCTTCCTCAGAAAAGCAGGAAGATGCAAGTCCCTCTTTCGGTCCCTACAGATGAATGTCCTTGGCAAAATGCCAGAGTCAGCTAGGACAAGGAGGAGCAAGTAGCATTTGGTGAGGAGGAAGAACATGTAGGAGAGCCTGTTTCTCACGTAACAAAGGATCTGGTGGACATAGTGGACATCTTTGTGAGGGAAGGATGTCATGGGAAGAAGAGCTGGGGAGAAGTAGCACAAAATAATATGAGAACGTGAGAGATGACTACAGCAAGGCTGCCTGCCCTCCAAACTGCTGAGGTGGTGGCAGAGCTGGTCTCTTGGGAAAAGGCTCTGTTGCCCTGATTATGAACTCCATAATAGAGTATTTAGCTTTTGGACATTTTTGAAGGAAAGTGACTTTCTGTAACCATGTGATATATATGAAACGTTGCATAATGAATTGTTGAATGCTACATCAAAAACTAATGATGTACTATATGGTGGCTAACTGAACAGGGTAAAAAAAAAAAAGTCACCCTTCAAAAAAAAGTCAACATTTTGTGTAATAGATGTTTTTTATTGTGGTAAAATAAACATAACATAAAATGTATCATTTTAACCATTTGAAAGTATACAGTTCAGGGGCACTTGGTACAATCATAATGAATAAATAATTTTATTTATTTATTTTGTCTGATCAATTGGATAGACTCTCCATTTTATTTATTTATTTTGGTTTTTAATTTTTTAATTTAAATTCAATTAGCCAAGGTATAGTACCTCATTAGTTTTTGATATAATGTTCAATAATTCATTAGTTGAGTATATCACCCAGTGCACGTGATATGATGAATACATAATTTTATTTTTTTATTTTTTTAAGATTTTGTTTATTCATGAGAGACACAGAGAGAGAGAGAGAGGCAGAGGGAGAAGCAGGCTCCCAGGGAGCAGGAAGCCCGATGCGGGACTCTGGGATCATGACCTGAGCCGAAGGCAGATGCTCAACCATCTGAGCCACCCAGGTGCCCTGAATACATAATCTTAAACAAAAAAGGGGGTGCATATATGATGATGGCCAGTAATGGGAATCTGGTGGCTTTCACTGTTCTCACAGTTCCAAATGCAATGAAAGTATAATGTCAGGCTGCTTCAGACTAGGTGCTGGCTGAGGTACATGTGATCTTGGAGCAGCTGGTGGCTCTTGTTTGTAGGCTCTGAGTTGGGTGCAGATCCCTTTAGTTCACTTGAAAAGGAGGCATAAGTGAATGTTCAGTCTAGTTCCCTCCTTCTGCCTCTGAAGAGGCCAGTAACACACTATTCTGAGCCATAGAAGTTAATGAAGCCTCTACTAGCCTTGTTTCCCAAACTATAAAATGTAGTAATAGTCCCAGAGTTGTCATGAGGAATATATGTGTGAAGAATGTATTTGCATAGTACCTGGTACATAGTATGTTCTCAATAATTGGTAGCTATTATCATTATTATGTTACGGTCCTGATCCAACTCTGCCTTCTATTAGATCTATTAGAATGGAGGATGTATCCCCTCTGTTCAACTGTAATCATGTTAAGTGCAAGGACTGTGTGTACTCATTTTTTATACCCTATAGGTCCAGCACATAATAGGAAGTGCATATACGTTTGTTGAATGAAATAATTATTCTTTTATGTCTACTTCCTTCTTTCTACAACCCTAGACAGAGTCTACATGAAGAAGTATGGTTATTAACACAAGTTTTGGGGTCAGACAGGTTTGAATTTGGGCCCTGCCATTTACTACCTATGGGACCTTTGGCAAATTACTTGACAACTCTGCATCTCATATATAACATGAAGAAAATAAATATCTACTTCATAGAATTAAACAAGAAATTATAATACAGAGAAAACCCTAAATATTCTACCAGAAAACTATTTGAAGTAACAATTCAGTAATGTTGCAGGATACAAAATTAATATAGAGAAATCTGTTGCATTTCTATACTAATAACAAAGTAGCAGAAAAAGAAATTAAGAAAAAATTCAACCTACAATTGCACCAAAAATAATAAAATACCCAGGAATAAACTTAACCAAGGAGGTTAAAGACATGTACTATGAAATCTATAAACACTGATGAAAGGGGCACCTGGGTGGCTCAGTTGGTTAAGCGACTGCCTTCGGCTCAGGTCATGATCCTGGAGTCCCGGGATCGAGTCCCACATTGGACTCCCTGCTCAGCAGGGATTCTGCTTCTCCCTCTGATCCTCTTCCCTCTCGTGCTCTCTATCTCTCATTCTCTCTCTCTCAAATAAATAAATAAAATCTGTAAAAAAAAAAACAAAACACTGATGAAAGAAATTGGAGGCAACACAAACAAATGGAAAAACATACCATACTCATGGATTAAAATATTGTTAAAATGTCTGCACTACCCAAAGTAATCTACAGATTCTAGGCAATCCCTATTAAAATACCAATAGTATTTTTCACAGAACTAAAACAAATATTATTAAAATTTCTATGAAACCATAAAAGACTCTAAATATCCAAAGCAATCTTGAGGAAGAAGAACAAAGCTGGAAGTATCACAATCCCAGATATCAAACTATACTACAAAGCTGTAGTAATCAAAACAGGATGGTACCAGCACAAAAACAGACAAGTAGATCAATGCAACAAATTAGAGAGCCCGGAAATAAACTCATGCCAAGATGGTCAACTAATCTATGACAAAGGAAGCAAGAATATACAATGGGAAAAAAGACAGTCTCTTCAATAAATGGTCTTGAGAAAACTGGGCAGCTGTATGCAAAAGAATGAAACAGGAGCAGTTTCTCACACCATACACACAAAAAAAAACTCAAAATGGATTATGGACCTAAATGTTGAGACATGGTTTCACGTTTCTTCATAGAAGAAAACAGAGTAATCTGTTTGACATCAGCCTTAGCAACATTTTTCTAGATATATCCTTCCCTCAAGCAAGGGAAACAAAAGCAAAAATAAGCTATTGGGACTACACCAAAATAAAAAGCTTTGCACAGTGAAGGAAAGCATCAACAAAATGAAAAGGCAACCTACTGCATAGGAGAAGATATTTGTAAATGATATATCTAATAAGGAGTTAATATCCAAAATATATAAAGAACTTATACAACTGAACATATAAAAAACAAACAATCTGATGAACAAATGGGCAGAGAACCTGAACAGACCTTTATCCAAAGAAGACATACAAGATGGCCAACAGACACATGAATATATGCTCAACATCATCATCAGGGAAATGCAAATCAAAACCACAATGAAATAAGTCAATCAGAGAAAGACACGTATCAAAAGACCTCACTGATATGAGGAATTCTTAATCTCAGTAAACAAACTGAGGGTTGCTGGAGTGGTGGGGGGTGGGAGGGATGGGGTTGCTGGTGATAGACATTGGGGAGGGTATGTGCTATGGTGAGCGCTGTGAATTGTGCAAGACTGTTGAATCACAGATCTGTACTTCTGAAACAAATAATGCAATATATGTTAAGAAAAAAAAAAGAAGAAGAAGATAGCAGGAGGGGAAGAATGAAGGGGAGTAAGTCGGAGAGGGAGACAAACCATGAGAGACGATGGACTCTGAAAAACAAACTGAGGGTTCTAGAGGGGAGGGCGGGTGGGGGGATGGGTTAGCCTGGTGATGGGTATTAAAGAGGGCACGTTCTGCGTGGAGCACTGGGTGTTATGCACAATGAATCATGGAACACTACAACAAAAACTAATGATGTAATGTATGGTGATTAACATAACAATAAAAAATAAAAAAAAACCACAATGAGAGGGGAGCCTGGATGGCTCAGTCTGTTAAGCATCTGACTTCAGCTCAGGTCATGATCTCAGGGTCCTGGGATCTGGCCAGCATTGGGCTCCATGCTCAGCGGGGAGTCTGCTTGTCCCTCTCCCTTTGCCCCTCCCCCCACTTGTGCATGCACTCTCTCTCTCTCAAATAAATAAAATCTTAAAAAAAAAAAAAACCACAACGTGGTACCACCTTACACCTGTCAGAATGGCTAGAATTGAAAAGATAAGAAATAACGAGTGGTGGCGAGGATATGGAGAGAAAGGAACCCTTGTGCTCTACTGGGAGAATGTAAATTGGTACAGCCACTTTGGAAAACAGTATCAAGTTTCCTCAAAATATTAGAAATAGAAATACCACACAATCAAATAATGCTACTACTGGATATTTATCCAAAGAAAACAAAAACACTAATTTGAAAAGATATATGCAGCCCTATATTTATTTCAGCATTATTTATAATAGCCAAGATATGGAAGCAACCTAAATGTCTGTCAATAGATAAGTGGATAAAGAAGATATGACAATACACACACACACACACACAGACACACACACACACACACACACAGCACAGCACACAATTGAGTATTACTAAGCCATAAAAAAGAATGAGATCTTGCCATTTGCAAACAACATGGATGAAACTAGAGGATATTATGCTAGGTGAAATAAGTCAGAGAAAGACACATACCATATGATTTCACCTATATGTCGAATCTAAAAAACAAATAAAAAAAGCAGAAACAGACCCATATATACAGAGAACAAACTGATGGTTACCAGAGGATAGGGGGATGGGAAGGATGGGTAAAATGGGTAAAGATGAGTGAGAGGTACAGGCTGCCAATTATGAGATGAAGAAGTCATTGGGATGAAAGGTACAGCACGGGGAATATTGTCAGTGGGGTTGTACTGGTGTTGCATGGTGACAGGTGGTAGCTGCACTTGTGAGCACAGCATATAGGATGGAGAGTTGTGGAGTCACTGTGCTGTACCCCCGAAACTAATGTAACATTGTGTGTCAACTGTACTTCAGTAATAAAGAGTAAAGAACAAAAGAAAATACAGTAAAACACAATGCCTGTCACAACTAAGTGCTTGAACAGTAATAATTTCTATTACTATTATTAATTATTATCTGCTTCTTTTGGAAAAGGAGCCATACCTCCCCCACCCCTTCTGATGGCGATTACCGAATGGCTTGGGGAGGAGTGTGACACAGTCACACAGGGACTGGAACCTTTTCAAGGATGATTTCCTGGAGTTGGAAAAGCAAGAATGAGACAAGTGGGCAAAAGAAACTGAATCAACCATAAATAAAACTGGAAAGCGTGTGACATTTGTTTGTGATAGTGCCCTTCCTTGCCCAGGTCATTACCTCCAGTTTAGGCTCTTACTGATATGCCCAGACCAGGGCTGGTGTGTTGTTTGCCAATGCTCCAGAACCTTCCCCTCTCCTTTTCTCACCACTAAAGCTCACTTGCTCTGTATGTTCTAGACTCTTGGGAACAAATCAGAAACTAATTTACTAATCTGAGGTCAAATGTTAACAGGCTGCTACTAGCTTCTTTTTCCTCATGAAGAGAGACTGACTTTGGTGAAAATTGCAGGACTGGGTTGGGGGGAAGGACAGGGCCGATCTTTGGTCAGAGAAAACTTTCCCATGCTCCACAGGACAACTGCCTACTCAGCTTTTGGAAGCCGTGAGCCTTGAACAGAAGAAAAGGAAAACCAAGAGGAATGGGCACATCCTTCCCAGTAAACTCCTTTGATGTCCTCAAAGTGCTAACAACCACAACGAACACTTCAAAGTTGCAGCCATCGCCTTTAGCATTCACACCCATTGTCACAGTCTTTTTTGATACTCTTTTGAGGCTTCCCCAACCCCAGCCTGCCTCTGTCTGTTGCCACCTGCAGTTGCCACCAGCTGGTAGACCAAACTCCAGAACTACCACTATCTTTGGGCCTCCATTCTAATTGTGGGCCTGCCTCTCTCCAGTCTCCTACCACCAATGGGCATTTCTCGATCACCTACCATACGTAAGATCCTGTCATTCCTCCTGGCTACTATTGAGATCGTGTAATGTGTGGAGCTTTAGGCACCGTGCCACTAGTTATCTCACAGAAGGAAATCTATTTGGGCTATTTCCCCAAGAAAAGAGAGAGTTTTCAATTGATTTACACACCTGGTTCCTTTTATTAAAAAAAAATGTGCAAACACTAGGATGATCAACCATCCTGGCTTGCCCAGGACTGAGGAGTTCCCTGGGATGTTCAGGAATCAAAAGTATAGACACACTGGGATGGCTGATTACCCTTAAACATTTATTGCCTGCCCACAATTTACCTAGCACAACTTTAGGCACTGATGGGTTGCCTTCTAGGCCAGCCTTAAATGAATCCCAGGGCAAGTAATGCTTCAAGGCAGATATGTTCTAGTAAATGTTTAACAACCAGATCTCTGGTGGGAGTGTGTGTGTGGGGGGGATCTCTATATGTAGCATTTGCTGATTTCTGTGGTGCAAACACTCCCACTGTAGCCAATTTCAAGCTATCAAGGTGATGTCATTGAACATGGAATAGGGAAGAGATGCAGAATAGAACACCATCATTTAACATTTCCTCCACAAGATACAATAGACGTGAATAACCTCAAGAGCACAGATGATAGTAAAATGTAGCAAAATAATTAGGAAGTGGTGAGTTTAGAGTATTTATGATCTTTATTTTACTAAAAATTTATTTAATTGCAAGTTTATATCATTTAATTTCTAATAATGGCTTTAACAACTGACTTGCAAAATTCCTGAAAATGTAACCACCAATATTCATGAGTCAGTATGAGCCAGTTCCAGCAGTCATTGAAAGAATCCTGGGAAAGTCACTCCTTTTCACCATGTCCATGTCTCTTTCCCAGGGGTATACCACAAAAGATTGAAAATCCACCATTTAATTTGTTCCTTTAATCTGAGCTCTGCCTTCGATATACTAAGAGCAAGACTAGGAATAAGGACACTTAAATTCTAATCCCAGTCTTAAGAATTGGCTGTGTGATCTTGCCCTCTTTGGACCCCAGGTTCCTTATCTGTAGAATAAGGGGGTTAGACAACTGGTCTTCTTAAATCTTTCAGACATGATTGTGGTGTGTGTGGGTGTGCGCACGCGTGCACACGTGCACATGCACACGTGTGCGTTTACAGCTCTATTAAGATGTAATTCACATACAATAAGCTAGACATATTTAAAAAGTACAATTTGATGAAACCACCACTGCAGACAAGATAATGAGCATATCTATCACCTCCAAATATTTTTGTGCCCCTTTATAATGCATCTGCATCCCTTCCTCTCCCCAATTCTATTGCTAGGTAACCACTAATCATCTATTACAATAGAGTACTTTGAAATTTCTAGAATTTTATAAAAATGGAATCATATAGTATATATATAGTCTGTTCTTATATTTATTTCCTTTCTTCTGCTTGTTTTGAATTAAACTTGTTCTTTTTCTAGTTTCTTATTGTGGAAGTTGAAGTCGTTGATTTAAGATCTTTCTTTTCTAATATAGCTGTTTGGTGCTATAAATGTCCCTCTAAGCACCACTCTAGCTATATCCCACAAATTCGTATGTCTCATATTTTCGTATCATTCAGTTTAAAATACTTTCTAATTTTGTTTGAGACTTACTCTCAAGCCATAGACTATTTAGATATTTAGAAGTCCAAATATTCAGAGAATTTTCCATATATCTTTCTTTTACCGATTTTTAATTTAGCTCCATTGTGGTCAGAGAACGTATATGACTTGAATCCTTTAACTTTATTGAGACTTGTTATATCGCAGAGATGTGGTCTATCTTGGTAAATGTTCAAAGTGCGTTTGTAAAATATGCTTTCTGTTGTTGTTGGGTTGAGTGTTGTGTAGGTGTCAATTAGGTCAAATTTATTATCTGTGTTGTTCAAATCATCTACATATTCTTGCTTATTTTCTGTCTCCTTGGTTTGTCAATTATTGAGAAAGATGTTGAAGTCTCTAAAATTGTGGATTTGTCTATTTCTCCTCGCTCAGCCAGTTTTTGCTTCATGTATTTTGAATGTATTATTTAGGTACATATATTTTTGGGATGTTATGTCCTCAGGATGAATTAACCACGTTATTGTTATAAAATAGCCCTGTTTCTGGTAATATTCTTTGCTTGCAATCTGCTTTCTCTGATCATAATATAGTCACTCCAGTTTTTTTAAAATCAACGTTAACATGGTGTATCTTTTCCCTATCTTTTATGTTTAACCTATTTGTGTTTTTATATTTACTTATTTTTTATTTTATTTTTTTTGTTTTTACGTTTAAAGTGGGTTTCCTATAGGCAGCATATGGTGGTGGTGGTTTTTTTTTTTTTTAATTTTGTATTCTACCAATCTCAACCTTTTAATTGGGTTGCTATATGGTTCTGTTTAAAACTACCATCTTGCCATTTGTTTTTTATTTTTACCAACCCTGCCTGTTATCCAATGTCTGAAAACTGTCATTTCGTATATTTTGCCCATTTTTTGAGTTGTTAATGTGGGAAGATGAATCCATTCACTGTTATTTCATCATTGCTGGAAGTCCTTCATGTTTTGTTTTTCATAGATTTGTTATATTTACATGTGCCAAATATGTTCTTCCAGCTAATCACTAGTCTTTTCATTTTATTTATGTATTTTTCTCATAAAGAGATTTTTAATTTTGATGTCAAATCTTTCATTCTTTTCCTTTAGGCTCCTATCATGCTTATAAATGCCTGCCCTGTATTTTCTTCTAAATTGTCATGTTTGCAAAGAAGAAAAGTAAGTCCTCAGTATAAATCAGTGTTATTTTTAACATCAAGTTTACTAATTACAAAAGTAATACAGGCCAGTGGTAAAAACATCAAGTAGAACAGAGAGCTATAGATAAAAAATGGAAAGTTTCTTTCCTCTTCTCTCACTGCCCCTGCTTGTCAAATTCCTCCTGACAGAGATAACTCCTGTTAGCAATTTCTTGTACACATTCTTCCACACATATTCTAGACATATACATACACATGTATATTTATCCTTTTGGATACAAACAGGACATACACAAACACACATGCACACAGAGTTCTGCAATCTTTCATTCCATATTATATCCTTGAGTTCTTAATGTGACTGAGTTTTATCAGATGTTTACCAGACTGACAGAGGGACCCGGGCAGTTAGAGAAGATGGTAGGGGACGTGCACAGGAAAAGGCATATCCGTCTCTGTAAAGCCAACACTTGGCACAAAACCTGGCACCTAGTAATTCTCAATAAATAAGTCTTAAATAGCTAAAGGGAAAGAACTTGAGAAAACTGGAAACAAAGAGCTGTCTTGGCCATTCTTCTCAGGCCAGATGTGGTCTCCTGACTGAAAGTTACCATCTCCCAGGTTTGCAAGGAACAACATGCGATGATGGATGAGAACACGAAGAGGCTGGACCTCTCACTTGCGGTAACTTCCCACTGTGCGTCTCTCCTGCTAGCTTTGCTGTCTCCAGCACACACAGTTCGTTCAAATGCGCAGTTAACACCGATTACACAGCAGGAAAATCTGGGAGCTCGAAGACTACACGGCTGAGTTATAGTACATTTCTACACTCCTACAAACAGCCACCATTCTAGGGCCTACTGTGTGGGGGCTGGCACCATGTTGGGAACAACAGTCCTGCAATATTAATGCCATTTTATCCCCATTTTACAGATGAGAAAACAGAAACTGTAAGAGTCCAAGTGACTTATTTAAGGTCACAGAGCTAGTCAAGTAGCTTCCAGAAACAACTCTGTACCTTAATCAGGTCAGCCTACCTTTCTGTCCATCCCACACCACATTCACTCCTATTTCGTGGACTTTGTGCTATTTTCTTTGCCTGGCATTCCCTCCCTCCACTTGTCTCGTCTGGTGTTCTGTGGAAGCTGGGCAGAGAGAGGACATGGGGTCGTGTAGGATCCATGCTGGCTATGTGACATGTTGTCAGGGGTGAGGAGTGAGTCGGCCACAGGAGTCCCTGAACAAGAACACACGGGGTAGGTATTAAAAGTTCAGAAAGGGAGCTGAGCCTGGGAACTGGAGAGCACCCTCAGGAGCCTAGGAGGCAGACAGTGCTGCAGCTCGGGAAACTTTACTGCCGTCTGTCTCTCCCTAGGCGCTTTTGGTGAGCTGCTCACAAACACAGCCCCGTGCTATGCCCGCAGTGTGACAGCCATGAGCCAGTATATCTCCCCTGTCTCAATCCTGCTCATTCTCAAGGCCCACATCAAGCTGCACCTCCAGGAAGCCTTTCCCTATCAATCCAACTCATTCCTCTCTCTTTCTTTTGTGCATTAGAGTTTCACTTAAAATCAGCACCACAAGACAGAACACGGGTTTGTACACCCTCTTGCCCTTTAATTACTTCAAGTATCTTGTTCCTCTACGTTGACTCATTCATATCTTTTCTCTACTGTTTCCCTGCCTGGTCTGGGTGTTGTGAGGCCTGGCTAGATTCTAGTCCCAGTTCTCTCACTAATGAGGTGCCTACCTTTGAGGATTTCTATGGAAACACAGTAGACTGTATAACACAATATATGAATGTAAGGTATTATTGCTGAAGACATTTGAACTAAAGCGCTTCTGCCTTTCACGTCCTACTTAGTGTATGATTCTATGGAAGAAATAGCTATCACTGCCGCTTGCTTCACACTAGGGTCCTCAGCAAAGGTTAACAGGATTAGAAGAAGAATGATGCACAACTGTTAAAGATGGTGCCAGATTGGGGGGGGTCTATATGCTCCTTGGAAACTACCAGGTGATTCCGGGCTTGCTCATTTTTAAAGCTTCCATCTTTCTGAATGTTTCTTCGTGTAAATGATCCGTGTCAATGCTATGAAAAACGAAAAGAATCTTGTGTCAAGTCAAGCCAACAGATGCCTTCACTAGTTTTCCTATCCTCGAGGATGAGATTCCCATTCTACTTGCTCCCTAGCACCACTCAGTTACTTCACCCACTTAGCCATCTACCTCCTCCCTCAGCCTTGGCTCCTCTCCTTGAGAAAATGCTTCACTTCCTCTTGGACTCTCACTCTCGTCCCTCTCTGCCTTTGTCCAAGGCCCGCTGTATTAGCCCAGTAGCCCCTGCTCCTGTATATGTAACCTCTCCCTCTCTATGGGTTCCTTCCATTCAGCCTACAAATTTGCCTATCCTCAACAAGAAGGAAAAAGAAAACTCCCTCCTTCCCGCAGTTCCACAAGTCCTCCCAGCTACAGCCCCAAATCTTTTCTCCTTTTCACAAACTTACTTACTTACTCATTCATTCATTCATTCATTCATTTATGAGAGCAAATGAGCAAGAGCAGGGGGGAGCAGACTCCCCACAGAACAGGGAGCCTGATGCAGGGCCGATCCCAGGACGCTGGGATCATGACCTGAGGCCGAAGGCAGATGCTTAACAGACTGAGCCACACAGGCGCCCCGTTTTCACAAACTTCTTGAAAGATTAGTCTCTGCTCTTTCTCCTCTTCCTCATCTCCAATCTCTTCAAGTCACAGCAGTCTGGTTTCCAGCCCCACCACACCACTGAAACAGCTCTTGACAGCGTCACCTATGGCCTCCTAATGACTAAATCCAATGGATATCTGTTTCAGGACTCATCCTTTTGGGCCCTCTCTGCTGCATTTGACACTGTTGAGCACTTCTTCCTTGAAACTCACGTTTCCCATAGCTTCCAGGACACCGTTTCTCTCCTGGTTTACTCCATTGGTTTTCCTTTCCATACCCACCTCTTAAAAGTTGGTATTGCCCAAGGCTAATTCCCCAGAGATGTTCCTCAGGGGTTCTTCTCTTCTCACTCTCCCTAGAGGATCTCATCCGCTGGCATGGCTTCAGCTATCATCTCCGGGGCACACTCCTATATCCAACTGCCCACCTACTAGAAAACTTCCCACAGTGTGCAACAAGGACTTCAAACTCCACATGTGTGTCCCCAGTTAAAACCCATTGACTACAAAAGAAGGTACAAGCTCTTTCAAGTGTGTAGTGAGGTTAAGATTTTAGTTTTTACTGGATAGAAACTAATCTTTAGCAAAGTGAAATGAGTAACCCTGCTAACTATGAAACTGTAGGGTAAGTAGATATTTAATGCCATGAAAGTGTAACAAGACCTTGAGAATTTTTTTGAGTGACTTAGCAAAGGTTGCCTTACCTCTTGATGTGTAGAGCTCACTGTTGGGCAAGAGGTGGGCCGATATGCTTAGGAAGCCCAGAGGTCTTCTGGGAATTAAGAGACCAATTACTCTCAACCCCTTCTTTCCAAATTTAGAATTAGGAACATGCATCAGGGTGAGTTTAGGGGCCTTTACCCAAGGCCCAGTGCCTGGGAAAGGCACCAAGGCCCATAAAATAAAATTATCTTGACGAAAGAAAAAGGCTCAAGTAGGGCCCCTGACCCAACTCAGGGGCCTACACCTTTCTGGGGCAAGGGCAGGTCTTATACACACACACACACACACACACACACACACACACACACACACACCTGTGGTTGATTCCAGGAGCTCCTCTAGACCCAACCACCCTGACACATATAATACTTTAGAGAACAATAGTTGCATGTTTATGTGTGGACTAATATATCTGTAACCTCAGAGCCCAAGTATGATGGCACTGCAGGGCTAGCAGGGATCCAGACCAGCCAGGGCATCACTGTCTAGTAACCAAACTTCTGTGGGACTGGTTAGGGTCAGTTCTTAAGATCAGCCCCCTGTGGCAGTGAGAAACAGAGCAGCAGTGGACTGACTCTCCAACCAACTTTGGAAGCAAAACTGGCTCTATCTTGGGGACCAGTTTTGGAAAGATGAGAAGAGGCCTCGAAATGGACCACTACTAGAGTATGTGAGAGAAAGAGAGCAATGACTGAGTTTTCACTCAGAATTCTGCTAACAGGTCTTACTAACCACATATGGCATACAAGGCCTTGCCCTACCCCCTCAGTCTTACTTCTTGACACACTCTGTTTTGTACTTTATGCTCCAGCAAGAGCAAACTCCTTGGATATTTCCCACCCTTTTCCCCAACAAGTACCATAAACCATGCAGTTTATTGTCTGGCTACCTTGTTCATGCTATCTTCTGAGCGTGGGCTACCCTTCTTCATCTTTACCCCCATTTCTCCTGGCTATTAATAGTCCTGAGACTTAACTCAGGTGGTCCTTCCTCCAAGAAGCTTTCCCTGACCCTCTTGGGCTGGGTGAGTTGTCTCCTGCCAGGACTCCCTTAAGACCACATGATCACCCTATTGTATTCTTCAGTTTCTGTGCCTGTCTCTACCACTAAGCCCCGTAGCCCCTGAAGAGCATAGACTGTCTTATGTCTTATTTACTCTTGTCTCCTAGCACCTGGCACACTTGCCTAGCACATAGCAGATATTCAGCAAGAATTTGTGGAATGAATGAAGGTGAGCCTCTGCCACTCTAAGGCCACAGCCTCTTTTATTCCTTGACCTTCTGAATGTCTAAACACTTAGTCTTTATTGAACATGTCATTAACTGTCTCCATTCCTTGCCTCCAGATGCTCTAAATTACTAATTGTGGTCTTCTATACGTATTTCCTATATGCAAAGCTGAGCCAGGAACTTTATGGTGTGGGGCGGAGAATACAATGAGGAATAAGATTCAGCCCCACACTCCAGCAACTCTTAGAAAGTAACCTTCTTCCTCCAGTCTTTGCAATTTCCAGCTGAGACTCCCCCTTTTAGAAGGCTCTCCTGGAATTACACCCCCTTTCAATCCCACCACAACATTAAATCATCCATAATTTCCTCTCACCTTACTTGCGGAAGTATATATTTCTATTAGTTACAGTTTGACTTCCATATACTCTAACAATCAAAATTGATTTGAGGTCAGTGAATGGTGTCTATTCTGTGTGTGTGTGTGTGTGTGTCCTTTATTTTGTATTCTGAGCTATTATTGCACACTGTTATCAACTTGTCAACTGACAAGTTATAAGGGTTTGAAGGTTGTCCTGAAAACACAATGGAAGCACATCGGTTAAAAGGCAAAGAGCAAGAGATACAGGAAACAGTGTAATAATTTACAATAAAAAGCAAATATGGCATGCCATCACAAAGTAATTTCTCCTCGCTGTCACTTAAGACCTTTGCTGAAGCATACATACTATAGAGTGCCACCACATTAAATTACTCAGTATTTGAAGAAACATTGGGATTGATCATTAAGCTTATTCCAACCTGTGGACAATATAGACGGCAGTTACCTCTTTTGAGAAAGACACCCCGAAATGGAGGTCCCTAAATCTCTGAGGCTCATCATGTCGTGAATGATTCTCTCTTTCTGGGCAGTAATCACCACACTTTCAAGCCTTTGAAACTAACATCCTTCACTTTGCTAGTAGAGAACCAGCTTCTCTTTCAGCCAGACTTGTAATCAGGCCTTTATGTTGTTTTCATTTACACTTCAATCCGTCAAATTGGCTTTGAAATGTGGAATTTTTGCACTCGGCCTTTATTTTCCATTATGTGTTCCAGTTCTGAATGCCAGAAATGAATGGCCATTTGGTCACTGGTTAGCTGCCAACAGAGCATAGCTGTATCCTAATTAAGAGTGACTTTGTGTGTCATGCCAGCCTGCTGAGCTGGCAGATGGACATTGACCAGAAAGGGTCAAGACCTCCACTTCCTATAATTGCATCATTACAGCTTCATTTCTTGAGTCTTGAAGACTCTCAAATGTAAATATTAAGACCCCTGGCAAGTATGAGAAGAGAAAAGGGAAAGAATCTAACATTTATGGAGTACCACCTATGCGTCAAAGGTTGTACTAGGTACATTTATAACTAATGTTTCACTTCATTCAATCCCCCTGTTAACACCAGATAGTCAGGTACTAGTATTAGCTCCATTTTACAGACACGGATACTAAAGTTCAGGGAGGTTAAGTAAGCATGGTTATGTAGCTAGTGATGCTAAACCCAGTATTTAAGCCGAACCTAACAGAATCTAGATCTGGTACTCTTCTTCCATGCTGCTCCTCTTAGCAGTGAGATCCAGTGCTGCCTGTTCTCTGCCTCTGGCCCTGGCCCTGCGTCCAAGGAGGAGGCCTACTGGTCACTTCACTTACTTTGATATTTTGCCTAGGCATGTCTTGCCCTCAGTTTTTCTTCTTTCCTCACCACAATGGGCTATGATCAAACCCCACATGTCTATCTTGACCCTCTCCCTCCCACCTCCCCCGCCTTAGTAACTTACTAGAATGTCTGTAGTTTACATATTGGCTGAATCAGTGCATCACACAGCATTTGCACTCCAAAATCCTTGAGGTCGTTTCCACTTAGGCCTAGCGATGTTAGGTTCTCATTTCTGTTGAGGACAGAGGAAAGAGCTCCACAACACGCATCTGTGAGATGACATTCTGCTAACCTATGGGGAATTGGGGATTCAAGAAAGTTCCACAATGACCCTCCATTTCATATAGAGCCTGGAACAAGAGCCCAGTGGGCAAAGAGTCACTGTGCACTTACCACAAGGTCTGCAGTTTGCAAGAGGGGTGTTTCAGCCCTTCACACAGCACCTGCATACCCTCGTCCCCTAAGGCATTATCACTGAGGTCAAGGTCTCTTAGGTACTCATTGGTGTAGAGTACATTGCACAAATCCTGACAGCACTCTCCAGTCAGGCGGCGGGTCCACCATCCGCCAGGAAGTAAGGTAGAGAAGGCCGGCATCACTTCATCTGCACTGAGTTCCTTGAGGAATTCTGTTGGCCCACTACAAAAACACATTAGAAACTCAGAGTATCGTGTGAAAAAAAAATCCCTTGGGCCAGGGCCAAGCAGAGAGTGTGGAGAGGGGAACATTTATACTCCCTAAATTATTTGGTTCTTCATTTATTGCTTCCTTGGAGATTCGATCACCAGGCCAAAAAATACTCATTTAATTTTAAGAGTTGCTGAAACATCAGGAAACTCTGCCTGTGGCTACAGTCCATGATACTTATGCCAGATCCTTTAACTGACAGTCAGGCTGTTTTAATCCTTCACACAGCAATTTCAGTACCAAGTCTTCAATTTTGTTATTAATTAGAAGCAGCCTTGTCAGGCTCTGGGTGGAGCTCAGGACGTGGGCAAGGGACTCACAACAAGCTGCAGAAAGGGAACATTCAGAAAGCCTGGAGGAATGGGGATACCAAGGTGGCCATTAACCATGGAGTCCCACTGAATCTCAAGTGCCAAGGCCCGTGAGAATAAGGATAAGCAGACACTTACACAAGAGTCTTGAGAATACCCTTTGCATGCTGCAGACCTACACAGAGATGCTGTAGCCCTGTGTCCCCCAGGGCACTGGCAAACACAAACAGCTCTTTTAAAGTCTGACTCACTTGCAAGAAAGAAGAGAGCTCCATACAGCTAGCATCTGTTAAGTAACATGTGCTCAAGCTACCAAGAAAAAAAGAAGTAAAATCAGCCACTGCTGTCTCTTAGCTTTCTGAGAATGTTTTCCTAGCCTCCCTTCAAGTTCCAGCTCCTGGCACACCTCCGTCACAAAGCCACTTCCTGAGGTCTCCAGCCCACAGTGACCTCGTACCTTTCCCTGGACTCATCTGGCATTTCTAAATGATTCCACAGTGTTGGGCACTTCATTGCACATTGAACTGTGTTGTTCTCCAGTGGGTTCGTATCTGTGTGTCCTTAAGGGCAGCCTTGTCACTTGTCCCTCTGATAACTCAACCCATATCAAGTGCTGTGTTGGGTGCACTGTAAATATTCTTAATATTTAAGTAGTGTCATTCCCGCAAACATGCAAGATGGCTGTATACTGGGAAGAGCGGGAGATCTGGAGACAGATTTTGGAGTCTCATCCTGACTATACCACTTTTGAGTGGTGTGACCTTGGACAAGTCACGTTTCCCTGTGATATTCAGTTTCCACATCTGTACAATGGGGATTAAAAAATCCATTTTATATGGTTATTGGAAGGAATGAATTGGGTGAAATAACTTCTGCCAAGCCCAAGCATAGATCCTGGCACATAGCAGGCATTCACCAAGTTCAACAGTCATAAGATGATGCCAGACAGTTCTAAGAAACTTACTCTAGCTTCTCCACTTTACAGTTGGAATGTCTGAGACCTTCACAAACATACTTCACCCCTGTGTCCCCCACGGGATTTTCACTCAGGTCCAGCTCAGTGAGGTGTGGACTGCAAATGAGAACAGAGGCAAGATACTTGCAAACAACCTCTGAGCTTTCAGGGAGAAAGCTAGCACACAACCTGGAGAGAAAGAGAGATGAACAGAGACAGAACGGGCTGCTTTATTGTCCTACTCACCCCCTACCCACAGTACCTCATGATCAAAGAAAATAAAGGCCCACCTATACAAGACTGCCAACCTTGATAACGTCACAGCCTCCAGGGGAGAATCGTACTTTGCTCCCACAACACTGTGTCCCCCAGTAGCAACTCAGTAAGTGTTGACTGCCCCTCCAAAAAAGTGTTGGGAGGAAATATCAAGATGACCTAATCTTATTTTAACTCCCTGCATGAATTTAGAATTCTATCTCATAGCTTCTTTCAAGTCCCATGGGGGAAATGCTATAATATCTTTAATAAGCTTTATAGTCAAAAGATCTAAAAGTTCATTATTTATTAATTTTCCATCCTTGGAGACCCAGTCCACCATCATCATCCATGTAATATGCCGTCTTTGGGACAAAGAGTGGTTTTTACCGACCTTCCTGTCTTCTTAATCTTTGTTTCTCCATACTGAGTAGTCCAATTTCTTGAATCCCATCAACTTTTTCTTCCATTACTTTCAAGAATTTCTATGATATATACTACAATCTTTGAGTCCTCAATTTTCTCTTGAGTTACCAGGCT
Organism: Callorhinus ursinus; assembly: GCF_003265705.2. Lineage (NCBI taxonomy): Eukaryota > Metazoa > Chordata > Mammalia > Carnivora > Otariidae > Callorhinus > Callorhinus ursinus. The sequence goes on from NW_027397127.1 coordinate 6,508,569, forward strand.
CCAACCTTAGCCTTGAAGAGGGCTCGTAAGTATACATGTCTATATCTCCCCAATTTAGAAATTTTAAAAAGAGGCATTTTGGGGGAAAAAAGGAGTTTCAAAGTGGATTTTAGAAAGCTTTAATGTTAAAGAGCTTTTGCTTTTAAAAACCCCACATATAGGGGTGCCTGGGTGGCTCAGTTGGTTAAGCGTCCGACTCTTGATCTCAGCTCAGGTCTTGATCCCAAGGTCATGAGTTCAAACCCTGCAATGAGCTCCACTGGAACTCAGTGTGAAGTCTACTTTAAAAAAAAGTAAATAAACCCATATATATATTGCGATGGTTAACTGTATCACATTGGCTAAGTCATATATCCAGATATTTGGTCAAAAATTATTCTAGATGGGGGGGGCGGAGCAAGATGGCGGAGGAGTAGGAGACCTAGATTTCGTCTGGTCTCAGGAATTCAGCTGAATAGGGATCAAACCATTCGGAACACCTACGAACTCAACAGGAGACCGAAGAAGAGAGTAGCAACAACTCTCTGAACAGAAAAGTGACCACTTTCTGGAAGGTAGGACGTGCGGAGAAGTGAATCCGAGGCGATATTCGGGAGGATAGACGGCGGGGGAGGGGCCTCCGCCGGCCACTTCTGGCAAGTGCTAGAGCCGCGGAGCACAAAATCGGACCTTTTAGAAGTTGGCTCCGTGGAGGGACGCCGCTGCAGTGGCTAAGCGGGGGGTGGAATCCTCCCGGGACAGTGTGGTCTCAGGACCCTTGGGGTCACAGAGAGACCGGGGGTGCCTGAGTGCGCCAGAGCTCCCAGGTATCAGAGCGGGGAAGCCGGCTTCAGAGACGGAGCCGAGTCGCGGGCTCTCAGCTCGGGGTTGCCATAAACTGTGATCTGCGGCCCAGTCGGGGCACGGCTCCTCCAGCAGGGACCCAGCAGGTGGCAGATCTGGGGAGACTCCCCTTCCTTCCCGGGGAGGAGCAGTGCGGGAACGCACTGCAGGGATCTGCTGGGTTTGGAGACTCTGCGCGGGGTCGGGTGCCAGAGATAGCAACGCTCGGTCACGGGCCGGGTGAGCACGGGGTGCGGCCGGAGACCGGGGACACGGAAGTGACTGCTTTTCTCTGGGG
>NW_027397127.1:6524688-6568159 GCF_003265705.2 Callorhinus ursinus
GGGGGCGGGGGACAAGTGGGGGGGCGGCGGCGGGGAAGCGGGGGGGCGGGGGACAAGTGGGGGGGCGGCGGCGGGGAAGCGGGGGGGCAGGGGACAAGGGGGGGCGGCGGCGGGGGGGCGGGGACAAGTGGGGGGGCGGCGGCGGGGAAGGGGGGCGCGGGGGACAAGTGGGGGGGCGGCGGCGGGGAAGCGGGGGGGCAGGGGACAAGGGGGGGCGGCGGCGGGGAAGCGGGGGGGCGGGGACAAGTGGGGGGGCGGGGGACAAGTGGGGGGGCGGCGGCGGGGAAGCGGGGGACAAGGGGGGGCGGCGGAGGGGGGGCGGGGGGGAAGCCGGGGGGGCGGAGGGGAAGCAGGAGCAGGAGACGGGGGTTGAAGGGTCGGCAAGGGTGGCGAGGGGGAGCGTGGGGCAGGCGGTGAGGGGGCCAGGGGGCAGGGAGGGACCCTGCAGAGTGGACAACTGGTTGATTCATCCCACAGGGACAGCCAAACCCCTAAGGTGCTCAGTCGTCATGTCCTTGAAACCTGACGACCCCAGTTCTGGGTTCCAGCACAACAGTGTGGTGGCCTTCATCAATGGGAAGATGGCCGGGCACACGAGAGGCCCTGAGTTCTACCTCGAGAATATATCCCTGTCCTGGGAGGAGGTGGAGAACAAGCTCAGGGACATCCTAGAGGACAGCACAGTGCCCAGCCAGGCCAAAGACGCCTGTGCCTGGAGCAGCCTGGCCCTGGGCGTGCGCTTTGCCCGCAGGCAGAGCCAGTTACATGGGCACAGGGTGCACTGGCTGCATGATTTTGCCAAACTGCATAAGTCTGCTGCAGAGGCCTTGGCCACAGACCTAAAGGAGTTCACAGAGCAGCAGGAGATGGAGCGCAAGGAGTCAGCCTTCCGGCTGCGGCAGACACAGGCAAACCTGGCGGAGATACAGAAGGAACAGAAGCTCCTGAGGTGGAAGCTCTTACAGGTTGTAAGATTATCTCTACTTGATCCCCACCCCATCTCCCTGCCCCGTCCCCAGAATGAGTTTCAACCCTGCTCTCCTGTCTCCCAACAGCTGGGGTGTACCAGGGAGCAGGGCCAAGCCTCAGAGGAGCCAGGCCTGGCCACCACCAGTGGGGCTGGGACAGAAGGGGCCTGTGAGGAGGAGGAGGAATCCCAAGCTGCTGCTACCTCTGTTACTGCTGCTGGTGCCACAGGAAGAGAAAGAAGACAGAAGGATGCACTGGGGGCAGAAGCCGCAGAGGAGCTGGGTGGAGGCCTCATGCACCTGGTTGGAGCCATGGACCAGAAAAATTACACCACTGGTGGGCAGAGGGAGGGAGAGCACAGGTCAGTGGAAACAGCCATGTTTTATTTCTCTAGGACCAGAGTCACACCACCACCCCTCCCTGTCCAGCTCCCTACCTCATTCACATACTCCTACTCATGCCCCTCATCCCCCTTCCCACCTGCACCCACACCCACACCCCCACCCGCACCCGCACCTGCACCTGCACCATCCCCACCAGCAGCAACATTCACAGCAGGAGCTCCATCTCAGACAACTCCCAAGAGGAGGCCCTCTGATGGTAGCCAGCGGTCTGATGGGGGGTCCCAGGGAACAGACCCTCAAGAATCCCAAAGAGACAGGAGAGATTCCAAACCCCGTCAGCAGAGAAGACCTCCCATATCTCGCAGGCCTGGGGATTGGGACTGCCCTTGGTGTAAAGCTGTGAATTTTTCAAGGAGGGAAATTTGCTACCGCTGTGGGAGGGGAATCTGGCTGCAAAGCCCTCGGTAATTTTAGAAATGTGAAACCCCTGAACAAAAACATATACCAATGGGAAATCAATTTTCAAGGTTGGGGGGAGGTGAAGGAGGAAACTGGGTGGAGTGGGGGGAGGGGATGGGTGGGAGGTGGGGTGGGAAGTGGAGAGGGTGTAGAGTGACAGGGAGAGACATGTTTTGATTGACCCCCTTTGTGTTCCAGAGCATTAGCATTCCACACCCCAAAAGCACTGTAGCTTCTGTTTGTATGTGTCTCCCTCCCCAACCCTTGTGTCTGGTGGACCCGAGCAGCCATGTATATGGCAACCCACCCCTCTCCCCACCTAGGCTGTATATGATTGGAGCAGGAGTGGCCACCTGACCCATCCTGAGCCAAACAGGTTCTCACACTAGAGAATGTGAACAGAGAGGCAGATTCCATAGTCAGGGTGGTGTTGGGTAAGGAAACAGTGGGTTATTTGGAGTTGGGGCCAAGGCCTGGTACTGGTTGTCAGGGAGCAGGACTGTGTCCTTTATAGAAGCCAAATGTCTTTTAGAGAATGCCAGAATGGGGTCCCAGGGAGCAGATAAGGCACAGAGAAGCAGCACAGGAGTTGATCCTGCAACCCTAAGAGTTGGAGAAATGGTAGCATGACCACTTTTCCATTCTCTGCAATTGTGCAATCGTGAAAATCCAATCTACACAGATCCCCATTTCTTTAAGCTAACTTGAGTGGGTTCCTGTTCTGGGCAACCAGGTTATTTCCAAGTCAGAAATTGGCACCAGAAGAGCAGTTACAAACCATAGGTTGTCAAAGAAACTGTCAGAACTTGGCTGGGGAGAAGTATCAGAGAGTTATGGGTATAGTGAGGATTCCTGCATCCTCACTGTTTCCAGGAATGAATTGGACAGGAAGCTTGTTCATGTTCTGATCAAGTTATATCATGAGAAACGATCAAAACAGGCCTGAGTTAACCCTGGGCTTACAACACAGCAGAGATTTGCCACTCCTAAGAAAATCTTTCAGATCTACAAACAGGGGACACCAGCACCAGGTGCAGACAAGGACTGCTATGGCTGTCTAGCTCCACAACAGGAGAACCCTCCCCAATCCCCAGTGGCAGAACTGGAAACTCCTGCCACTGCCTAAGAGGTGAGTCAGCAACTGATAGTGCCCAGAGGGTTTACTGGTTTAGACCACCGACCAGTGTGGTGCCATCCTGAGGGATTCTCTCTCCCAACCCACCACCAGAGTGATAGTGGGAGGGGAATCTGGCTACAAATCCCTCAGTGAATTCAGAAATGTAGAATAGAACATATCCTAAAGGGAAATCAATTTCCAGGGGGAGGGGGTAAACTGAGAAAGAGGGAGGGGAGAGGATGGTCTGTGTCTCCTTTCTCATGACTGTGAGTGGTGTTGAGGGAGGCTCAATGTATGGGTTAGCCCACAGATGGAAAGATGGTGAGGTTTCACACCTGGACCATAATAAGACAACTAGAAGAGCCCTGGATATTACCCAGGGACTCTCTTGACCTAGGGTCTGAAGCCGTCATGGCCCTGGGACATCTCTACAGCAGCCGGCTGTGACTCTGGGCTGTCTCCTATTGGGGCAGGTGTGGACAACCATCAGGGTTGGGGGCAAGAGCCCTAACTTGCATTTTCAGAAATACCTCTGGGCTCATTTATAGCCTTCTAGGGCAGGGCTCATCTATATCTTTCTAGGGTACTCTTGACACTTGAGAGTGAGTAATTCTTTGTTGCAGGGGGCTATCCAGTACACTGTAGGATGTTTGGCGGAATCCCTGGTCTCTACCCCCTAGGTGTCACAGCCAAAAATGTCTCCAGATATTGCCACACGTCCACTGGAGAGCAAAACTGCCACTGTTTGGGAACCATGGAGGCAAGGAGGTCCTTAGGAGCAGTCAGAACAGGGGGAAGGGAGGTGCAAGTAGAGCATATTCTGCAGTGCCCGTGGCTGCAGGGGAGACCCTAAGATAGGAGGTGAAAGGTGTTCACTGGGTCTGCTATTCACTTTTGATCTCTGAGCAGATCTAGGCTGGGGAGGGGCAGAAGCCAAACCACAAGGACTGGGGAGTAAATAGGAAGCAAGGAAGTGCAGTCAGGGCGAGCTCTTCGAGTAGTTCTGGCTGTGAAGGGAAGGAGTGGGGTTGGATACAGGGCTGAGAGAAGAGGGTTCTTTGGAACAGGGGAGAAACTTGAACCATGGGGAAGGAGACAGCTGAAGAAAGCGGAGGAGACAGACCCCCGCATACTGTATTGGAGGCATGTCCACTGTACTGTTCAATGAAAAAAAATAAGACAGCCAGTTTTGTGTGTGTGAAACAAAACCCCCCAAAGTTCTGTAACTCTGCATATGTATGATATGTATATTATAGATTTATATGTGCCTTTTGTTATTGATGTTATTGATTGATGTTTGACAAAGCATAGAAAAGGTCTGGAAAGACATTTAGCAAACAAGGTATTACCTAGGGAGGGTGAGATCAGGGTCAGGGGATGGTAAGCAGGAGGTGGGGTGTTGGGGATATAAAGTGGGGTGGGGTTTGTCTGGGACAATAGGGTGGAGGGCTTTTAGATCGTTATGTACTTATGTGTTGTGTAAAGTGAAATAAATGCTTACAAAAATAAAAAAAATGAATTTACTGGCTTGGGTAGGATTGGAAAGGCCGCCTCTTCCTCTGGGACAGAAGGGAAGGAGAGCAGACACTGATCTATGCGGTGAGGGGTTTGGAAACAAGGGGGCTTGTGCCTGTGTGCTCCTGATGCGGACTGACAAGCTGACAAGACACCTGAGAGTGAGCAAGAAATGAAGGGCAGGGCAGGGGCGGGGAGATTCTGAGCAATGGTACTTTGGGGAGTAACTACAGGGGATGGGGGTGAGACATGGAGGGAGAGAAAAAGATCACTGAGCTGCACGGAATGGGATGGGACCCAACAAAGAAAACCAAGGAGGACGACAGTGGGAATCTGGAAGGAGAAGGGGGGGTAGGTCCAGGAGGGGCACCAGACACAAATCTCTTAGATGCTTTAATCTGCTACCTACTCCTGCAGCAAAAATAGCACATACAAAAGGGGAAGAGGCTGGAGGGGCCAGCAGGGATCTGTGCCTGACTCTCTACCCCTTCTAGGTTCGTAGCATATCTTATCATTTGCTGTTCCAGTGTGGAGAAGCTGAGCACTAGTTATATTTTGTTTTCAGGTCCGAACAGTGCAGTTTCTAGCAACCTCATCTTTACCTTGCAAATACCTAAGTGTTTAAAGCAAAGTTCAACTTACTTCAGGTCTTTGATTTTACCGTATGGATTACGCAGTGCTTGGCAGGGCACGTGTAGCCGAGACACTGGCAAATTGCACAGCTGGAAGGACCTAAAAGAGATGAAAGAGCAAAAATAATTTACAACAAAATAGTTAAAATTTTAAGTAAAAGGTTAATTTTGGCTTCTGTCACCCTACTAGTATTCATTCACCCCTTCCAAAATCCTTAAGAGGTATTACCCCATTTTGCAGATAAGGAAATTAAGGCACAAAAAAGTTAAGATATTTGCCTAAGGTCACATAGGTAGGAACGGAATGGAGGTTAGCACTCAGGGCTGTCTGACTTCAAAGCCCAAGCCATGTTACTGTGTGCCAGGTACCAAGGTAAGCACTTTACATAGACAAATCATCTTATCAGGTCCTCAACACAGGGATGGATATTTTAATCATTTTGCAGATGCTCAGAGAAGTCAAGTAACTTGCCCAAGCTATCTTTATAATATAACTATTTCTTGGTTGTCAGTACTAATAGAAAAATTAACTATAATTGAAAACTAGAAAAGTTCATATGGTACTTTTATTTTTAATTATTTTTTATAAATTTTTTAAAGGTTTTATTTGACAGAAATAGGACAAGTAGGGGGGAGCAGCAGGGAGAGGGAGAAGCAGGCTCCCTGCCGATCAGGGAGCCCGATGTGGGGCTCAATCCCAAGACCCTGGGATCATGACCTGAGCCGAAGGCAGACGCCTAATGACTGAGCCACCCAGGTGCCCCTTCTTTTTAATTTTTTTGAGGAACACCCAAAGAAAACAAACACTAATTCAAAAATATATATGCACCCGTATGTTTAGAGCAGTATTATTTACAATAGCCACATTATGGAAGCCACCCAAGTGTCCATCGATGGATGGATGGATAAAGAAGATGTGGCAAATACATACAATGGAATATTAGCCATAAAAAAGAATGAAATCTTGCCATTTTGCAACAACATGGATGGGCCTAGAGGGTATTGTGCTAAGTGAAAGCAGAGAAAGACAAATACCACACAATTTCATATGTGGAATTTAAGAAATAAATGAACAAAGAAAAAAAGGCAAAAACAGACTCTTAAATGGAACAAATTGGTGGTTGCCAGAGGGGAGGTGGGTGGGGGATGGGTGAAATAGATGAAGGCGATTAAGAGTGCACTTCTGGTGATGAGCACTGAGTAGGGAATTGTTGAATCACTATACAGTACACCTGAAACTGTATGTCAATTATATTTGAACAACAAAAAAAACTAGAAAAGTTCAATAGTAAAATCTCAAGTCAACATGCTTATGAAAGGAATATTTTGGGTTAAATTTTGAAGAAAGTTTAACTCTGATAAAGGCAACAGGGTTAAGATAGGGACTCCCATTTAAGGCTGATTTTCTGGAAGTCTAGAATGAACCAGAAGCTCCTTTTTGTTTCCATCAGTGTTTAAAAATTCTCAGTGTATTTGTCCATTATTTTATTTTACAATATACATCTGGATTGAAACTGTCATGAATTTGTCAAGACACTAGACAAGGTCCTTTGTAATTCTGAGTCCATGTAACTTCTCTTACCCCTTCCACTCTAATCCCAAACACAACTCTTGCTGCACTTTCCTTCCCCCCCTCACCTCCCTTCAACACACATATCCCATGCTCATTTCTATCTCTATGCTACTGCCCAATGAGGAAATAACAACTATCAGAGAAAAGACGGGTTAACTCACTCCCCAATCTCTTCTTCTCAAGGTCCCCTACCCCTCAGCTGGTCTCACAACTAAAGGATTCCAATATCCTTTTTTTTTTTTTTTTTTTTTTTTTGGAGAGAGAGCGCACGTGCACAAGTGGGGGGGCAGAGGGAAAGAGAACCTTTTTTTTTTTTAAAGATTCTATTTGAGAGAGAGAGACACAGCGAGAGAGAGGGAACACAAGCAGGGGGAGTGGGAGAGGGAGAAGCAGGCCTCCTGCCGAGCAGGGAGCCCGATGTGGGGCTCGACCCCAGGACCCTGGGACCATGACCTGAGCCGAAGGCAGACACCCAACAACTGAGCCACCCAGTCTTAAGCCAGCTCCACACTCAGCAGAGAGCTCGATCTCACAACCCTGAGATTGTGACCTGAGCGGAAATCAAGAGTCAGACGCTTAACCAACTGAGTCACCCAGGCACCCCAGCACTGTTCATCTTAACCCAAGTATTGAGAAAAGACTTATGACCAGTGGCATTTTCTAGATAACACAGGTATAAATCTTTTTTTTTAAAGATTTTTTTTAACTTATTTATTCATGAGAGAGAGAGAGAGAGAGAGGCAGAGGGAGAAGCAGGCTCCCAAGGAGCAGGGAGCCTGATGTGGGACTCGATCCCAGGACTCTGGGATCGTGACCTGAGCCGAAGGCAGACGCTTAACCATCTGAGCCACCCAGGCGCCCAACACAGGTATAAATCTTCTTGGCTGCTTTAGTCAATAAGTCAGTAGAACTCTGTTTTTAGTATACAGAATCTGTATTATTTAAGTGGTTTACTGAAGCCTCTTTGACCTTCTTTGTGAAGGTGCAAGCTCTGGACCCTTTGTGAAGGTGCAAGCCTGATGGAAAAAGCCCAGGCTTTACGGCAATATACACAGGAGTGCAGTTCTGACCCTTACCAACCTGGAGCTCTTTGAGGTCTCAATGATAAAGTATATGTAGAGGAGAGTGATTCAGTGTTAAGTTTACCACCTTTTTAAGAATAGTCATTGACACCAAAATAGCAGAGTCCTCAATGATAATCTTGATTACTTACATGCTCATAACACTTTATAATTATAGAGCACATTCACAGAGTGACAGAGAAGACTAATACACACACATTTATAGTGGCTAGCACAGTGCCTGGCATATAGTAAGTGCTCAGAAATGTTAACTTTCCCTCATTGTCTACCGAAGCTAGTGTTCAATATGTGATAGATAGTCAATAAATCCTTATTGGGGTGACTGACATAAAATAGGGAAAGTGGAGATGATTCATTTATCAATAATGCTCAAAATGATCATGTGCCTGAATACTTGAAATAAACAAGAGGGCGCCTGTGTGGCTCAGATGGTTAAGCATCTGCCTTCGGCTCAGGTCATGATCCCAGGGTCCTGGGATCAAGTCCCGTGGAGCCTGCTCCTCCCTCTGCCTCTCTCTCTCTCTCTCTCTCTCTCTGTCGCTCATGAATAAATAAATAAAATCTTTAAAAAAAAAGAAATAAGAATGACTATTTTTTCTCAAGGCCAAAATATTGGAGAAAATACATTCATATACTCACTGATTGTCAAGCCTGGTGGCATGAATGCGGAGGCTCGTTCTTCCTCCTCAAATCCAAGTAGGTGCTGAGACTTCAGAGACACTGACAGGTGACTGTGACTGCTTTTTACACAGAATGACAGAGCCAGAATGTCCGTTTTTGTATAGGTAGGTTGAAGCAATGTAATTGACTAAATCATCAGTTATCCTTTTTTGCATATTCTTCTTCCTGAATCTCATACAAACAGTGAAACAAGTCTGTTGGCTCAATCTGTAACCTAGAAGATTTATCCTTTATTTCTTTCTCAGTCCACTTCAATAACTCCTCTTGACGTCCTGGAGAGACTTTTCTTCCAAAAGTAGTTTCCACGGCCTTTCCCTTTCCTTTATGTAAGAGGCCAAATAAGAACTGTATCGTTAGTGATGAAAACCCTTTTCCATACTGTTGGATTATTTCTTGCCACGTTCTCCCCACTTGATCAAAAAACATCCAGTTGCTGTCATTCTTCAGGGCATAGAACACAGCAGTCAAGAACTCTTGGAAACTGAAGTGAAGGAAAGCGTAGATGTTGACACCTCCTTCAGTTTTTTTCAAAAAGTGATTTAGAAAAGTGCAATTGATATCATATACTCCTATCCCATGTCTCCTGAGGTCACTGACCTGAACTAGGACCTGCTGGTTCTGCAGTCCCCCTGCAGCCAAAGAGCAAAGGCCCCACAGGCAACTTTGTCCCTTCCACACCCAGATGCCTGGAAGGGTTTTGAGGCACTTGGAAAAGTAGAACAGATACACATCAGTCATGGTCTGAAGTGACCTCATAAGAGCCCTGTCACCATCTCCCTGTGACTATAGGACCCTGCAAATCATCCAGGTGATGATGGGAAGAGAGGACATAATGTCAAGGCTTTCATTTTGTCGAAGCTCATAAAAGACCCTCGTTGCTGCATTGGCACCTGAAAACTGACTCAAGAAATACGCTCTCTTTTCAGCATCTGTAAACCATACAATCTCTGCCTGGGTAGGTTGTTTGTTAACAGAGAGTGGAGCTTCTTCATGGTTGTAGGCCGGGCAGTTATCAGCAGGGAAGATTTGGCGAACAGTTTTCTTCCTCACAAAACTACATAAGAGGGTCTCTACTGGCTTCTTCTCCTGGAAATTAGCACTAAGATCCCCTCTCTGGTTACCTACAGAGTACTGAAGCTCAGGGAATCCATCGAGAATGAACAGAAGCTTCTCTGTATATACAAGAATAATGTCCAGGATTGGTCCATCTATATCTTGAAAAGTGTTAATGATCAGGTCGGCAGCACTCAGGTTAGCAATATGGCTTATTTCTCTGCAGCGTACATAGATGAGATAGTCAGACCTGCCTGGAGTGACCATTCCTGACTGCCAGTCGAACATGAACTTGGGTACTACAGCCGTTTTCCCAATCCCCGCACATCCCTGAAGAACCACAGCTTGGGAGGAGCTGGAGCCCTCTTCATCGGGAACAAATACATGTTCCATATCGATAAAATTACCTTGTTGAGGAATCCCATACGGTGTCTTTTCTGATATACCATGTTCTTTTACAACAAGCAGTCATGACTCTATGTGTTTGCCATGGTGATAACATTTATAGACTCCTATGTTTAGGTATTTTTCTTTTAGATGTTTTCTAAATATTTCCTGGTATTCTAATGACGTGACACCAAGAGTTAGTAATCACAGAATCCGAGACAACAGTACAAACAACTGTAACTCATACCACCCTCTCCACTAGGACATCTTAAAAGGTCCTCCAATTTTACATGTCTAGACCTGAGCTCTTGATTTCTACATGGCTGCCCCCCTCAAAAAAGAAAAAAAAAAAAAACCCTCCCCAGGCATTTCATCTCAGTTAAATGGTGCCACCAAGTTGCTCAGAAAAATGTTAGGAGTCATTCTTTATTTCTTTTTCTCCTCTTGAATCCTCCATATTCAATCAATTAGCAAGGCCTATTATTTATACCTCCAAAATAAGCCTCCAATTCCTTTATTTATCTCTACATCCTCAAATACCACCCAAGTACAAGGCACTATCAACTCTTTCCTGGACTGCTGAAATAGCCTCCTACTCATCTACTCTAGCTTATCTATGGCTCCCCTCCACACAGCAGCCAACATGATCTTCTAAAAATACCAATTACATCATGTGACTGCCATGCCCAAAACCTTTCAAGAGCTTTTCATTGCAGGGGTGCCTGGGTGGCTCAGTCGGTTAAGCGGCTGCCTTCGGCTCGGGTCATGATCCTGGGGTCCTGGGATCGAGCCCCGCGTCAGGCTCCCTGCTCAGCAGAGAGCCTGCTTCTCCCTCTCTGCCTGCCTCTCTGCTTACTTGTGCCCTCTATCTCTCTGTCAAATAAATAAAATAAAATCTTTAAAAAAAAAAAGCTTTTCACTGCACTTCATATAAAATCTAAAACTCTTATCTTACAAGGTGTACCGCAAATCACTCTCCTCAGACCCTACACTCAAGCCACATTAGCCTGCTTTCAGTTTCTAACAAATGCCAAGTTCTCTCCCACTTTAGGGCCTTTCCACTAGCTAGTGGTAAGAGTTGATCTTCTTTTTTTTTTTAATTTTTTATTGTTATGTTAATCACCATATATTACATCATTTGTTTTGGTGTAGTGTTCCATGATTCATTGTTTGTGCATAACACCCAGTGCTCCATGCAGAACGTGCCCTCTTTAATACCCATCACCAGGCTAACCCATCCCCCTACCCTCCTCCCCTCTAGAACCCTCAGTTTGTTTTTCAGAGTCCATCATCTCTCATGGTTCGTCTCCCCCTCTGACTTACTCCCCTTCATTCTTCCTCTCCTGCTATCTTCTTCGTTTTCTTAAGAGTTGCTCTTCTTGTGGAGAGCTTTTCCTCATCCTTCAGATCTCAACTTAAACATTACTTCCTAGAAGAGTACTTGCCCGACCACTCCATTTAAAGCAGATCCTCTCTATTATTCCTTTTCCCGGCACCCTGTTTTCGCTTTATAGCTCTTATCACAATTTATACTTGTGTTGTTCATTTTTTCACTGTCTTTCCCACTAAACAATAATCTACATGAAGACAGGGACCTTATTTGTATTCTTCACCATAATACCTTAAGTACCTAGCATGGTGCCTGGCACATAGTAGACACTCAATAAGTAATTATTGAATACGGCTATAAATGCTTTTGAATTAAAAACAAGTCACTTATTACTTCCTATTCTGTGCCAGACACTTTACTAGGCTCTTTATATACATTTCTGATTTAATTCTTACCATAGTCCCACGAAGTAGGTATTATCCACATTTTATAGTTAAGGACATTGAAACTTATAACCAGGGTTATGAGTTCATGGGTGTAAATCTGTGCACGGGTCTCGTGCTCAGAAGGAACCATGGGTGTAATGCTCTGCTGTTGCTATTTTGAAATTCTGAATACTTTTGAATAAGGGGTCCTGCCTTTTCATTTTGCACCACAGCCCACCAATTATGTAGCCAGTCCTGCTTATTGCATTAGATAAGCTGTCCAAGGTTCAACAGCTAGTAAGTGGTAGAGACTTAATTAAGATTAAGGTTTGTCTAAAGCCATGGTCTCTATGCTTAAATACCATACTACATAGCTTTTCACTTTCTGCAACTAGAAAAAATAATCCAAGGAGTCAGTTATCAAGTTTAAACTTCTGTTAGGTGAATGTCTAAGCTGTCATTTCCCAAATAACTGTTCCTTGGAGCACTATTTTGCAAGATATTAATAAGAGAGCTGTAGAAAAGAAGTCCAGTGGTCAAATAAGTTAAGGGGAATGCACCCTTTGTCTCCTTTTAGAGTTTCTCAATGCATGTTAGCATGTGAAAGGATCTGAAATGGCCTATGGTAAAAAAAGAAAAAAACAAAAAAGGCTGTTTAATTTGGTTTAATCCAGCACTCTCTAGTCTTAAATGACTATAGAACCCTTTCCTAAGAGCGAAGTTATTATCTCCTGGACCACAGTGCTCTGTAGAACTGCTTGGGGAATGCTGATCCAGAGAAGTGGTGGCAAACTTCCTCTGTAAAATTCTGCAAATAGTTTAGGCTTTGGGGTCTCTGTTGCCCTTATTCAACTCTGTCATCTTAGCTTGAAGGTGGCCATAGACAATATGTAAATGAGTGGGCATGGCTGGTTCTAGTAAAACTTTATTTACAAAAACAGGCCCCTGGCTTGATTTGGCCCACTAGCTGTAACTTGCTGGCCTCAACTTAGAGTCTGTTCTAGCCATAAAGTTCGTACATATGGTGCCTGATCACCATCAGTGGTCCTTCTAGTATTCAAATATCTACTCTATGTGATATAAAAGTCCTATTTGTTATAAGATATCAATGGTTGCTGTCCAGTGAATATGGGGGGGGGGGGAGATGGGAATGGAATGCGGATGAGAAGCCAGGTTTATAGGAGGCATTTTTCACAAAACAAAAGGAGAGTAAAAGAGAGAAAACATCTACCTGTGAGATCCTTCCATGAATATGGAGCCTGAGAATTTGAAGCAGCTGTGGGAGGAAAGAGTTGGTATATGTTAAGAAAAAAAGTAAAAGAGTAGCACAAATACACCTTCATATCGAAACACGAAATATACAGAAATTTAGCCACCCTGTTAACAGCAATTCCCACTGTTCCCCAGACAGAAATACAAGGAAGTAAGTCACCTCACATCTATTCCAACCCACCCACAAAATTGTTTTATAACTAATGTGAGACCTTCACACACATATATTTAGGATATAAACAATTACATTTATATGCTCTGTAAGGAAAATTTTAGGCATTAACTTAAAGAGGCATACATTATTTGAAGTGACTGTTTCTGGTATTTTGCTTTCCACTGAGCATTAGCCTATTGCTTTTGTTGAAGCTTCTGTTAAGCTGAACTTGTTAATGAGAAATAAGACATTGCTGATGTTAGTGTGACAGATATATACAATGACCTACAATTTAAATACGTATACACATAGACTCAACCCAAATACTTACATATATAGGTATATAGAGAGAAATACACAAAGGCAGACATGCGTGCCTACATACACACACGCACGTGTGCACGCACACACAGCCCCCACATTTCTATAGGTTTTTAGTACTTGCATACCTTTTAAAAGCAAGAGTGAGATTTATACTTGGGAGAAGGTGTGACTAACGAGGTGGAGAGGAGGAAGCAGACTCTGGAGAGGCAGATATTGGAATGTCACAGAAATGGGCAGGCAAGTGAGTGGTCCGTTGAAGATAACCAATTTCTATTCCTCATAAGTAAATATTCCTTGGAGTTCAGGAATCAGCCACAAGGGAAGGACGGAAGGACTCCAGCAATCTTCGCTCTTTGCTCTTTTGTGCTGTCTCCTGTGAAAATCTGTGGTTACAGTAAAGGGAGAGATTTGAGGGTCTTTTAGGATTAAAAATGCTTTGGGGATCATGGAAAACAGTAGAAACCACAGTTGCCTCTTCTCTTTTCTTTTTCCTCACTTCAGAAAACACAAAAATTGTGGAGACATTTTCAAGAGATTATTAATGGGTAAATATCATATCCATGTAATGTCTCAATATATATACACCTATACACATGCAACACAATGTTAAAGATTCAAAGAAAATTCCTGAAGTCCATGAGGAGAAGTAGGAGAAAAAGAATGAACAGGATTAGCTAGATTATACCCTCTCCTACCTCATCCAGTTACTCACCTTTCTGTTCAGACAATAAACTCCAAGTACAAGCAGGTTCCACATCTTTTCTTTTCTTTTGACTGTTCATCCTAGCAAATCAAGACGACTGTAATCCAAAACAGAAAGGATGACTGAAAGGCCTAGTGGAGGCTCAAAGTAAAAAGGAACTCAAGAAAGATGACTCAAGGCGTTACAGAGTTGGGGAAGAAAGAAGGCCCAATAATCAAGTAGATTGCTAGGGTGGGACTATGGAGTCACAAGAAGATAGATCAAAACCAACAGTCTTTAACTTGAAGAGGAGAAAAACTAAAAGAGGGTAGAATGCCTGTAAACTTTTGAACAGTACGAATATGGGAAATGTGAAATTGGGCTCTGAATTGGGTTACTAAAGGAAGCACTGGATTTAGACAGTACACCTCTAATGTCTAGGGTCAAGATAAAAAAGAAGGACTGTGTCTTTCCACAGCATATTTTTGGTGCCATTAATAAAGAATTCTAAGACCATAGATTGGAATACTGTGGTATATAAGAGAAACAGTCTACAGTGTTAGGGGACATAGGCCCTAGTTCCATTTCTACAGCTATGGACCTATGGACCTTGAGTAAGATTCTTCTACTTTCTGGATCTGTTTTATTTTCACAAGGGCTGAGGGAAATGTTAGCCCAGGTTTCTTCCAGGTCGAACACTATAAGATCAGTGGTTCTCAGTCCTAGCTGCATATGAAGATCACCTTCATTATCACCCTCCAGAAATTTTTTGCACTATTACTATCACTTTCTAACACACTTGGTAATTTTCTTATGTACACCGCTTGTTGTTCATTTTTATTCTTTCCCACCTAAATTGAATTATTGGCCCCAATTTTCAGCCTTTGCCATGAACTCTGCAAGTCCACACAACAGAAGTGAGGCTTTTTTCCCCACCTCCCGTGCTTGAGCTCAGCCTTGAGACTTGCTTTGGCTAATGAAATATACACAGATGTGACTCAAGCAGGGGCTTGAAATATGCTTGCACAGTTGGACACGTCCCCTCTTGTGATTCTACCACTGGCAGGAGATGAGCCAGGAGAGACACAAGTGCCAACTAGTCCAGTGGTCTGAGGAGAAATGCATGAGGCAGAACCACACCAGTTTACTCACCATCCTGAAGCAATTAAAGTAGTCACTCCAACCTAAATCAGTTGCCCCACAAGGCCCTGCTTAATCAGCTGACTCCTGGCTGGACTCCAGAAATGTGAGAGTAAGTGCTTAATAAGTTCTTAGTTTTTCATGCCACTAAGATTTTATAATTGTTGCTACGTATCATTGTGACAATAGCTGACTGATATATCTTGCTAGGAAGTAAATGCCTAGGAAGTGTTTGGCACACAGAAGACATTAAATGTTTAGCGAGTAAGTTGGATGAATGAATAAAGGCTTTTTAAGAAAGAAATCCAAGGCCTAGTCTGCATTCCTGATAAATTAAATCAGAATATTTGATGATGAGGTTTGGCATCGATTTTTTTTTTTAAGCTTCCCAGGTGATTCTAATACTCAGCCAGGGGAGAGAGCCACTGTTCAAAGATTCAGTTATTTTTGATAGAGGAGAGTGTACTGGTGATGCACACAGGCTTTGGGATCAAACAGAAGTGTTCAAGCCCTGACTCTACCACTTACTATGTGACAACCATTGAATTAACATCTCTAAACCTCAGACTCCTCAACTGTTAAATAGGAATAACAACAGTACTTTCCTTATAAGGTTATTATGAACATTAAATGAGATAATGCATATAAAGTCTTCAATACACTACATGGTACAGAGCAGAGGCTCAATAATCCTAAACCATGGCCAATATTGGCATTGCTCTATCATTTGATATGGAGTAGAAATGTCTTTGAATTCACGTAGACCTTACTTAAATTTCATTTCCACTGCTTTCTAGCAATATGTTCAGTAGATTGCTTAAAGTCTGAGACTACAGTAGCCCATCTGTAAAATATGGTGATAATAATAACAATTTCATTAATATGTTGTCAGGATTAAATTAGATGACATACATAAAACATTTAGCACTGGACCAAATGCAATATAAATAATATGAGATGGAAAACAAGCTGACATTTATTATAACTAACCGAAAGAAGTTACATTCCATTAAAATCTCCACGTAACAACTTCATTCTTACGAGATGGAATGTTCCCAGCACAGTGTTATAGTTCCATGCCCCAGACTCTTTTCCCAATTACTAGGAATATCATGCCCTCCACAACAAAGAAACAATCCTCCAATCACAAATTGCTCCGGTAAGTGTTCCGGCCCTCAGGTAATGATGCTGGAGGGATGCATGGCCACTTACACTCTTCCTGGGAAATTTCAACCATGCCCATTATTTCACTCATCCTTATAACCTCTAATTGTTTATCCCAGTCTAGCCCTCTACTCTGCAATCTACATTTATACATCTGAAGATTTATTCAACATCTCCACTTGGATGTTAACGTCCATCTTTTTCTTACCTCCTTTATTTGGTTTGTCCAGCATTCTTTCACTGATCTGTGTTCTGGTAAGAAACCCTAGCCCTCTTAGTGAAATTATCAGATTCTCTGTGCCTGAATTTAAAAGCCTGAGGGGAGACTTATAAGGACTAAGTTGCTGTTACCCAAATACTCCAAGCTTCCTTAGTTCTGGACCTCCTTGAGTGCCTTGTTTTTCAGCATTTCCTTTGGTTTTGATCAACTCCAGTAGTCTTCCAAAAATCAGAACCAAGTTCTATTGCCTGCAGCTAAAAAAAAATCCCTGACATAGAAATTATACCAGAGAGTGAGTTACAGTCAACAGACCTTTGGGGAGATTATGGGGGTATTTTATAACTGGTTATTAGACTGAGTAAAAGGCTGTGAGATTCCAGGATAGGAAAGCAGTATCCATTGTACTAGGATCTCCATTAGAACATATCACATCTTGGGGCGCCTGGGTGGCTCAGTCGTTAAGCATCTGCCTTGGGCTCGGGTCATGATCCCAGGGTCCTGGGATCGAGCCCCGCATCGGGCTCCCTGCTCCGCGGGAAGCCTGCTTCTCCCACTCCCACTCCCCCTGCTTGTGTTCTCTCTCTCGCTGTCTCTGTCAAATAAATAAAATCTTTTTTCTAAAAAAAAAAAAACCAACATATCACATCTTTAAAGCAAAGTAGTACAAGATGCCCTCTCCCAGAAGACAAATCAAGGTAAGAGGTCTCCTCTGGGCAGCTGAATTACAAAAGGGTAAAATGGTGCTTCTTCTTCTGGGCTGAGTCAGTACTGAACTAGGGAACACAGGTTAGACAGCAGGATATGGGCTAATTTCAGTCCCCATTCAGATGCTTGGCTATGTGCCTCTTCAGTCAACAAACTACACAACTTTTCATGGTGACTCTACATGGTATGCATGCTGCCAAAAATAGGAGAGAAATGCTACAAATTTAAACATCAAATTTCAACTCCGGGCCTAAAATGAGACTCTGCTTTTTTTAATTGAGATTTAATTCACATATCATAAAATTCACCCCTTTAAAGTATACAATTCAATGATTTGTAGTATCTTCATAAAGTTTTGCAACCATCAGTATCTAATCCCAGAACATTTTCATCACCCCAAAAAGACACTGTGCCCTTTAAGCAAACACTCCCCATTCTCCCCATCCCACGTTCCCTAGCAACCACAATTCTGCTTTCTGTCTCTAAGGATTTGTCTATTCTGGACATTTCATATAAACAGAATAATACAATAATGGTCTCGTGTCTGGCTTCTTTCACTTAGCGTGTTTTCAAGGTTCATCCATGTTATAGCATGTATCAGTACTTCATTTCTATTTATAACTGAATAATAATCTATTCCAGATTCACTAGTATGGCTATAATTTTAAAAATGGTATGGATGTGGAGAAACTGGAACCCTCATTTATTGCTCATGGGAATATAAAACGGTGCAGCCACTGTGGAAAAGTTTGGCAGGACCTCAATAAGTTAAACATACAATTACCATATGACCTGGCAATTCCCCTCCCAGGTATATATCCAAAAGAACTGAAAACAGGTATTTAAACAAAAATTTGCACAAGGATATTCACAGCAGCACTATACACAAGAGCAGAAAGGTGGAAACAATCCTAATGTCCATCGACTGATGTACCAATAAACAAAATGCAGTATATACTTACAATGAAATATAATTCAGCCATAATAAGGCACAAAGTATTGATATGTGCTACAACATGGATGAACCTTGAAAACATGCTAAGTGAAAGAAGCCAGACACAAAAGGCCACATATTGCATGATTCCATTTATATGAAATGTACAGAAAAGGCAAATTCGTAGACACAGAAAGTACATTTAGTGGTTGCTAGGAATTGAGAGAAAGGAGGAATCAGTAGTAACTGTTAATGGTTACAGGATTTCTGCCTGGGGTGCTGGAAATATTCGGGAACCAGGTAGTAGTGATGGCTGCACAGCATTGTAAATATACTAGAAATCACTAAATTGTACACTTTAAAAGGGTGGATATAATAGTACATACTTAAAATCAATATCAATTAAATAAAATCAATAAACCAAACTTACTGTGGCAATCATTTTGCAATATATACATATATCAAATCATTATGTTGTACACCTAAAACTAATAAAATATTATATGTCAATTTTATCTCAATTAACATGGGCTGCCTGGGTGGCTTAGTCGTTAAGTGTCTGCCTTCGGCTCAGGTCATGGTCCCAGGGTCCTGGGATTGAGCCCCACATCGGGCTCCCTGCCCAGCGGGGAGCCTGCTTCTCCCTCTCCTCCCTGATCGTGTTCTCTCTCACTGTCTCTGTGTCTGTCTCTCAAATAAATAAAATCTTTTAAAAAAATAAAATAAAAGTTCTCATCATAAGAAAAAAATTTCTGGGTGTGGGGCACCGTCGGCCACGCGGGCCAGGCGGCAGGGTCTGCGGGCCAGTTGCTGGGCTCTTCAAGGTGCAACAGAGCCTATGAGGTGAAGATGAATGAAGGTTGTCCTGATGTTTTCCAGAAACTGTTCACAGGATGGCTCTGATAAAACCACTAGGAGCACAAATGAGCATATAGGTAGCTACAGATGAATGTTCAAGTGCAAAACTATCGTGGTTAAAATTCATTGCCTCAAAGGCATGCAACTGGAAGGAAAAAAGAATTGGTCAAGAAGACATGAATTGAAACAGAAGAAGATTAATACTTAACATTGATCACCTCACAATAAATTATGTAGAAAAATTTAAAAAAAGAAAAAAATTCTGTATGGTGATAGATATTAACTAGAATTATTGTGGTGATCATTTTTACAATATCTACAAATACCAAATCATTATGTTGTACACCTGAAACTAATATGTTTCTTAATTACACCTCAATAAAAAAATAATTACTGAAATTGAAAGCAAACAATAAGAAAATAGAGTAGATCAATAAAAGGAAATGCTAGTTCTTTGAAAAGACGAATAAAGGGGTGCCTGGGTGGCTCAGTCAGTTAAGTCCTGACTTCAGCTCAGGTCATGATCCCAGCGTCCT
This sequence comes from Callorhinus ursinus, assembly GCF_003265705.2. NCBI lineage: Eukaryota > Metazoa > Chordata > Mammalia > Carnivora > Otariidae > Callorhinus > Callorhinus ursinus. The sequence continues at coordinate 6,544,245 of NW_027397127.1, forward strand.
GGGATGGAGCCCTGTTTCTGGCTCTGAGCTCGGCAGTGAGTCTGCCTGTCCCTCTCCCTCTGCCCCTCCCCTTGCTCGTGCTCTCTCTCTCTCTCTCTCCCTCAAATAAATAAGTAAAATCTTAAAAAAAAAAAAAAAAAAGACTATGGGGTGCCTGGGTGGCTCAGTCATTAAGCATCTGCCTTTGGCTCCGGTCATGAGCCCAGGGTCCTGGGATTGAGCCCCATATCAGGCTCCCTGCTCAGAAGGGAGTCTGTTTCTCCCTCTCCCTCTGCTCCTCCCCTCCCCATCCCCACCCCCTGCTCATGCTCCCTCTCTCTCAAATAAATAAAAATCTTTTAAAAAATTAAAATTAAAAATGATAATAAATAAGACCAATAAAATGGACAAATTTTTAGCAAGTATGATTTCAAAAAGAAGGCACTAATTAATAAAATAAAAGGGAGCCAAACTAGAAAAACAGAGATTAAAAAATTATCAAAAAAGTACTATGTATAACTTTTATACCAACAACTTAAAAAATCTAGGTGAAATGGATAATTCCCAAGAGAATAAATAACTAAAGTTGGCCTACAAAATAAAAAACTTAAATAAGCCAATTAATCAAAGAAGAATATGAAATAATAATAATCTACTTCAAAAGTCACCAGCCCAAAAAGCTTTGTGGGAGAGTTTGACCAACTGTCTAGGAACAGATTAATCAAACTTTATGTAAAATTTTCCATAGAAAAGTGAAAGAAGGGAAATGACACCATACAGTTATAAGGTTAGTATATCATCTTGCTATCGAAACTGACAAGTAAAAGGAAAGAAATTACAGACCCACCTCACTTATGAACTTAGATATAAAAATGCATAACCTTAATATCAAAATCAAACAAGCATGAACTATAGGCCATCATTTTTTACAGGTGTGCTAACGGCGTTTTTTGGTAAGACAATTCTTCCTTTAGCATCCCTGGTCCTGATCTACTAAATACCAGTAGGACTGCCCCCACACACACCCAAGAAACTGACAACTAAAGCACTTCCAGACATTTCCAAATGCCCCACAGAGGGGTGGTTCAGCCCCAGGTTGAAGATTAATGCTACAGGCAATCTCGCTTGTGAACACAGATACAAAACTGCTAAATAAAATATTAGTCACTCAAATTCCATAGTACATTTAAAAAGATACATCATTAATCATAGATTAATCCTAGAAACGCAGGGAAGCTTTAACATTTACAGATCTGTCAAAGGGTAACAAGGCACCAACTCCTTACTTGGAAAATTGGCAATTACAGGGAAAGAGTTAAGCATTTATCGTGTCTTTCCTATAGGAACTGTATTTTAGGCGTATCAAATAGCCATAGTAGATGAGAGAGAGTTCTTAAAGAGTGGTATGCTAGCTGAGAAATGCTGAAAGAATGATAGAATCATTACTCTGGAACCCTTAATGAAATAATTGATTCAGATAATAGTTATCAAAAGGATGGTAAAGCCATTAGGTGAAAAGATGATGGAGAACATTACACTGAAGGGATAAGACTATCACAATTTCAATTCTCTTTCAGTATCACTAAAAGTAAGATGAGCAATCTATGTAAAAGGAAGTACACAGTATCAATCATGAGACAGTCTCACCAAGTAATAATAAAGAACCTAAATCTAATCAAGTGTTTAGCTCTAACTTCCAGTAAGCAGGAAATATGGGCAATACAAAAATAAGTAAAACAGCACCTCGAGGAAGTAATCAGCCAAATCCATATTGTGGGTAAGTCTACAGGACAAACGGACGTGTCTTCAACAAACCAATGGCATGAAAATAAAAAAGAGGAGGTATTGCTCTGTCCTAGTTTTTTAAAAACTTGAAAGAAACTTAAGAGATATAACCTAATACAACAAGTTAACCTTGGTTGGATCCTGATTGGAACAAACCCTAGTGGTAAAAACATATTTTAGGCAATCAGAAAAATCTTATACGTGCTGGGTAGTAGTGTGGTAGTGGCATTATGATTATACGAGAAGATGTCCTTTGTGCTATGATTTTTGTGATGCACACTGAAATATTTAGGAGTGAAGTCAGATGACACTCATGATTAGCCTAAAATATCCCAGCAGAAGAGCGGAGTGGGATAGCAGAACCAAGTACAGCAAATGCTGATGGCTACTGAAGTTGAATTATGGGTACGAGGGGTTTATTTAACTCTCTACGGTCATTTATGTTTGGAAATTTTCATAACTGGAGGTTTTTAAAACACTCTCAATGCACTTAAATGCATTAACTATTTAAAGGAGAAACACCTATATGGCCAACTTATTGGTAAAAAAGCAAACGACAAAATTTCATACCCATTCTTGCTTTTAAAAAGAAAGCCCCCCAAAAGTTAAGCATTAAAGAAAACTTATTTAATAAAGAGCAACTACCAGAAACCCACCGCAAGCATCATACTTGATGAAATTTTAGGAGCATTCTTATTTTTTAATTTAAAATTTTTTAGTTATCATATAGTGCAATAATGGTTTCTGGAGTAAAATGCAGTGATTCATCACTTACATACAACATCCAGTGTTCATCACAAGTGCCCTCTTTAATACCCATCACCCACCTAGCCCATCCCACCCCACCTTCCTCCATCAGCCCTCAGTTTGTTCTCTGTCATTAAAAGTCACTTATGGCTTGTTTCCCGCTCTCCTGTTTTAATTTTCCCCTTCTCATATGTTCATCTGTGTTCTTTCTTAAATTCCACATGAGTGAGATCATATGGTATTTGTCTTTCTCTGACTGACGTATTTCACTTAGAAGCATATCTATTAAAGGGAGCGATAAGATAAGGATGTCTGAATGTAGGGGCCCGAAGGGGTGCGTGCACCCCGATGTTTACAGCAGCAATGTCCACAAGAGCCAAACTGTGGAAAGAGCCAAGATGTCCATCGACAGATGAATGGATACAGAAGATGTGGTATATATACACAATGGAATATTATGCAGCCATCAAAAGCAATGAGATCTTGCCATTTGCAACGACGTGGATGGAACTGGAGGGTGTTATGCTGAGTGAAATAAGTCAATCAGAGGAAGACATGTATCATACGACCTCACTGATATGAGGAATTCTTAATCTCAGGAAACAAACTGAGGGTTGCTGGAGTGGTGGGGGGGTGGGAGGGATGGGGTGGCGGGGTGATGGACATTGGGGAGGGTATGTGCTATGGTGAGCGCTGTGAATTGTACAAGACTGTTGAATCACGGATCTGTACTTCTGAAACAAATAATGCAACATATGTTAAGAAGAAAGAAAAAGAAGAAGATAGCAGGAGGGGAAGAATGAAGGGGAGTAAGTCAGAGGGGGGGCGAACCATGAGAGACAATGGACTCTGAAAAACAACCTGAGGGTTCTAGAGGGGAGGGGGTGTGGGGGGATGGGTGAGCCTGGTGATGGGTATTAAAGAGGGCACATTCTGCGTGGAGCACTGGGTGTTATGCACAAACAATGAATCACGGAACACTACATCAAGAACTAATGATGTAATGTATGGTGATTAACATAACAATAAAAATTTTTTTAAAAAGATAAGGATGTCTGATATCATTGCTACTATTCAATCTTATACAGGGTCCTAGCCAATGCATTCAGGCAAAAATGAAAAAAATGCACATAGTATACAGGTTGAAGACAGAGACAAAACTATCAATATCTGCACATAATCTGTTTGCCTACCTAGAAAATCCAATAGAATCAATGAACAGACTATCAGAAATAAAACAGAATTCAGTAAAGTTGTTGGACACACATGATTTCATACAAAATCCAATAGTTTTCTTATATACCCATAATTATAAAATGAAAGAAAAAATCCTGTTAATAGTAGCAACAAAAACTATAAAGCCTATAGAAACGACCCAAACAAGGTATGTTCAAGACATATTATAAGAAAACTATAAAACATTACTAAAGAACTGAAAAATTTGAGTAGAGAGCCATGTTTATTCATAAAAAGGAAGACTCAATGTAAAGATACAAATTCTCCCCAGTTAAATCTATAAACTCAATACAATGTCAACAAAATCCCCAATAAGATTCTATATGGGTATGATGATCTCACTCTAATATCCTTATAAAAATTAAATATGCAAGAATAACAAAAAAAATTTGAAGAAAAAAAGAAGGCTCTTTCCGTGCCAGATATTAATTATAAAACTATAGAAATTAAAAATGTGGTGTGAATGCAGGTATAAATAAATGGATCAGTAGAACTGAATAGAGAATCCTGAAATAAACCTAAGTATACATAAAAATCTAGTATTGACTAAAGATAGCATTTAGAAGTAAGTAGCGAAAGGAAAGAGAGAGGCATGTACAAGGATTTACATTGCAGTGCGTTTTATATTAACAAAAAAGTTGGAAACAACCATGTCAGTGGGGAAATCGCTACACAAATTATAGCCTATGTATTCTGTAGAATACTATGCAACAGTGAAAAAGGACAAGTTAGATGTATATGTACTAACATGAAAATTTCTCAGACATAATGAGTGAAAGCAAGTAGCAAAGCAAGACATATAAGCACAATACAATTTATAGTGGTTTTTTTTTTTAAAGATTTTTTATTTATTTGCGAGAGAGAGAATGAGAGACAGAGAGCATGAGAGGGAGGAGGGTCAGAGGGAGAAGCAGACTCCCCGCCGAGCAGGGAGCCCGATGCGGGACTCGATCCTGGGACTCCAGGACCATGACCTGAGCCGAAGGCAGTTGCTTAACCAACTGAGACACCCAGGTGCCCACAATTTACAGTTTTTAATAACACTAAATAATACTATATATTCTGTGTGTATGAGGAAGAGAGAGAGAGGGGGAGGGAGGGAGAGAGAATGTTTGCAAATGAACAGAAAGAGTCTAAGAGAAGATAAGCCAAACAGTGAGTAGGCAGGAGGAGGGGCAGGGAGGAAATCAGTGACAGAAGCTTCTAGCCTTCCCTTTAAAACTCTAATCCTTTGAAAGAAAAGTGTATATATTCATGTGTCATATGTGAATTAAGTCAATAAATAAGAAATTTAAAAGCAGCATAACAATATGAATGACTCCAGTTACGTAAAAAATTCTATATGTGTATAAGTACTTCTTTTTTAATATAAATGCATGGAAAGGAAACCATAAGGATATTCACCAAAGTGTTGATGGTTTTGTTTTGTTTTTTGGCGGGATGGCAAATAGGGATGGAGCGAGAAAGGCAAGTTTCAAAATTCATTCTCTCTATACCTGTATATTGTTCTGATCTTTTACCATGAAAATATACTTATATATTACTGAGTAATTAAAAAATAAAGACACGGAAAAAGTCAAAGACACAGTTAAGTGGAAAAAGCCAGTTGCTATATTTTATATATATAATTATATTGTATACAAATAAAACAATGTATACTTGTATTATACGTGTGTGTATATACACACAAAAGTACAAACTAGATTTTCACAATTTACATACTTCTGTGTTTGATTATTTTGATTTTTTATAATGAGCATATAGTTATGCATTACTAAGAAATATTGTAATAATTTTCCAATATGTACATGTATCAAATCATTATGTTCTACACCTTAAACAATGTTATATCTCAATCATATCTCAGTAAAACTGGGGGGGAAAGAATTAACATACAAATAGAGAAATCTGAGGGCGCCTGGGTGGCTCAGATGGTTAAGCGACTGCCTTCGGCTCAGGTCATGACCCCAGGGTCCTGGGACTGAGTCCCGCATCGGGCTCCCTGCTCAGCGGGGAGCCTGCTTCTCCCTCTGCTTCTCTCTCTCTCTCTCTCTCTCTCTCTCTCTCTCTCTCTCTCTCTGTCTCTCATGAATAACTAAATAAAATCTTTAAAAAAAGAGAAATCTGATTATGTCATTCACCTAATTAAAACCCTTTAATAGGTGTAGTCCCATTGCTCCTAGAATAAAACCTAAAATAATTAAGGAGGCCTGCTGCCTGCCATTCAGCCTCAGCTCCCCCTCCTTGCTTAACATGCCCTAGTCATAGGAGATGCCTGTCAGTTCTTCAAGTCCCTTATACATGTTCTACCTTCAGGTCTCTCTGCACGTGCTACTTATTTCCTCTACTTGGGACACTTCCTCCACGCACCCCTCATCCGCCTCTATATACCCCAACTGATCCTTCAGTTCTCATCACTTCCTCAGGGAAGACTTCCCTGACATTTTGGACAGGGTCAGGTCCTCCTGCTTAAGCCCTTATATAAGCCCCCCCTTTTTTTCCCCTTTATAGCTCTTTTCACAGTCTGCAGTCTTCTATTTTTGGGTGGGATTATTAATGCCAATCATCACTCCCCCTTGACTGGAAGCTCTGTGAGATTAGGACTTTTGTCTGTCCTGTTATATCCTGACATCTAGCAAGAGCTCAGTAAATATTTGCAAAATAAATGACCGCTCCCTGTTCATCAGAGTGGACCTTGGCTTTGGCACTAGCTCCATTTTCCTCTCCATTCCGATCCCTGCCATCATAGAAGCAACCTCAATGACTATGGATGACTCACCCAACGCCCGAGCTTCACTGTCCCTTGATCTCTACTTCTGCAATCCCTGATCACATGTCACTTCACATGCCATTTCTAGCCATTAGTTTTCCAGACCACCTGTTAAACATGGGACTGTTCCTCTTCAGAATTCCTGAACTCCACTCTCTCAATCTCTGGCTACAAGCTCCCACCCTTATTACTTCTGGGTGCTCAGAATACCCACTCCTCATTCTCATCAAGATCTCCCATCCTATGACTTCTCCCATTTTCCTGCTCATTGCCACCTCACCCCTTTACTGCGTAGCCAGTCGAGACTCCATGGTATACCACTGCAACCACTCTCTCATTAGCAGCCTCACTGCTCTTCCCATTTTTAATCCGCCACTTTACTGAGCAGTTACCATGGGCCACTCTGCATGCACTATCTCTGTAACTTCTCACAACTCCTAAATGAGGCAGGGACCACCACTGTCCGTCCCCTTTACAGATAAGGGAAAGGATTCTGGTTTGGTATTTTTTGTTTGTTTGTTTGTTTTTTAAGGGAAAGGATTCTTAAATCCTGAAGTGATTTGTCCAAGATCACACAACCAGAAGGTGGTGGAGCAGGGTGGAGCTGGAATGTGAACCTGATCTGTCAGACATCAAGGTCAGTGCTCCGAACCAGGAGGTTATTTTGTCACTCAGAGGGAAAAGTAACTGTGACTACAACAGGGAGACCATGGGAGGGAGGAGAGCACATGTGAAGGCTTCAACACTAACGCAGCCATCCAGGTGAGAGCTGATTAGTGGGCTAATCATTACCTACCTCAATGTTGCAGAGAATTCAAATTAAAGTCCCACTTACTTCAGGTGTGTGACTTTATGGAATGGGCTTGGTGGGCTTTGTATGAAGATGGCACAACCAAGTGTGCCTAGAATAGACCAAAAAGAAACCATCAGTTTAATACACTCTTCCAGAATAAAATGTTTTAATTTAACTTCTCTGGAAATCTATATATTTCTACTTTTGCTGCCATTTATTGAATGCTTCCGTGTGCTGGGAATTTATTGTAGTCTTGGTTACACTTCCAACAACCCCGTGGGCTACTACCCTGTTTTATAAATGAGGAAAGTGACACCCGGGAAGATAAGGACAATTGCTTCGTGTCCCACGGTTAGTTAATGGCAAAGATGGGATCAGAACCCAAGCCGGTCTCCCCCGGCCAAAGCGCCAACTTTAGAGTCCTCCTTCCAACAGTCCACAGAGGCTGTCGAGACCCTGGGGTGGCAATCAAACAAGGGCGTGCTCCCAGTCCCTGCGCCGCCCCCTTAGCAAGGCACTCACCAGCAGGTCTGAGGCTAATGAGATCGCCCCCCACCTCCCGCGCCCCGGCTTCAGGGGATGGCCACGAGATCCCCTCCTCCAGTCGTTCACTAGGCGGGAAGGGGGGGTGATCCCGCCTTGTCACCCCTCTCCGAGGGCACCAGGACCCAGAGGCCCAGCAAACCCAGCCTCGAAGCGACGCCGAGCCGAGGTGGGCCCACAGAGAGAGCAGGCAACAGCTCAGTCATCTGTCCCGTTCCTCGTTCCTCCTCTCACACAGTCCAAAGACACGATGGTAGATCCTAAAGTGACCAATAGGGGTTTCTCCCCACTTGAAGCCATGATCTGGGGACCACGGATGGCCGTCCACGGGCCCAGGAGCCCTCTCTGCTTGCATGCAACCCGTGTGCCTTTTTTTTTTTTTTTCCAGGAGATGGTCAACAGTTTCCCCGGAGTTTCAAAGGGGTCATGTCTTCCCTCCCTCCCCACCTCTGAAAATAAAAGTTAAGAGTCATGACTTTCGGCTCTGTCGGTGCGCTGACATCTCGACCTCAGTCCCGCACGCACGCAGTGTCAGTCCCACCCCCGCCGTCAGTCAGCGGTCCTTCCCGCTCTCCCCTCCCCCTGACGCACGCCTACACGCACGTCCCCCCACACGCACGCGCCGCCACTCTCCACGCACATCTCCACACACACCCCTGGAAGTCGCCACACGCGCGCGTGTGGCCCCCACACCCGCTCATCCCCGCACAGAGGCGCCTCCCCTCATCGGCACCTCTGCGCCCCTCTCCACACATGCGCATCTCCCGCTTCCAGCTCGGGCTCCGTGGCCCAGCTTCTCCGGCAGCGAGTGCCCGTCCCAGCGCGCTCAGCTCACCCCGCCCGAGCCCGCGGCGACCCCTCCGGCCGGTCTTGACTGGGCCTCCACTTCCCTCCTCACATCCCAGGAGACACCGGGCGGGGCGGGGCACCCCCCACGCTCGGCCGCTAGGGCCTTCAGGCGGCAGGGAAGCCGAGCCGCCGGGGCTGCGGGAACTCCGACCATTTCCTGTCCCTCCGAACGGGGTGGGGGGAGGAGGGGGCGTTTCTCATCCGCTGGGAAAAGCGCTCACCTGGTTCTCAAAGCTAGTTGGCCCTCCCTCAATTTCCTGCCAGAGGAAAGGGCTCCAGAGAGAGAGCCAAGGTCTTTGGGGCGGGGAAGGGGAAATGACTCAGAGAAGAGGCGGTTCACAGGGAGGGGCCGGCCTGGAAAGGGGGGTACTGGGGGGGGGGTTACTGGGAGGAAAAAGAATGGGAAAGCCGTGGGGGGGCGGTTTTGAGGGTGTCTGGCACAGTTCTGGGAATCCTTCCTGGTCAACCCCAAATCCTGGCGCCACTGGCCGGGATCATTTCTGAGGTGCTGGGCCTTAAACTCCTTTACCCCCGCGCCAGAGGCAGCTCAGGCCAGGAGCCTTGCTAGCTGCTCAGCAGGCACCACGGAATCTACCGGTCTGGGCAAGGGCACAGAGATTGACTCTTCGTGTTCTATGGACCCAATAACAGTCTTTAGCTCCTAGGGTTGCTGGAAGGATTAAATTAGTTACTACGTTTCAAATGCTTGGAATAGTGTCGGGGACGTGTAAGCAATCAGTGATAGCTCCTGTTATTACAAAGGTTCATTCATCGGTGGTCTGTCTCCCCTCTAGATTGTTATGAGTCTCATGAGGGCAGAGACTATGTGTTTCAGTCATCACTGAACCCCAGCCCCTGACACGAAGATTCAGTCACTAAACTATTCGTTGAATGAATGAATAAGTGAGTAATTGCATGATAAGTGCCAAGACTCTCTCTCTTCCATGTAAGGAGTATATTTGTGGAAGTTTGAGGAAGAAAGGCTGTGATTGGGGAAGGTGGCACATAGGACCCTTGTTGGTTTCTGTATCAAGTGTCCTGTTCTGCCTTTGGAAAGTGGAATGTCTTTGGCAATGTAGATTTCCTACGTGGGTACATGGAAAACTGTCAGACAGCTGGCCTGAAATTTGAAACTCGGACCTAACTAGAGCAGGATCTGTATTTTGTACAGTTAGTGAATAAAACAGGGGAAGACGGCTGAAGTGGAAAGCTCAAAAATAATGGTCTCAAATGTAAGTGGGGGAGACTGGCATGGGAGCTCTGAGTGAAAAGAAGTGTGTAAAAAGGAGTACAGTCACCTCGAAAGGGAGTCTGATGGAGCTCCCAAAGTGACCGCAATGTTATCTACCTTTCTGTTCTAGTCATAGGTTCCTGATGATCTACTCTGATTTCCCCACATTCTTGAGGTAGGTGTGCAGATTAGGCTCCTACCACTACCTTCAGAAAATTTGCATTTATGGAAATGCCCACTGTTAGAGCTAAAAGGGACCTTAGAAATTACTCATACATTTCAATTCCTAGTTGAAAAACTAAGCCAGAGATAGCAAAGGACTTGGGCTTTGGGATTCTCTGGCCTTGGTACTGAACTTTGCCGGGTCTGAATTTGTTGTGTGTCCCGTTACTCCTTTAATCCCTGCCTCCACACCATCCTGACCTCAAAGGCACTGAGCGGAGTGCAAGGACATGAATGGAAGGTCAGCAGACGGGAGGGAGCGGGGGAGTTCCTCAACAGACCCTGACTTTGCTTCCTTTGGCTTCCCACCCTCCCCAGGGAAGGTACCCGGCTGTTCAGCGAGCTGCTGTAGGAGAACAGCTCCTCCATTTGCACCCAGGCAGCCTCACGCTATCTACACAGGTCCTGCAGGCAAAGGCTTGAACCATAACTAGTCTGAGTCTTGGCAGAACACCTGCGATCCTCCCAGGGCACTAGCGGACGGGAGGCCTACAAGGAGCTGCTTCAAGGCCACTGCTGCTTTTCTCCCACTGCCTCCTTATCCCCCCAGCCCCTGGAAGGCTGTCAAGATCTTGTTTTTCATCCCCTCCCACCTCCTGGGATCTGATGAGTTAAGAGACTTCCTGACTCATCCCTCTCAGAACAGAGCTACGTACTATAATTGGCTTCTTAGCAAAGGGATGTCCCACAACTACCACTGCAGTCCTCTGATCCCTTTTTTGGTGTCATCCTTTTTGGTGTTTGGGACAAGGACCACTAGGAGCAGGAACCTTGGACTACTCTTTCTTTCGTTGTGTAAATAATGAACTGTTTGAATCAAACAAATGATCCATTGTACCTTTACCTGCTGAATCAGCCAGGCCTTGGACTTGTGTGCTTGACAGCTGCTTGCTGTGAATTTCACATTCCTGGCCTAGCACAACACCCTCCCTTATCACCGAGGGAGTTAAGCTGGGCAAAAAGATGTGTAGATCATAATGGCTTTTTCCTGCCACTGGACATGAAAGAGAAAACCAGCCCCAATTCCATTTTCTGGGACTTCAGTCTGACTGGAGGAGTAGCAGATCCTCTGCATTCTGTGAACAAGGCTAACCTGACAGTAAGTAGAGTTAAAGACAACCCAGATATGTCCCCTACAAGCCTGCCAGAGCATTGCTGGCTGACCCTTTCAAACCTGCAAGTCTACAGCTTGCCCTCCCCACCTTGTCCAAACCCCCAGATTGGACAACAAAAGCATTGTCTCTAGAAGGCTCTTGTTAACATTTTCTTATTTTCTGAGAAGGAAGGAAGAGGTAGAGTGGGAAGCTGGAAGAGGTGTGAATTTTCCCCATCCTCCTCCATTAGCACATTATCGATGGCTAATTTATTAGTTTTCTAGTTATTCCCTTTGAAGAAGACTGGCCTTAACGGTTGCCTGTTACAAAGAGGAAATTGTGGGGATGCTGGACCAGAGATATGTGCCCAAGAGGGATTATACAAGTGGTGCTGTGAGGTTCACCTAAGACAAACTTCACAGTGTACAAGGTGGCCTGCTTGTCATTCTGCTTACCAGGTTCTGTTTCTATTCAATCAGCATTTACTATGTATGTCTTAGGTACAAGTCTGGTAAGAGCTTCTACTCTCACCCCTGTGTCTTCTGTAAAGGCTTCCTTTTTCAGCTACCATGAGTAATTTGAGTTTGTAGGTTAAAAACTATCTGTGATGAATTATTGAATTGGATGCCCCACTAGATTATAAATGTTAGGAATACTTTTTCCATGTTAGTATGTCCCCCAGACAAATGAGAGGAATACTGGGAACACAATGAATGCCTCTTGAATGACCCATCCAGGCCAGTCACAGTTGTAATTTGCATAACGTGCCCAACAGTTACAGGAAGACCACCTTGATCCTCCACCCCTGGAAATTCACAGTGGAGGAGAGTCATTCTCATTAGCTATCATGCTGTATACATTTCCACTGTCCATGAAACAACCTACTTGATGGCCTCTGTTACTCCTAATCTTTATAAACAGATCACCTCACCCCCACCTACAGGCTCAGTTTCACTGGGACTCCAGGAGGAACCGTATTCCTAGGTAGGGGAACATAAAGAACCCCATATCTTCTCTGGCCTAGCCTATCAAATAGAACCAGACTTTCCAAATGTCACATCCCAATCTTAGCTGTGGGTAATAACCCCATATTTGGCCTTTGCCTAGGTTGCTCTCCAGTTAGAACACTAAGGCCCTGATATTCCAAATTCTTGTCTCTTTTATATTTTAATCTTCTTGTGTTGGGGCCATCATTTCTATAGACCCTTGTTCTGACAACCTGTTTCAAGTCACTTCTGGCCCTACTTGGACCTTAACCAATAGGTTCCAGCTGTGGGATTTTCTTTGTTATTCCTTAATTCCCAGTTTCTGCTTCAATCCCTAAAAAGTAATGTGCATATCTCTTTGGGCCTTATACCTTCATTTCTTTACTCTTCCTGACTGTTGTCTGCTCCTGAAACCAGTCTTCATGATTGGATCCCGATTTCTGGACCCCCTGGATCTTCTCTGCCCAGATCTCTACCTTTTATATGATATCTGATTTCCCCCAAGTCATTTAGACAATTCCAGTAACCCATGGCCATCTTTCTTTTCATCTTCCCCCAATTTAAACTCCAGTGAAAGACAATCGAGAACTCATGAATACATATATATTTATTTAATTCATAATATAGCATTTTGGATGGCTGGGATATTTTAGAAGGATGAGGCTGTGTAATCCACAGATGCTCAGATTTCTGTCACTAGGAGAGACACTATTGGTCCAGAGCTCCCAGTACAAACAAGCCTGGGATAAAATATTTAATAAAAAATAGTCCGACAATAGTCTAATAAATATTCTAGCCAACAACAACAACACAGTATATGTCTGAAGCTGGCAGACCAGACCGTAAAAGGCAGTTTTACCTGCCCTGATGGCAGTCCACCTGGCCAACTTGTAATACACAGCCAAATACAGACAACGGCTCCAAGGCTGCAATTGGCTTCAGGAATTGAAATAAGCATGGGAGTGGTTCTTATCTGTCAGCCTCACATTTCCATTCTGTAGAGGAAAGGGTATCAAATATTTGAGCTTATCAAAAAGTCCATCCATGGATTGCTCCATCCAGGTAGTCATATATAAATATGTAAACCATGGAAGCTTAGAAAATTCACCTAGTGTATTTAAGCTGAAAAGAACATAAAAGTGATTTTGCTGAAATCTGAATTTCACTGCATCCAAAGTTACACAATGGAATTACATGATAAAAACACATACAGATGCAGCAATTCTTACTTACAAGTAGTCACAACTCCAATGTGGCATTAAAATTTCTGTCATATTCTCAAAACAGGTTTAACTTTATTTTGATTAATTTTGTGCTTTCTTCAATAAGACAATATAAAAAAGTGGAAACAAGCATAAATTGCAGACAGAAAGAATAATTTGCTAGCAGAAAGGACTGTAGGGGAATAGATTGAGTAGGGCAACAACAATGAAAACTGAGGGCGTCACCTTCCTTGAAGATGTTAAATACAGGTCCCTTTGTCCAACTGGGTTTATTTAGCTAGAGGCAGTCAATAAGGTCCCTGGCCTTGCCACTATCTATGAAAGCCTTGCAGTCTCCGGGACTCACCACACCCCCACAGGTGTACTTTACCACCATGTTGTTTCTTGGAAAGCACTGTTCATTATTTGGCTCAGAAACGTCATTGCTTACCTCAAACCCAGTTTAATTTCCTGCATTATTCAGTAGGTTAAGCTCTGAGTGATTTTTGGCTATAGCCCAAACTTAAATCCACCTTCAAAGAACGAAGTTTGAAAAGATTGGAAAGTTCTTGAAAAGAATGGTGCCACATGCTCTAGACAATTCCCCAAGTTAACTTCCAAAGAGCTTCTGAGGCAGACAATAGTCATTTATATGTGTGAGTCCTGGGACATTTGCAAAATAATATTAACATAGCCCAAATGGAGAAGTAACCAAGCTTTTCTGCCCAGGAAATAACAAACACCGGTATGGATATCAGAGTACAACAGGGAAACTTTGCTTATTCATTCGTCATTCATACATTCATTCAATAAACATTAGTCAGGCAACCACTCTGTTCCACGCACCATGCCGAGTATTAAAAAATACAACAACAAAAGACACAGTCCCTGCCCTCAAGGTATTCACAGTCTAGTAGGGAAGATGATTATTATACATTAAACTTTTGTGTGCATCAGAATTACCTGGGAACTTGTTCAAAATGTAAAATTCCACTTATGTGCCCAGATAGTCCAATTAAGTAGATCAGGAGTGGGGTCTAGGATCAATTGTTTTAACAAACACCAAAGGTGACTCTAACAGGCGGTCTGAGGACTACACTTCGAAAAACACTGCTATACAAGGTGATTATTGCTGAGAAGGGGATGGGGAACGCTCAGGGTGCCATGAGAGCTCAGATGAGAACATACCCCAGGCTAGGGGCAGGGGGAGAGGGTCAGGAGTCAATCTGGTTGAGAGGGGCGGGGTGGGGAAAGGTAGTCTAGGCTAGGGTCAAATGTAAGGAGGGGAAATTGAAGCTTTGTCCCAGGCCACTAAAACCTAAAGGGCACAAAAAAATGAATAGCTGGGGAGCCCCGAGGATAAGGTAAAGGGAATTGGACTGGGGTGGAGGGGGGTGTGTTCTGCATTTATAGCATTTTCACACGATTCCCTCAATGTCAGAACAATTCCTGTTCACTCTGGGCATCAGAACTGTTAGGAATGTTTCTATTCCAGGCCCAGAGAACAACTTGTATGAAGAGTTGACCTTGTCTAGAGTAACAAGTGGAAGGAGGAAAGTGGCAAAGGATGAAGCTGGGAAAGCAAACGGGGACCTGAAAGGCCAAACCCTAAGTAAATGGGACCTTCTACTGAATGCTATGGGAGCCAGTGAGAGGTTTTCTGAAGGGAGAGGGGTGGGGAAATCATTTCTTTTGTTTAAAAACTGGGGGCTGAGCCCTCGAGGAGAGACCAGAGTAACTGAGAAATGAAAGGCATCATTTTAAAGCACCACTACACCGTACTGGGGCCGGGACCGGGGCCGGGAGGAGGAGGTTAATATTTCTTGCGCACTTCACTACATGCCAGGTGCTGTGCTAGGCAGTTTACATGTGCTATCTTTTGAAATCTTTGCAACAGCCTTGTGAGGTAGGTATTATTTTACAGAAGAGGAAACAGAGGCCCGAAGAAGTGAAGTGCTTACCCTAGGTCACACCGCTAGGAAATGGCAGAAGAACTAGGATTATTTTAGTCCAAAGGCTTTCCATGGCAGCAAGCTAGCTCCCGGCACTGCTGGATCTGACTGAGGTTGCTCCTTTCCTAATTAGCAAAAATGACATACAGTTTTTTCAACCAAAAGGCGGATGTTGCTGCTAGAGAACATAAGTTTGAGCCTGCCATCTGTATGCGCATCAGTCCTGCTTTCCCTGTTAGGTGAACAAACAATACAAAGCTGTTATTTAGGGGATTTATATAGATACTTTGTCTCTCCTACAGAATAGTAAGGCATTTGACAGCAAGGGACGTGTTTTTATCAATACATCAGCAGCAGAGTGGTACCCAGCATCTAGTAGTTTGTTGAATGAATGAATGAATGAATGTCCACCGAGGTGGTCGGAAGGAAGAGGGGAGACGTTTTGGCATTGTTTCAAGGCTCGTCTGGTGGCTTGGGACAGCTACTGCTTTGTACAAAAGTAATATTTTTGCAACTCCCGAGAAGCAGACTCCTTGAGGTGGACTTATCTCCTGGGAAAGAGAAAGCTCTGGTTCTGACATCCCCAGTCCCTGCAGTGGAACTGACAAAAGCACAGACCGTAAAACTTGATGCCCTTCAACAATAGCGAGGAAGACTGGGAGGGATGAAAGTTATATTTGCATTTGCCACTGAAGGGTCCGCTAAGCAGATGACTAGTGTAAACAAGATCGCAAGAGGAACAATTCTTGAACCTGTTTAGGAAAACAGACTGTTCTCCGGCATTCTGAAGCACTTCAGAAGTGTTTTATCCGAAAATACAAGCACATTTATATGCAAATGGTTGTTTGATCTAGAACACTCCATTCTTACTGATTAAGTAAATAAAGTTCCTAAAGAACAACCATTATGCAACTCTTTTTTTTTTTTAGCCTAATTCTAGTAACTGTATGTACTTGAGAGTAATAAAACGGTATTTCTTTGAGACATTCTGTGACGGAATTTTTAAACAATTCAAAGGAACCTCCTCCATTAAGTAGCCTCAGTGAAACTGTGCTTCTGCTTGGATCAATTTTCTATCCAGCAATAGCATCTCTTGTGCAATCTTGTCTCCCAATCTCTCCTAATCCAATTTAGAGCTCTTCCCACCATCTATGTCATTATTGCACATGTGTGTGTGACAGGAGGGAGAAGGGGACGGATGAATGGAGGGAGGGAGGAAATGTTGCCTGATTTTGATGATGTTCCCTTTAGGGGACAAAAATGAATGATATAACTTATTTTTCCTTCCAGTATGTTTCTCACTCAAATGAGCAAATCAAAAAATTTATTATGTATATATAATTATAAAATGAATACATAACATATATTATTTATTCATTTTATATATATGTTATATATACACATACATGTTCTTCGTATAATAAATCCTTGATTGTAGGCTTTTTATCAAAAACTACATATAATATGTGATCCTTCGACACTTCAAAATTCTACTTGGCCAAACGGGCCGGTGCCAGAAAGGCTGACACCCTCCACACACACCTTTCCGGCTGGCTAGCCCCTTGTTCAGAGCATCTTTCTACATTATTTACTTAGAATTATCCTAATTCCTTCCAATATCATTTATACTCCTAAATCACTGGGAATTTTTAATTCTCCAATGATAAGAGAGGTATTCTCTAAATTTCTCCTCCAATGGCTTGAACCCAGACTCCTCAGATAATTCGTTCTGAGAGACTCAATACATTAACTCGAATACAAGCGTTAATGCACGAAAATTAAATCTATAATATCTAGTTATTTTGGATGCTTCAGATGAACTTTATTTTGTATCTTGTATATTGGACACTAACTGAGGTTTAGGAGGGGAAGAACTGCTGGACTGGAGAGCCAGTGACTTATACACTCTCTGGAAACTTAATGGCAAGCTTTCATCCCGGAAACATAAGGGGATTCTTGAGGCCTGCAGTTGCATTCCTGCCGCTCAGGGTAATCAATAAAATCTGGGGCAGGCAAGCCGGACAGGATCATTAGGGATTTGTTCCAGATTGTGAATGTTGGGCAAACTGGAAGAATGAAGGTCACGTCAAAAGTATGAAGATGGAGAGAGTTAGCTGGGTCATAGAAAGACAGCATGTTGTTGTCGTAATCCAGAAGAACACCGAGACGTTTCAACTGTGGGGGCACATCCACCAGCATTTCCTTGTTGTTATGTCTCACTACAAAGTTACTATTGCATCGAGAGAAGACCCACGAGGAGGCATTCTTGCCAATCCATTCATTCTTGGGAGCTGATTTGTAGGCAATACCAATTGCATACCTGTGAGACCGTTGAAAGGAGAGAGAAATAAACACTTATTAATGAGCTGAGTGGTGCTAGGCACCATGTGGGATATATAAGAAATCTGACGCATGCTTCTTCCTTTACTAAATAGTTTACATTTAGACCCATAATGTTGATAGCATGAGAGCTTTACGAAGTCAGCAGTTAGAGTGCTGGAGGAATTTCCAACTCCTGGCCCGGTGTATTTCACAAGATTTTATATTTTTGTTTTTGTAAAAGCTGGCCAATTTTTCTAGGCATGGTTTTCATCACCTGCCTCTTAACCCTGACCTACGGGTACTATGTTCGTGCTATGGACCTGGATCTCCCAGGAAACTAATGGCAGGAAAAAAGGAGGAGAAAAAATAAAAGTGGGATCCACTCACCAGGTGGAGGAACCCATGACCACCTCCCAGTAGTGGCAGCCACTGTCAATGAATATATTTCCTGCTGCTCCATAGCAGCCTGTGCCACTAAACCTCTCCGGGGTATGGCTCTTCTTCAGAGAGCTCTCATCCTTCTCCATCTGCAGCCCATCATTGGAGATCTTCAACTTCTTGTGAGTCATTTTGGGATCCAGTTTAAAGGGTTGGCCTGAAAAAAAGTAAAAAAAAAAAAAAAAAAAAGACAATGCATGGGAAAGTATTTAAGAATGCCATCTCTGTCCTCCAGGACTATCGCTACCAGGGGATTCTTGATAGGATGATCATTCTTGGGCCAGTGCAAGTTGGCTGCTATTTGGATTATATTAAGGAAGTAGGGCCTGAAGCCACCATTTTCAATAAAAGAAGAATAAGCTGCCTCCCTCAACGGGTTATCAAATTAAGAGGGGGCTCTCAGGCTTTCATGTTCTCAGGTATGTTTTGTATTCTGCTTTATTTCAGTGGGTGGCTTGGGATTTGAGTAGGTCTTAGGGGAAGGAGTATTTGAGGTGAGACAAAGTGAGGGGAACTGATGAGGTAATTGCTGGTTGGTGGCAGAACAAAAAAAAAAAACAAGAAGAACTCAGTGAAGACCATCTTTCTACCCTCTTACAATGGGGATGTAAATAACATATGATTAGGTAACTTCGTCAGAGTGACTGATGCATCAGGAATGATCAGAGAAAACATTTGTTGTGTAGGATCATTCGTGACAGAGGATTCCTTATAACCAGATGATGAAACAAATGACTAGAATCCAACTGCTGGGTATGGCAAGAGCTGTATTATACAAAATGGGTCCATGGCAGACACTGTTGGCGAACACACTCCCCCTTCTCCTCTTTCACCATAGAGGCTAGAAAAGCGAAATAGTCTAGCCTCTCTTGCTGCTAGGGGTGGCTAATAAGATGGAAGTAGATGGAAACAGAAGTCAGACAGGGTTGAGGACACTTGTGGAAAAAGTGCCAGGCTTTCCCCATAGAAGAGAGAGCCATCCTATGCACCAACCCTCTCCCCCTCTTCCTATCTTAAAAGGAAATGTGGCATCTGGAGGTCGCAAGGGCCATATTGTGGCCATGTGACAGTAAGTCAATACCCAAAGGGAGAAGGAGCTTGGGTCTGTTACAACATCACGGTACTAGCTGCTGCACCGGCCCCGAACTGCCTACCTTCAAACTTCTTGCTATGTGAGAAAGAGAGAAAAAAAAAAAAATACTATTTGTTAAGCCGAGTTAGTTGGATTTCCAGTCACCTTAGGTCAGAAGCATTCCTATCAGGTATGGATGGCTTCTCTGCAGGAGTCTACCAGATTATTCCAAAGTACTGTCTTACACAACTGTTCCCCTAGCATGGGATGGGGTGCAGAGAAAAACCCTTTACTTTACTAACACCCTCCCCAAACACCAGCTACTACTACATATACTTTGTACATATCTTTGTGTTCATGTATTTCCCAAGGGCACCAACAAACCCTGTGCCCAAAGCATAAACTATTAAAGCTCCTCTACTCAGTGCCTCTGCTCTCTTGCACTGCTGTGAGTCCCTGCGGAGGGGAAAACGGAGCTCTCCTTTTGGAATCACCCCAACGTACTATTTGTTTTTAGTCGGGTGGGTTCACTGTTCCGGCTGCCTGCTTGGTTTATGGCTTTAACAATGAAGATGTAGCGGGTCCCACTCTGAAGTCCATGCACTGTGTAGTGGTTCTGTTTAATGTTGGGCACAATCATCCAGCTATCCACTGAATTGTACAGGCCTGTGGAGGGGGGTAGAGACAAGGACATTAACCAGGAGGTAATAGAGATAGGATGAGAAGAACATTGAAAATTCATCAAAAGCCCCCCCGCCCCGACCTCCGCTACCACCACCAAAAAAAAAAAAAAAAAAAAGTGAATTTCATTTTGTTTCTTTTGAGTCCCAGGAGACAGAGTGAGCTAAATATCCTCTGTCTCTTTCCTCCCACGGAGCTAGGCTTACACCAGGCTCCTTGCCTCTGGCAGTTGAATGCCACCACTAGTGAAAGTTAGGTGGCTTCAGTTTTCTGCCCGATAATATGGGAAAGGCCACTCTAGAAAAGTCTCAGAATCATCACTTTTATGGAGTCTCTGGATCTTTACAGCCAAGGTCCAATCCTCTGACAGCTGAGCCTGGCCTGGTATGGATGGAGAGGCACTGGGCAGAGAGCACAGGAACATGGAAGCTCAGAGCCAACAGGACACCTACACGCCCTATTTCCCTCATTTTACAAATGGGAAACTAGGATTGAGAGGAGAAAAGTGACTTGCCCAAGGCCACAGACAGATGGTGATGGTGCTGAGTATAACCCTGGTCTCTCACCCTAGTCCACTGCGCTCTCCACTCTGGGACAATTCATGAGGTGGACACAACGTTGCTTTGTCCCTGCAAGGTAGCGAAGTTTTCAGGGCTTATGGCTCATCTCTCCCACCCCCTCCTGGGCTCCGAGGTATCATAAGGAAGCCAAGGAGATGGCATGAGAACCAAAGCAAACATTACCGTCTCCTCACTTGACACTACCCATTTTTGCCCCTTCCCGGTTCTAATACCCATTTGAGGTTGGGTGGTCCAGGAACACACTGTTGCCTGGAACCTTCTTCCCTCCCAAACTCAGAGATCTAGGTTTCTGCTTTCGAAACTCTTTGGACCATAAACACTGACTTAAACAGAGAAAAATGTGCATAATTAAAAACATGTATTTGGCTAACTGTGAGTAAAAGAGGGGTTGACGTTCTGGTTTATGAATTATCGAGACTTCTCTGTTCTGTTATCTGCTTTTCAATCAGTTTACTGCTTTTTAACCACCATTCTAGCAAAGCATGCAAAGGAATGGGCAAGGAAAATGAGCAGTGAATTTAGTCACTTCTATGCAGCACTCGTAAAGGAATTAGTGAGGCTGAAAATTAAAAATAATCATGAGTGTTTTAGAAAAAAATAATAATCATGAGTGTTTTGAAAGAGATCTGATCATGAGAGCTTTATAATGAATTTGGTGGGAAGTTGAAAAAGCCTCAAATAAAACCAGAAAAAGAAGCATAATGGAGGGCAAACAGAGATGTTCTAGAAAGAATAACTGGTGAAGATGCTCAGTCATGCTCATGAAAAGAGAAGAAAGATAAGGGCCAGGAATAATATTGGAGGGCTTGGTTATCCATGTACCAATTCACAGTATGAATCATAAACTGCACACTGAATTTTAATACAAAGAGAGAAATAAATGGTCTTCCACATGTGCTTCTAACAATACAAAAGACCGAACTTCACAACGAAGTACTATGTAGCTATGAAAAAGAATGAGGAAGATCTCAATTAACTGATATGGAATGATTTTCAGGGTATACTGTTAGTTGAAAAAAAGCAAATTGCAGAAGAGCATGGAGAGTATGCTTTTTTTTTTTTCAAGAAAGAAAGGCAAATAAGAGAACGTACATATATTTGAAGTTGGCGGGCAAAGGGAGAGCGGTAGGGGCATGGGATTAAAAAGAGAGGAGAGAGAAGGGTACTTGTTTGAATACACCTTTTCTGTCTCGTTTCCCCTTTGGGAAACACCCTGTTGCCTTATGAATTCAGAAAAGCACAATTAAATCAATACGAATGGGAAGAGTGGGGACGAAAACTGAAGGGAAGTGAAACAAATGAACCCAACTGCACTTCAGATGAAAAACCACCACACCAAGGGGAAGGGGGAAGGAGGAGGACTGAAAACAAATCCTGAACTATTGTTTGTTTCTGTCATGGTATGGGCAAAGCACTTCTGAAACGGTTAGATACATTACGGGATTAAGCAAATGAGCACGTGTGTTGATGTCGTTGGGAGCCAGGGTTCTCACTGTGGAAGTCGGAACGTACCAATATGGAACGGGGGAAGGCAAGAAAGAACCTGTGGGGATGGACTGGAATTGGAGGTACTGTTACGAACTCTTGAGTTCTATAGATGTGTGTGTGTATCCATATGTGCACGTACGTTAGGTGTGTGCGTCTGAATATTATGCGCGTGCATATGTATACATACACGGGTACATGTGTGTGTTTCTAGTACCCAAATCTTGTTCTCTAATAACATCCTCCCGTTAAAAGGAACCAGGGTTCCTTGGAAAAATGGCTGATTTCAAGGCTGGGGCAGGATAAGGTCAATAGGAGCCTAGAATCTTTTGTTCTGCTAGAAGTAAAGTGCTCAAGAAAATGATGGGAGAATTTAAGGACCCAGGAGTCAGCTTAAACGGTCCTTACTGGCTCAATCTGGACAACCTGAGCATCAAAATAAGCAAGGGCAGTGAAGAATTATAAACCACTAAAGAAAGAGAATTTATGAGTCCATACTGAGTAGTAGATAAATAGAGGGTGGGGCTTTTGCTTACAGTAGAATGCAGAGTGCCAACTAGTAAATGGGGGAGGGAACGTTCATTTGGAAAATCATCATTTTGCAATCATCAGAGTAAAGACTGGACCAGGCAGAATTTTTGACTGATGCTAAAACAGGAGTGGGGGCGGGATGGGTTTGATGAGGAAGCAGGACATTTTTCATTATCTCAAAGTATCACCACATGACCACATGGACTGCTTATTAGTAGCAAAAAGAAAAATAGTAACTACGTGGTGAAGAAACCCAGCAACGCCTTCGACCAGCTGAACAAAATTAGCATCCCCAATGAAGGGCAAGTGGATATCACATGCCTCCAGATGTGATGTCCTAAGGAGGATGCAACATCTCCGATGCAGTATTCCAGCCATGAATGCATAATTTGAATATAAATCGTGAGGAAACATCAGAGGAACCCAAAATAAGGGACAGTATAATAAAGAAATAAAAAGGGATTTTAGATGTCAATGTCGTTAAAGACAAAGAAAGGCTGAGGAAGTGTTCCAGATTAAAGGGGCCTAGGGATAATGACAATTAAGTGCAATACCCGATCCTCGACTCTAAAGGACAATATCGGGTCCTTTATACGTTATAAAGGGTGTTATTGGGTCAACTGTCAAAACTGGAATATGAATGGCAGAATCAGAAAAAGTATTGTATCAAAACTCTTCAAGTTGATAACCACACTGTGGTTATATAAGAGTTTCCTTATTCTTAGAAAACCTACACTGAAGAATTTAGTGGTCAAAGGTCATGATGTATGCAATTTACTCTCAAATGGTTCAGAAATAGAGAGAGATGGGGACTTCTAGCAAATTATAAAGGAAATGGGACAAAATATTAACAACAGATGAATCTGGGTAAAGAGTATATGGGCATTCTTTGTGCTACTCTTACAACTTTTCTATAATTTTGAAACCATTTCTAAATTTTGAAAAGGTAAAAAGAGGATTTTTCTGGGTATCAATGGGACTTGGTGATATGGGGTTGACAAGTGAATTCTGGTAATGGAAGTATATACCTTGTTCAAACGGGAAAGACCACAATATGGAAATCCATGAACCCGAGTCTAAATGTGTGGTGGAGAACATTTGCATGGAAATGAAAAGGAGAGGAAACAGAAGTTTTATCTTTAGGGCAGTATGTTACAGGCTGCCTGGCCAGACAGAGGGTATAGCCAGTGCTTCCAAAATGCAAAACACAAAATTGAAATAGAGGAAAGATAGACAGTAATGGGGAAGACAATCAGCCAAACATCTGTTTGAATTCAGCTAACAGCATCATCGGAAACATTGGCTTGTGACCATTCCAAATCTTAGAGGAGGTGGGGAAATAGTTACAGATGAAGGGAGAAAGCTAAAAAAGGAAGGAAGGAAGGAAGGAAGGAAGGAAGGAAGGAAGGAAGGAAG
>NW_027397127.1:6568169-6575342 GCF_003265705.2 Callorhinus ursinus
GAAGGAAGGAAGGAAGGAAGGAAGGAAGGAAGGAAGGAAGGAAGGAAAAAAGAGAAGGAAAAAGAAAAATAAGGGGAACAGCTTCTCCAGACAAAATTCTAGTCAACAAGGAAGAAATTTCTGGCTAAAGAAAATGTGGAGTTTGATTATTTTAAGATTCCTCATATAAATGGTATCACGTAGTATTTGTCTTTCTGTGTCTGGCTTATTTCACTAGCATAATGCCCTCCACGTTCATCCATGTTGTCACAAATGGCAGAATTTCCTTCTTTTTTAAGATTGAACTATATTTTATTATATGGACATAACACATTTTCTTTATCTGTTCATCTGTTGATGGACAACTTTTTGTTGTATATCAGTGTATATCAACAAAGTGGTTTAAGAAGAGAAAATATGGAAAAAACCTCAAGGGAAAGTAACTCTCAGAGCCAAGGTTCAATCAACAGTGGCAGAACAGTGGTAGGCCAGACCGACAGATAAGGCTAGGACCTTGAATCTTCATGAATATTCCCAGTAAACTAGTCTCATCTTTTTTTAAAAGATTTTATTTATTTATTTATTTATTTATTTATTTACTTACTTACTTACTTACTTACTTACTTACTTATTTGAGGGGGAGAAGCGGGACAAGCAGACTCCCTGCTGAGCTCAGAGCCCAACATGGGGCTCGATCCCAGGATCCTGAGATCATGACCATGAGCCACAATCAAGAGTCAGAGGCTCAACCTACTGAGCCACCCAGGGGCACCTGAAATAGTTTCGTCTCATCTGCCCATTGCCAGACGGAATTTTGCTCAGGGCTCTGTCCCTGTCCTATTCCACTTGACTGGAAGAAGACAGAGAAGGCAGGCTGGGAAGGCAGAAACTGGATTTAAAAGGATTTTGGCAGGCTGGAATGTGAAGTCAAAGCTAACCAGACAAAATGTAACAGGGATGAATTCAAGGTGTTGCATTTTGGTTTAGACAATCAAGGATTTGAAAGAACTAGGGATTCCAAGTGACTACATGCTCAGTAGTCAATACTCAGTTGTCAATGTGACTACTGGAGTAAAAAGGTTCGGGGCTGGGGGGCATCAGCAAATGTATAAGAGAAATAATCCAGCTGTCTTCTGTGGTGGTCAGACCACTTTTGGAGTACTGTATTCACTTTTTTGACAGCACATTTTTTAAAGATTTTATTCATTTATTTTAGAGAGAGAAAGCACAAGCAGGAGAGGCAGGGGGAGAGAGAATCTCAAGCAGACTCCATGATGAGCACAGAGCCCGATGCGGGACGGGATCCCAGGACACTGAGATCACAACCCAAGCCAAAACCAAGAGTTGGGCGCTTAACCAATTGAGCCACCCAGGCGCCCCTTGACAGTGCATTTTATAAAGCACTTTGACACACAGGAGTGTGTTCCTAAAAAGGATACCATGACAGTAAAGGGCCTGAAACCATGTCACATAAGGAGCAATTCAAAGAACTAAGGATGTTTAGCCTGGAAAGGAGAAAATTTAGACGGGACGTACATGCGAGCTACCTAAAGTTATCTGAAGAACTGTCATGGGAGAAATGGATCAGGTTCATTAGTGAGGCACAAAAGGGCAAGACTGGGACTAATCAGTAGCTGTGGGTTTAATTCAAGAAACATTAAGCTTGAAGTCTGACAGGCTTGGGTTCAAACCTTGGCTCCATCAGTTTGTAGCTCTGTGACCTTGGGCAACTCATTTCATTTGAACCTCAGCTTCTTCAGCCATAAAATAGAATTAGTATCATCTATTTCATAAGCCTAAGGCAGAACTCATGAGAACTCAGTGAGATGATGTATGTGGGAGCATTTATAAATGACAAAGCAGAATGCACGTATCAATTCTTATTGTCATTGTTATTTACTAGGAGGAAGAGTTAGGCCCTCCATAAGGAAGCCCTGACAATTATTAATAGCTGCACAACAACTGAATGAGTTATTTTGTTAGAAATGGGCTACCCATCCCTGGAACTGGAACTGTTCCAGTAGAGACAGGACATTCATCCACTGGGTGCCTGGTAGAAGGGAAGAAGATTAGCCTAAAGGCTTTCTAAGGTTCCTTCCAATCCTAAGGTGCTATGATCCTATTGCCATTAAGAATTATCCTTTAAGTTCTTCTACAAAGGACTATATATCTTTGAAAAGGGAGAGGACAGCCTTTAGATCTTTGTTGCTTGGACTTATGTCTCAGCTCCCAGGAGACCACCGCCTTCCCCCTCTCAGGAAGGAGAAGCTCAGTTGCTGGCTGTAAGACTTGCCAGAGCAGGAGAGAGACAGACAAGGGCAGGAAAGCATGTCAGGGAGGCCTTAGAGTGTGTGACTCCGTAAGCTGAAAAAAACAAAAAACAAAAAACAAAAAACAACACCTAGGAGCACAGCTACCCAGGCCAAGTGGCTTAGGTTGGAGCTGCACGAGGCAAGTGTTTTTCGAGTGTGACCCCCAATGTCCTCTCACCTCCCCAGCCCACCATGTGGCCCAGCATTGGCACCAGACAGGAAAAGGAAGCCTATTTGAAGGGTTTCATTGGGAAAATTCCTCTCGTGTGGGCCTGCGAAGTCAGACACAGAAGCACAAGCACAAAGGTAAAAGAAAATACTACTTTGCAGCTCTGCGGACTAGGGCGGGGACCCAGGGTGCACCTTAGGGTGGGAATCAGTTCCGGTCTTGAAGCCAGTTTTAATTCTGCTTTCCAGTTCTCCCCCGCACAGGGAGGGGAACTCACAGCCGGGTCCCTCTTATCTAGCCATCGATGAGTCAAGTTTCTATTCTGCCTCATCTTGCTCCAATTCATCAGAAGGTGAAACCATAACATGTGAGCTCAGTGACTGCTTTTTGAACAGATTTCATTTTGTGGCCCACTGACACGTTTTTTGTATTTGGTGTCATTCTCGGAGGAGGGGGAGAGGGGGTACAGTGACAAAGGCAGAAGGCTTATCACTACAGTCGCTGACACAAATAGGTCCGGGGGAAGGAAGTAGTCATCCTTGAGCGTGATGTATTTTATCACGATAATGAAGTGGAAGAAGAGCCAAGGAGAGAGATGTTCACACACACAGAATCAGCAATGATGGTGGCGTGGCTACCCAGGAATGAATTCTGCGCTGGGTTCTGACTCAGGGTGAGTAGAGTGACATGGATGAACTGAGGAAAGGCCAAGGATTACATAAACAAATGGGAGTGGCCCCCGTGACTGCCCCAGCAAGGAAATACACACCTTGCTTGTCCACCCAGCAATATGGTCTTTGCAATGCCCTGGGGGAGCTTGCACTGTCTACGAGAAACACTATACTCAACAACCTAACATGTCTTACAAACACTTGCCTCGTGGCGCCCCGGCCAATCTTGAGCAGCTTACTGCTTCCTTACATTTCCTTATCTCTGGCCACAGGCCCCAACTACACCATGACTTACTGATGAAGTTAGCCTGGCCAGTGAATATGGTGTACTGAAGCTCATAGGAGCTGATGCTGAACTCATCATCCGAGATCCAGTGGACTGTAATGGTGTCATGGGAGGCAGTACAGAGTTCCTCTCGGATAGATGGTGGATTTGGGGCTGTAAGGAAAGGTGGAAAAGCAGGTGAGAAAGGCACACTCTCTGTTCTGAAATTTTAACAATTGTCACTCTTGCTGCCCAACTCAACATCTCATGGCGAGGAGGTTCTCTTGGTAAAAAAGAAGCGTTCGATGGAAGCCACGTGGCTTACCTCCAGTGGTCACGTGGTTTTCTTATTGCATGACCTTCGACCTGTTTCTCTTTATTTTAAAAAAGTTTTATCATTTATTCTGGGCAGGATGGCCAAGCGCAAATTAATATGTGTTCCCTCGTCTGTGAAATAAGGGATGATCATTACCTCACAGATTTGTGGTACATATTTATACTATAAAATTAATACACAGTGTCTGGCATAAAGTAGTTGTTCAATAAGTGACAGTTATTTTAATATGTTAACAAAAATAAGACAATGCAAAGTTATTGTACGTGTGTATTTTTCTCACGAAGTGGCCATTCAATAATCCTGAAGGTAGCCAGCATTTTTCATAGGCTGTTTGCATCCCTCATTTCCTAAAATTGTGACATTTTTCGTCCTAATCTGCCAGATCCTCAAATTTCCTTAAAACAATTTGAATGGTACCTGTACCTATGCGGGACATTCTTTAATAGTCCATAATTGCCACCTGAGTTCTAACCCCCTCAACAACAAGGAACAACATATTGCTGATAGGCTCATAAGGAGAAATCCATCAGCGATGTCTTGTTTTTTCTTGACCTTTAGGTATGATGGTATACCCGTCTGCCCCCAGAAATATTTGACACATCATCTTTCTTTTCTGTCACATGAGCTAAAATATATTCTATCTAAAAGGATACATGTATTGTCTTAAAGGTTCTAAAAGCATCTTCATTACAAATATTGTGCTTTTCTGATTACCTTAAAGTAAGAGAACACCAAAAGACAAGCATTAAAATGGGAAGGAAACCACAGTATTTTCACACCTGTTAAATAATCTAGCCCCTCCAGCAATTTCTTTTCTCTGGAAAAATCTAAAGCAAAGTTTTCAAAGGCATCATTAAAATTGATGTCTGGAATCAGAACTTGAGAAGATGCTGTTGCCATAGCGACCCTGGAAAAGAGAAAAAGTCCATCAATACACATCAAAATCGGTTTGCAACCTTTATCCAATGTTTGATTTCTGGCTCAACAAGGTGAAAATAAATGACTCATAGGGCTTAATTCATTAAGTGAAAAATATCATATCTGTGCTTTTCCAATGGAAACCATTTAAAATTTAATCATCAGGAACCAGCTAAGGGTTATACCATATTTATTCACATATGTTCACCCCTCAGACACACTCCCCCATCCTGTCTTAATTTTGAGAAGTAAATACAGGATTTTTTCCCTTCTGCATCATTTTCCATCTGGCAGGCAGCATCAAAACTAGACCTCTGAAGGCTTGGTAAGTGCAGTTTGAGAGATATTTTTTCTCCCCCTCTATTATTTTTTGTGCTAATAAACAAGCCAGCATGCTGGGGCTGAGTTCAAGCCTTCACCTGAATACTGTACTTTATTCAGTCTTTTAAAACATTTGAATTTAATTTTATTATTATTATGATTATATAATGCTATGCTAGTTTTATCTCCCCAGCTAGTACTAAGCATCTCAAAAGCAGGGTGTATATTTTGTACCTCTCATATCTTCCATGGTCTGTAACACAGTGTTGGACACATGGCAAGCAATTGTTGAATGAATAATGGAATGACTAACAACAACACAGCTGCTAACATTTACTGAGCATTTAGTAGATAGAAGAGACCATGCATGCACTTTACGCACATTGCTTAATTTACCTCTTGCCATAATCCTGTGTAGTAAATGTTATTTACATTTTGTAAATGACAATGAGATATAATGTAAACAAGAAATGACACATAGAAAGCTTAAGTAACTTGCCTAAAGTCACACAACCTGTAAGGGTCAAAAAAAAAAAAAAGAAATATAACTGAATCCATGTTCATTGGATTCTAAGCTCTATACCCTGAACCAATTTAGACAGCTCTTTTAAAAAAAAAATTAGGTAAATTTTTTTGTGCTTCAGCAATTCTTAACCATGATTACACATCAGAATTCTCTCGGGGAGTTTTGACCAAAGCATACATGTTGAGGCCCTGTGACAGACCTTCTGAACCAGAGCCACTGAAGATCCTTGAACATGTAAATGACAGAATGGAAAGAAACATTAATTTGGCAACAATATGCAGGTAGAATGAAGGGAAGAGGCACTGAATGTAAGAAGGCCAGAGAGGAAACTTCCATGGTGAACTAGTTTTAAGGGGTTGAGGAGTTAAACAAACATATATCCTCATGCATGTACACCCTGCTACACTTCTACCAACAGGACCTCTTGGCTGTTTGTGAAAATAGAGATGATTCAGGAATGAACTGTAGGCCAGGATAAACAAATGAAAGACTAGCAGTATAATCTTCAGGTCTCACGCTGAATGGCCCCTCTTCCAGGATTTGATGAGTAAGAAGACAACAACCCCTAGAGGGCAAGAGTTAAGGCAGAAAATTGGCTCATGAAATTTCTTCCTGGCCTCCCCAATCTTCTTTCTTCTATCCATCCATCCATCCATCCGTCCATCCATCCAACACTCACTGAGCACAACCAATGTGCCAGGCACTGTGCTAAGCACACTGGAGACACACAATTGTGGTCCTCGCCCTCACAAAGTTCACAGTTCATGGAGGAGAAAGATACTAAATAGGCAACAGAAGGGCTGCTACAAAGGGACTGTAACATACACAAAACCCACCTGGCAGGGACTTGGGCACTAAGGGAAATCTCCCCAGAGGAAGTTCATTTTACACAATGACCTACACAGTGAGTAAGAGTTAGGTAAGCAGAGACTATGTGGATGTGTGCCCTCTCCCTTGCCCGAACGCTGGAGAATTAGCAAAGTCATGCAGGGTCTTGTGGGCCATATTGCAAGCTTTGCACTTTATCCGGAGAGCAGTATGGGCCACTGAAGCACTTTAGGCAGAGAAGTGAGGCTCAAATTGATGTTTAGGAAGAGTACGCTGGCTGCAGGGATGGACTGGAAGGGGTCAAAACTGGGGGCAGAACAGATTTTAAGGTGTCTAGGAATGAGCAAAAAGGAGAGTAGTGAAAGGAGCATAGACAAATAAAACAAAAAGTTAATTCACACCACAGGAAAACAAATAGGGAACAAATATATTGCAAAGCCCGGGATGCCTTGGTGGCTCAGTCAGTTAAGCGTCTGCCCTTGGCTCAGGTCATGATCCCAGGATCCTCAGCAGGGAGCCTGCTTCTCTCTCTCTCTCTCTCTCTCTCTCCCTCTGCCTCTCCCCTGGCTTATGTTCTCTCTCACTCACTCACTCTCTCTCTCAAATAAATAAATAAAACATCTTAAAAATATATTTAAAAGCCCAACTACATGAGGAATCAAATAAATGTAAATTAAAATGAGATAGCATTTAAGATTATAAATAATGACAATTATAGGAGCTTTTTAAAAATTTTTTATTGTTATGTTAATCACCATACATTACATCAGTAGTTTTTGACGTAGTGTTCCATGATTCATTGTTTGTGCATAACACCCAGTGCTCCACGCAGAACGTGCCCTCTTTA